>NW_025335761.1:43525352-43548026 GCF_004798865.1 Varanus komodoensis | reverse complement strand
AGTTAAAAGACACCTTTTTTAAAATAGTCCCAAAAGCTTATAGTCTAAATTTTAACAGAGGAAGACACAACTGGAAAGGCAGAGGCATTGGTAACAAGGGATGAGTATGAACAAAGATTTTATTTATTTCCATATTTATATCCCACCACTGAATGTTTTTCAATGTGTTGAACAAAGTTAAAAAGATACAGCCATGAAAGAAGGTAAAATACAATCTAAACACAGCTAAACAACCATAACAGACACCAGCAAGCAGCACCAATAAGATATATAATCTGGAGGACCTAACTAAAAATCAACCTCTGCAATAAAACAGCTTGGAGTGTGCATATAAAAAGGAGGGGCAGATGAACCTCTCTTAGACTATTCTGTAATTCAGATGCCACAGACACATAGTTGGTGCGGAAATAATGAGTAGAGCCTCAGAAACAGAATTAAGATCTCAAGTAGGTTCATGTGTGGAAGATGTGCTTTCCAAAACACGCCTACTCAGGACTTAAAAAACAAGGATTTGAAATAAGCTCAGAAGCAAACTAGTGACCAATAAAGCTTGCATAAAATTGGCATAGTATAATCCATCCTGCTGATCCATGAAGAAATCTGGCAGCAGCAGTCTGAATCAGATGGAAAGTTCTGGACTGACTTCAAGGGCAGCTCCAGGGAAAGTGCATTACAAACTGGAAATGATCAAGGCTAGAGCTGATTTGCACAGGAAGAAGCCTCATATGAAAACTGGGAAAATGCACTCCTGGCTTCCGTTCTCTTTTGTGCATTCAGCAATGGAGCCAAGCTGTGAAACTCTTGCTTTGGGTGAGAGACGTGTGGGGGGAGATCCCATCCCTATCAAGCTGAGCCTTATCCAGGATCATCAGCACTGCCAACTACAATACTCATGTCTTGTTCAGAGCTGCAGCTTGTCCCCAGATACTGCTCATGCATACCGTTGCTGCTTCTGAACTGGGGATACAAGCCAGCAGTCACGCCAAAGGCTTCCTAAGTCTGTGGGGTGGGTCCAAAACCGAAAAGATTTTAAAGCTGGATATATTCCACATTGTCCTCTGTAATTTTTGCTTTCACAGCCAACTCAATTCAGAAAGCAGCAACTGAATGCAAAGAAGAGCTACTCACAGGAATATTTTCAATCACACAGGGCAATTCAATATTTCTCCAGTATTATGATTTACCCATATTGAAAGTCAGATATCTATCCATTCCATTCCCTTTTATGCAGTGGCCTTGACATGGTATAATATCCAGGCAGTGAAGTACTATAATTTCCACTCACCGCTGTTCTGACCAGCTAGGCTGGGCCCTTCCTCACCCTTCAGTGAGGCCATCCGAACCAAGTGCCCAGTGAGAAAAAACAGCAGAGCCATCTGCCTCAAGGCAGGAGGTGTGGTGATATCATCTGGCCCGCTAAGTGTTGCCTGCAGTGGTGTGGGTAACAAGACACTGGCAGATTCCAACTAGGTCGCAGATGGTGGAAGCCCCACCCTATAAAACCAACTACAAGTTGCTTTTACTACATCCATTTTAAGGAAGGTCACATCAGCAAGCTACTGCCTGGACGCATGTGAACATGAATGGCTCATGTTCACCACAGCTGGATCTTCTGAGAACCATATAACGAAGAACTGGTTCCTGAGTTCTCTAGTTTCCCTTTTTGCTTTACCATTTCCTTTTCCTTTTGCATTGTGCCTTTTTATATTGTAACTGTGCAGGCAGAGGCTGTCTAATTTCCACTGACTGGTAAGCTATTCTGGGAGCCTTTCCAACTGAAGAATATGGTATAAATGCTAGAACAAATTCATTTGATTTAATTACATGCATGGATTGAAAACTAGCTTTCATATCTAGTTTCAATGCAACCTAAACATCAAGGCATGTGGGTTGCTAAAAAGAGCCAGATAAACAAGCAAGGTTGATTTACCCTCCAGTTCAAAGTAGCCCAGTGGTTTTCAAGTATTTCTAAAGAATTTCAACCTCCTCAGAAGCTTCTGGCATCAAGTAAAACACAGCCAGGAATCTTGGAATTACAGCTTTGACCATCATGACCCCCCACCCCACCCCACCCCACCCCTTAGCAAGGAAGTGCTAAGAGTGTTCTGGGATGCACTCTCCATTTGTACAATGTAATGTACTATGCCTATATGCAGTATTTATCATTTCTCACACCAAGGCACGTAGAACCATGGAGTATATGGTTCTTCCCCTCACATAGTTTATCCTCACAACAACCCTGTGAGGTAGGCTAGACCAAAAAAAGAATAAAAGCGCCAAGATCACCCAGTGAGATTCATGACTATGTGCGGTTTGACGTCAGCTCTCCCAGGTAACAGTTCAAACCACTAACATAGGGGTGCAGAACCTCAGTTCTAGTGGCCATGTCTTGTCTGCCTAAGGTCCTTATCCACTCCTCTGGAGTCCCCAACCTAGCTGCATCCCCTCCCCAATCCTACTCTCTTTCACTGACCACAGATTGTTGTGTGCTTTTCTTCTCTTTCCTCCCCTAGCCCATTCTGAATTACTGAAATATGTCTGCTAAGGCTTCTTATTGCCAGTTAAGAGTTTTAAACTAGAACAGGTGTGTTTCAGTCCCACCCACTACTGGAATGCAGCCCCTGCAAGCTTCTCTAAAATAGAATTCAGCCCTCGAGCTGAAAGAGGTTCAGCATCCCTGCTCTAACTGTTCTATGACACCAGCTATCTGGTAAGTGACTGTCCAGCCTAGATTTTCCTACGGAATCCTTTATGATGCTAAGGAGCTCCACAGCAATGGCAGCAAATTGACAACTTTCCACAAAGCAGACAGCCTGAAATCCTCTGATTTAGTATTACCATTAAACATGCCCTGGCATGCTAGAGTTCTACAGAGCACTCTCACCAGACCCCAACTATGCCAACGGGCAGAAGATCAGCATGACAACTGCTACTCACTCTATTCAAGGCTAACAACACACACTCATGTTTCTCCTCCAAAATGCTAAAGTTACTAGAGTCTGCATGCCACAAAGTTTAGATGTCACGTGTGAGGTATTTTTGACCACTCTTGCTATGTTTAGAACAGGGGACTCCAGGTGTCCATGGTGATCTCCATTTGTTGAGGATGTGTTAAATACCAGCATTGCTTGGGCTCACATACTTACCTCACTGCTAATTTTATCAGCGTTCCCTTTGGAAGTGGGCCTGTAACTCTCAGCCAAGCTGCCACATGTGTCGGGATCACAGAGCTGGATGGTTTCCAGTGACCTGCCTCCCTGCATCTCAAGCTGCTTGGCAGTCTGTAGGTTGCTTTGTTGCATCAACCGCTGAAAGTGTATGTTGCCTTCAGCATTTCGACTGGCTGGTGGGCGATAGATTTCAGCAGATGGGCGAGAAGAGCCATATGTCACTGTTACCAGAGGCTTCTTCCGGGGCAACCGATTCTCCTGCACAAAATTGAGGTCTTCATCGATGAGATCATCTGGCTCAGGCTTAATGTCGATCACAGCTTCCAATGGGGAGAGCTCCCTGAGCGGTTTCACCGTGGACATCAAGAGGGATGGGGAATCATCTTGGCAGGGCTGCCTACATGACAAAGAGAGATCAACTATCTCATGTCAGAAATCTTTAAACATTCTGTAAAGAAAGTGAGCAATACAAGGAATAAGACAAAAATATATTTTACATCCCCTGAACTTCAACTCTGCACTTGCATTATTTAAATGGAATACAAGTTATTGCACAATGCAAAGCACAAGTTCCATTCTTTTCTAGACAGTCTGAATTGCTCCTCAAAACAAGCTTCAGCATGCAATCATAAACATGTTTACTCATGTGTAAACTTATCTTGGACTTACTCCAACAAAAGTGTGCTCTGGAGGGAAGTTTTAGAGGCATTCCTCATTACCTCAGCAATACTTACAGCTGCTTCTCTCCACTTTGTAAGCCCCACATGCTTTGAATTTTAACTGCTTTCTACCAGCATAGCAATGATCAGAAGTATGGGACAGGTAGTCCAAAACATCTGAAGCACACCAAGCTGAGGAAGGATCCCTTGCAGCAACCCTTAATCATAAACCAGTATTACAGAACAGTTTTATTACCTGTATACTGCAGAAGGAGGCAGAAGTATTCAGCTGTGACAGTCATCTGTAGTTTAGTGCTGCAAACAATCCCAACATCCTCCCTCTCCCTCCTTCCTTTGCTTCATGCACCTCAATTCCTTCCCTTACTTTGAATTTAATGGCAAACCATATTTTTGTTTGTTTGCCAAAAGAGCAACTCTAGTTTAAAGTACTGTTCACAATCTTTGTTTCTAGGCACACAACAGTTTGTATAAACCATTTTTATTAGAATTTGCTACAGTTAGAACTGTGTTTTGTCACTAAATCAGAACAGGTGGAAGGGATCAGAGGGCATGAGGACAAGGGGGAGTACATGCTCATCAGGCTTGTTTATGTAGTTCCAAAAAACAATCTGGATTATGTCTGAATGGATCTTGAAAAACAGTGGCTGATCTAAGACTACCACAAGACTTCAGAGATTACTATGTGCTATTAGTTCTTAAGATGAAAGTAAAAACCTTACCGGGTGTCAAAGGCTCTTTGTTCCTGAGAGCTAGTTGAAACTCTGGAATCAGTCCTTTCTGGACGAGAACTTGAGACTGTAAGAGGATGTAGGATTTCTTCCCCTCTTCTTTCCTCACTTACACTTGATGTGCTTTTGCCAGAAGGCAAATTGGTCTCAAAGATGTTTGATTCAGGAGATTTTAGACTGGTAGGCTCTGGGAAGACAGGTATATCAGAGCTGAGTTCAAAGCTACACACAGCATTTATACACAAATGAAAATGCAACTGTTGCAGTTTTCAACAGAAGCATACCTTCTGTGATTCACTCTGCAGCAAGTCATACTTTCAGTATTTTTCCTTTATGCAAGATCTTCTCTTAAAGGACTATTTACTGCACAGATTGCAGGAATTACACCCTTCCCAGGATAACTCAACAAGTATAAGATTGTTTATAAATAAATAAATAAATATTTTTAAAAAATGAAAGTTCACCCACAGTATTCCTTCTTGAAGATTTATTGTAAAATAAAAGGCTAGATGGTTCTTTTACTTACCTGTGGTAACAGACCGAAGCTTATCTAATACACCATGAAGCCTGAAAGATAAGAAAATGCTTTAAATGCTGAACATCTATTTTTCCATAAAGCTTCCCTAGGGGGAATCTTTCACTATTTATGGCAGTTTCTCCCACCAAATAAGAAGGGAAAACACTTCCTTTACATGTTAATTTTATGGATCCAGTGCAACAGGTTGGTCTGCTAAGATGATAATTCAAGGTATCTCTAAGTATGGTTTCTAAAGCTGTGCACAAGTATTGAGGCCAAATGTTCTTCCCACTACCCCTTTGGTCACATGCTGGTATTGGCACAAAGATTTGGCTTCATCCAAAGCTGTGAACTCTGAATTAATATTACTTATGAAGCCAGGATTACTGTTCCCAAGTCAGTTTGCAATAATAAAGAGGAAGTATGGGCTGCTCAGCTCCAGCACTTAATCTTGTTAAGGAATGTAGAATTATTATCCACATCAGAACAGTGTAATGCACTGAACTGGAACACCCGAGATCCATGTTCAAATTCCTGCACTGCCATGAGGCAGGTGGAAGTGAGAAATCTCAAATTAACCACCCAGGTTCATAAAAAGGATAAATTCTGAGTTTACTGTTTTCATCGACCACTGATTTATCTATACCAACAGCTAAAGGCATACCCACATAGATGCTTCTTATGCATTGGGTTTGACAATAGCCCCCCAGTGGGAGAGCAGGAAGGGAGCAGGGAAAAGCAGCAGTACCAAACTGCACATTTATCCCTGATGTCATAGTCTCTACTATCCACAGAAGCTACATGGTTTATGCACAGCAAATGCACTGAATCAGTTCACTGCAGCACCTGGAAGGCAGGGGAACTGAGCAGTCAAACCTTTACTGATTTTTCAGTAGTGGAATTATTCATATATCTTAAGCTATATTCCATCCTAAACACACACATAGCTGTGAAGCAAGGTTTAGGACCAAAATATCATATAACTGAAGTCCACAGAATTAGATGGAAGACAAGCATACCATACGGTAAATCTCACAGTGTTGTTTCCTAGAAAGAGGGAGAGATCTTCTGTCATCTGTTCCTGACTCTTCTTGTTGGCTACCATGACCATGATATAATCAGGGAGCTCTTCATCTGATGTAAAGAAAGGAAATTTCACCTGGATATTGTGTGTTAAGGACAGCTACACAGTTAGTACTACAGATCACATTTGCTATGCACAACCTCCCAAAGGCCTGCTCAAAATATTTCCTGCCTTTACCATAAACATATCAGAAAAAGTACATGCTTTAAACAATAAATATCTAAAATGTATTTCAAGAGACAAAATGATTCTGCTCATAGACCCCCCCCTCCTCTCCTCCCCCCTTGCACCCCTCCCGCCAAGTCTCCTTCAGAGAGGATCTCCTATTCTTCCCCAAGCAACTAAAGCGCAGCAGAGAAAGGGTTATCAGTGGTTTCTGTTCCACTGGCATCAACACACTTCATTTATTTTATTCATTTACATGTCTTTTTAGCCCACTGTTGAAGGTAAAACCCTTTCAGGATGATATACAAGACAAAAACCCAAACCAAACAAAAATAATATAATTCAATAAATGCCTATTCATTAAAACTACATCCCAGCAACTAAGATCCAGCTTAAAGAAGCAAGTGGAGCTCCTCCTATCACAGGGTTGAATGCTAAGAAAAAGTTATCTATGGATTGCCTTATTTAGAAATCCTCAGTGGGGGGATGAGGAAGGAAAGAAGCCTTGGGGATCATCCTGTGCTCTGAACAAACAAGCACACAGTCACAGGACAGACTGAAGCAGGCAAACTGTTATCCAGCACTCCAGCCATGACACCAAAGTGGCTCTTAACGGGATTTGCAATGCAATCACATGCACATTTCTACTGCATAAAAACTGCATTCAAAGGGGTTCACTCTTAGGAAAGTGTGCACAGAATTGTAGCCTTAAACACCCTGCTAGTTTTCACTAACCTTTGTCCCCAATAAAGGCTCAGTACAGAAGGCAGAAATTAAATTCAATAAACTTTACCCCAGCCTCAAGATGAAGTGAGGGGCAACGTTACAGAACACCATGGATTACAGTTTACAGTGTAATACTTTCAGATGTTAACAGCTGGGGGACAGCTTCTTTATACAAACATATAGGAAGATAACTACAAACTAGATATTCACAATCTAGGCCAGGGGTCGGCAACCTGCGGCTCCGGAGCCGCACGTGGCTCTTGAACCCCTCTGCTGCGGCTCCGTCGGTCAAAACACGCGCCGGCACAGCTGCTGGTCTGCTCAAAGCTCCACTCAGGAACGCAGTGCTAGCTAGTTAAGTAAATCGCTAGCTAGTTAAGTAAATCGCTACATTCCTCTGCTAAACAAGCTTCCTGCAGGCTCTCATGTTACACCAAATGAAATGCTGCTGAAAAGGTTCTTTTTGTCCCAATGTAATCTCCTTCATCTGAATGTTAAAGGCTACGCTTGGGACCTGTCACAATTCACAGCACTTGACTGTTTATCTGCTAATCAGTCACTAAACACACCTATATCTCCAGCACAGCCTCCGATCTGTGGATTTACTGAGCTCCCCCCCCCCTCGCCCCGTAGGCCAACCATGGATAAATCGAAGAAAAGTTTCTGAAGAAAACCAAACGTTTAATGATACGCGGATAGATTCATTTGCTTTTACTGCTGACAAACTTATGGGGTTTGCTGTTTAATGCATGCAGCCCTTTAGCACTGACTTTGACTCTTCAGGAAGCTGTTCTCCTATTCAAAATATATGAAAGCAGTCCTACTAGTTTATAATGTAAGATTAAAAATAACAATTTTTAGTGACTGAACAAGAGCTGCAGCTAACTCATAATGAAGATATACCTAGCATTAAGGTAAAAAACGATATATGCAGTGTTATCTTCATTTTAGATGTCAAAAGGGTTTTGCGGCTCCCGGTGTTTTCTTTTCTGTGGGAAATGGGTCCAAATGGCTCTTTGAGTGTTAAAGGTAGCCGACCCCTGATCTAGGCGCTGAAGCATCTTCACCAGCTCCCAGTAAGTATCTGAGCTCAGTTCAAGTGATGATCTTATTCACTGAAGCTCTGCATAGCTTAGGACTTTTCTCTTTGCTGACTTTGGACCAGTCAGTGGCTCTCAGACTCACCTACCTCCCATGGGTACGGTAAGAATAAAAGGGAAAAGGAAAGGGTTATGTTCACAATCTTGGGTTTCTTGAGGAAAAAAGTGAGCTATTAATGCAATAATAATTAAGATGCAACTTACCAACATATGCTCCCAGTTCCTGTAGCTTTCCCTTTATAGCACTCTACATGAAAAAACGAGGGGAAAGGCATTTAAGAATGAAGAATTTCAGCTTCAAAATATTCAAAAAGAGCTCTAGCAGTCTCAAACACAAAACGATTGTTTAATTGCACTCATTATCTTGCTTATCCAATTGATAATTAGTTGCATTTTATTATATTCATTATTTTAGAACTGAAATTTCAACGACATTTGTGTGCACTGTGGAGTTTATGAACATCATCAGCCACCATACACACTTTGTGAGGAAAGATGGAATATAGGTAAATAAATAAGTTTGTTCTTAAGGTATAACAGGGATGCAAGTGGCAGCTAAGTATTCATTCACTTATTGCTCTGTCACCATCAGTAATCTCTGTCCCAAGGAGCTAATAATCTAAAATTCAGCCAAAGGAAATGACAGGGGAACAGAAGGGAAAGCAGAAAGAATATGCAGAGGTTCAAGGGTAGGTTTAGCTTGGAGGGGTGTGATTGCTTAGTTTTAGTTACAGGCTGAGTTGCAGCATGGCATGGGACCTAATGATTTCCGATACAGCCTTTTTGGGCTAGAGGAAAATCAGTGTGATTTATTGAAACCAGCTAAAACTGTGCTATCAATATGGCTTCACTGTCATAATATTATGGTTCAGCAAACAGAATTAAAAACAAGGGATGGCTCTTAGCTAAGGGAGTGCTTTCATGAGGATCCATGGCTAGGCAGCACCCATGCACTGGGATGTGTAAGCTACCATTATTTATATATTATATTTGTATTGCCCCTATTTTCCTGCAAGTAATCCAAGGTAGCTTGTACAATCCTCCTCTCTAGTTTATCCTCACAACAGCCTTGTAAGGTTGGTCAGGCTGAAAGTCAGTGTCTAGCCAAAAGTCACCCAGTGAGCTTCATGGCTGAGTGGGGACTAAAATGTAGATCTAAAAAGCCCCCATCAAACACTCTAACTACTGTGACACATTATTATTAAAGGCAAAAGAGCGAGTATCTGCTTCATACTAAGGGGGATAAAATGTATGATAACTGGATATTTTATTTGGATATTTAATAAATACTGGTTTATTTAAACCATTTTTAAAATCAATTTTAGTAACTTTTTTTTAAATCTCAGTTTAAAAGTAAATGGGAAAAAAGGGTGCTTCCAGATGAGTTTATCCTGCTGCTGACTTGCCTCATTCATGGAATTTTACTAGAGGTGGATAGTGCTGGTCCAAGTGATTTTTCCAATTAAAAATTTTCTGAGCTTCCTCATCAGTTCTTCCATCAGTTTTGTTACTGCAGAAAATCCATTCAAGAAGAAGAAACAGAGTAGCTGCATAATGCTTTCTGATTGATATTCACTGGGGATCATCAAATGAACTCATCTGGTTCATCTCTGATATCAGTACTTTATGCCCTGCAAGTATTTCAAATTCTGCAGTGATTTAGTTCCCAAATCATGAGTGTTTGTGACTCTATTAACTAAATAGCATGGACATGCATACACACATGTACACAAACAGAGAAACATTTTTATTCCAAGGAGAAAGTGAATTTTTCCAAGAACTATGAAATTTTGATTCTAAAAAAGTATAGAATTTTATAACCAAATCCAATGAATGTTTTCATAAAAGTCCCTCAATGGGACTTAACTGCTAATAAAAGTGTACAGGACTGTAGCATTACTTTTAAAGTCAGGATAGTTAGACCTCCTTCAGTCAGAGCAGCAAATTCTATTTTGGATAAGTTCTTGGGGGCTGCATTCCAGTGGTGAATGAAGGCAAAGACAAAAGGGATGAGGCAAAACCCCACCCCTTTTAATTTAAAGCTCTTTTTGTAAGTAAGCATTAGGAGCAGCATTTTAGTTTTTTAGAATGAAGGTGGGGAAGTACACAAAACCCACCAAGGCAGCATTGATTTGGAAACCACCAAAATGGTCTGGGGAAAGTGGATGGGACCTTCTGGAAAACCCCAGAAAGCAGACTGAGACCCCAAGCCTGGGGTTCTGCACCCCTTCTTTAAGTACTACTGCTTAGTAGTCTTGCACACATAAAGACAAATCCAAACTGAGATCTCTCCATTGTTGAGTAAATAGACTTAATTCTGCAAATTGAAAAGCATGTACAATATATGACCAAAAGTTTTAGAAGAGTCTGCTAGTTTACAGAATGACTCTATTTAGTTTTAAACCAGCATTGTTTTAATTCCTGTTGGTAAAGCTAGGCAGTAATTGACCCAAATACTTGAAAATTGCTGAAATCTCTGTTCAGAATCAAAAAGGGACTATTAGCCAGGAATAACCTGTCTTCCATTTCATAGTAAAGAGCTGAAAGAATCAGAACAATGTGCCCAGATATCCATCATTATATTATGGCTGGAATAAGGCTACAAATCTAATGCATATTTAGGTGTGCAGTGAAGGAAAATGTCATAGCTTAGTGCTAAAGCACATAATTGGATGCAGAAAATCCCAGGTTTTTCAACTGGGGCTGGAAAAGGAATCTGTCTGAAATCCTAGAAAACCACTGCCAGTCAACATAGGCAACATAGGCAATACTACCCTAACGGATCAACTATTAGACTTGGGATAATGCAGCTTTTCATTATCCTAGCTGAAAGTCAATTTATTAAAATTCATCAGGACTTACTTTTGAGTAAATACACTAGAACTTAAACACACTGCATGCCACTCACTTGGCATTCCCTCCCCACATATAGGCACACAATGAATGGGGTGGATCGCCATCCATTTACAATATTGTAAATATGCAGCATTATGGGGTTTTTCCCACAACCGATGTAGCTTTTAATAAAAATTTGGCAGTGAGAGAGGAGGTAAGAAGAGGTAGATCGCTTCGGAAATACAGTAAACTCGGAAACATGGGGACTATATGAAATCTGTATACATAGATAAGGCTTTCCAGAACTTGCCAAAACCACCACGACCTCACCGTCCCGATAGATGCGAAAGAGGCTTCTGTAAGTCACTGCCCTACAAGCCCTTTAGGTCCTATAGAAATATGGGGCTGGAAGAGAGGGCCAGGATCGGGGAAGCGACGATAACGTCTGAACATAAGAGCGGCAGCCACAAAGCATCTTATTCGCGGCCTCCCGTTTAAGACAAAAGGCGACCCCCACTCCTGCCTATAGGGCTGATTGGTCCGTGTGGGGCGACGGCGGGTCTGGGCCCACTGGGCTGGCAGGGACACGATCCGTGGGGCTTTCCTCCCGCCCGACGCTCCCCTTCGCCGGGCGGCCCTTTCTCAGCGTCCCCGGCGCCCCATCTCCCTCTGCCTCACCCGGATCTTGCGACTGATCTCGGTGCCGATCTCCATGACCACCGATTCGGCCAAACGCCACCCGTCCCGCTGCTACCGAAAACAAGTTAGGCCTGACCCGAAGCTGGCCAGAGGCTGGGAGAACGAGACGGTCGACAGCCGAGAATGGCCTCCGCGCGCAGCGCCCTCTGCCGGTTGGCGGAGGGGCAGAAGATGGGGCTTGCGGAGAGGGAGAGGTGGGGAAAAGAAGACCGCCCGCCGGTGGGCCTTGCGAGGCCGGCCCGAAGAACCGCACAACCGCCTCGCTGAGAGGCTTCTGCTTGTGCCCCCTTGGAGAGAGGCTGGACGGGACGGATATGAAACGCGGCCGGCTCAAGTCACTGATAAAGGCACAGGTGGAGGGTCTGGTGGTGGTGTTTTTTCCTGCTCAGTTGTCAAGGTTACAAGAAAGTGGGGGATCTGTAGGGCGAAAAAGCTTTCCTAGAGAATGTCTGTCTTCCGTCTTTTTCATTACCCCATTCGGCCAGTTTCAAGACACGCATATTTCCTTGTCCCTGTGACTACGTAGTAGTCCAAACTGTTTTTCCCTCTTGCTATACATACCAAAGGTGTTGGAAATAATATTGACCTAGGATTGACTCGCTGTCATGCAATATCCTAGACCATTTCTGTGCTTTTAGTGTTTTACAGTGCGAATTATGCATGCTTACTCAGTAGTAAGCCACACTGAGTTTGCTATCCTTGTCTGTTTTGCACTTACAACTCTAATCTGTATCTGCTAGCTGATTCTGTACTTCGTTCTTTATGGGCTGGTCTGTGACTAGTTGCAACAAAACCAGACTCACAGGTGTGTGTTGGATTTCTACTTTAGGTTTTAAGAAAACAAACATAGCTGTAAGTTTTACATACCTGTAACTGAGATTTATTTCTGAGGTAAACATGTATGGGGGTGCACTTTAGTGGTTATATTGTACTGTGTATTATTTTAATAGTTCTTTTACATTTCCTGGAAGTCAAAAGATGAAGGGCAGATCAAGAAAGTTTAGTAACTAAAAACATTTCTAACATCTTTGGAATGTTTCTTCTTTTTATTCCCGTTAATTGTGATCTAACAATTTTGTTCAATTCTTATTGCCTCCTTAGGTTAGAAGTCCCAGTCTTACCTACACATATGTACTTTTGATTGAGAAACTGATGCACCTTAATAGACTTGCTAGTGGAATATAACAGTAAAACTAATGTACAGATAAGATTTCGTGTTTTGTCATTTGTAAACAAGAAGATACATGTACTTTGACTGCCAGAAACAGAAACGGACTTTTGGAGACATTCACTTTGTTGAAAAGGAACAGGAATTATACTTTATGGTTTTAAAGATCTATTTGAACTGAATAATAAAAATATTCTGCTGTTCACTAATGCTATTCACTAATGTTCTGATACCAACACACAGTGTTGTTTGTTTTGTCTAGCACCCTTAAAAACATTCAAAAAAGGAAAATACCAATCCCTTTGCAATAGCAAAAAGAGATAATAAAAGAGCTTATTGGAGATTTATCTTCTATTCCTGAAGAATGTTCCAAGCAGCTGCAATGCTTTATATCTGCAATTATCACTGCACATTCATGTTTAAAGTTATTTTGCAGTATTTAGTTTATTCTTTGTATTTTTTTTCTCCCTCTTAGAGTCTAGGACAGCAGTGGGATTTTTTTACACTTTTATCAGCTGCTGGATCACAAGTATTTTTGCTTCAGGTCAGAGACATTTAAAAATATGCCCATTGGCCCACTGATACTGTCTGTGAACCTAATTTATGGGAAAGATTAAAATATTCCTGGGAGCTATAAAAATAAGACCAATACATTTGGAAAGAGGCTTAGTTTAATCGGAAAGGCTTAATATAAATGAACATATAATGAAAAAGAACTGTTCAGCTGCTATTTGTTGTAACCCCCATATGTATTTCTGCAAGGGCTCCTTAGCTAAAACAACAGCTGTTCCATTGCTGACGTTCTCCCTACTGAACGTTCCAACTTTCTAAGGTAATAGCCACAAGCGTATATAGTCTTCTGTCTGATAAATTAAATCAGTGTCTCCCATTGTAAGACATTTTTCTCAGGTCTCAGATTATTTTTGAATTTTTTCTGAGCCTTTATCATAATTGGTTTCCAATTACTCAAATTCATTGTTAGTTCACTTTTAATTTTCCATTCCCTCACTGCTAGATCCAGTGTTCCAAAAACTTATTCAACTGGGCTTTCTTGTCCTACCCTACTGGAGCACTCTGTATTTCCAAACAAGTGTCTCAGGATCAGGGAACCTGTCCAATTTTTACAAATTAATTTCCACCTATTAATACCCAGCTCTGTATCTCGGGGCCTTTTTGAGGTACATTTCAGCCTCAGGAAAAGTTTTGGGGACAAAAGGTGGTTGTAGCAGCAAGAAGAGATGAAAAAAAATCCATTCTACTAGAAAACTGGATCAAACCCACAGGGTTTGCACAACAGTCCTAAAAGGTGACTTGATAAGGTTAAATATTTCACAGAAGAACTGAGGCTGGGGGCCAAAGTAGATGTTATATGCATATTACTGTAGCAGTCCTTCTAAAACAAAGTTGTTCCCAGAGGTCAGATTGGCTATGGGGATAACCATTTCCCTCACCCGCAGTTCTGCATCATAGAGGGTCTGAGTTGTCTTTGCCTTGGAGGTAACCTGTGTATAAGGCTCTCATTTATGAATCACCCAACTGCCATTTCAGTAAGGTTGCATTAACTCAGCTTTACCAGGATGGAGAACATTGAGGACTTTCCTGGAATCAAGTGAGAAAGAAGTACAGAGTGGTGAAATCTGAGCTTTAGAGACTGAAGAAGGATCTGAGCTCTGTCCAAGCAACGTTAAGCTGTGGTTCACAGAGCCACAATAAGATTCCAAACTGCTTCAGGGCACAATCCTATGCATGTGCAGACACAAAAAAGTTCTGGCTAGGGAATGTGAAAAGTTGTACATTTTCTGTCTCTACATGGGTAAGATTGCTCCTGCTGTATTGATTCCAAACTGTCTTTTTTTAAATTGCAAAACTGTCTTGTGACTACTGCGCAATCTATCCCACTTTTTTTAAGGCATCTGAGGATTGTGTATGTTGCACATCAGGAAGTCCAGACAAGAATGGGAAGAGACCACTTGGGATGCCAGGGTCGGTTACAAGGTATTTATTTATATGCTGCTCTATAGCCCAAAGGTCTCTCTGGGTGATTTCCAATAAAATCATGAGCAGACTGATAAAAACATTAAAACAATGAAATAAAACAATAAAATCAACAGTGCAAGAATAAAATCCATTCCAATATTTTAATTAAAAAATAGATATCATCCGAATGTGCTAGACTACAATTCTCATAAGCCCCAGCCAACATGGACAATGGCTAGGAATAACACCAACTCTAGTCCAAGATATCTGAGGGGCATTAGGTTACTCTCAGGTTGGCCCTGAGTTGCATAGGGTAGATTTCCGGTACATCTGCCATGCACGGTTGTTTTCCAAAGCACATTAAACATCTATTTTGGTTACAGTTTGATGGGGCATAGCTATTCTTGTACTAGGAAATGTTTAAATTGTGAATGTGGAGATTTACTGATAACTTATCTTGAAATTTTAATAATTCAAGAGGGAAAGGTCACAAAATTAACCAATACATATTAAAATAATTTTAAAAATCAAATGCTAACCTCACTTTAATTTCAAATCAAATGATGGCAGGAACATTTACCATGGGGTGTTGAAACTTTTTCAGTTCAAGGGCCAAATTCCATTTCAGATAAGCTCTTGGGCACCGCTCCCTGCATATTTTAACTTATAGCACTTGCTGCCAGTAACTAAGCCTTGGGAAAGGCATTACAGCCTTGGCCAAGGGAGTGGGACAACTGCTGGGAAACCACCAAACAATAGATGGTTGGAGAAAAGGGAGGCGTCCTTCTGGTGAACCCTGGAGGACGGGGCTGAGACTCTAGGTGGGCCAGGTTTGAGACCACCTAGAATTTGAGCCAGAAGTTTTCACTCCCTGTTTACAATTAAGGGAATTTTACAAAGCCATGAATAAAGAACAATGAGAATGTCTAGGGATCTAGGGCTTTCCCAGGTGTTGTTTCCTTGTAAGGCTGTAACTGGAACTTTATTGGCATTTTATACTAATTGGGTTTATTTACAGATATTCAGGAAGGACATAGATGGAGGCCCAGCTTATGTATACCAAAATCCACTACTCCCATTTCATATATTTAGGCCAGCATCTTATGAGGTATACAGAGACCAAATGCATTGAGCCAGTTCACACAATGGAGCCTGCTCATCATAGATCATGTGAAGGTCGTTTAACCCTCACATAACTCCAATTAGCCTTGCTCTTACAATATGCTGCAATTCCACATTACCCCAATCCTAAAAAAGCATTCTCAGTTTCAGTATAACAAACATGCAAACCAGCTCACTGTATTTCTCTGTTTTAGTCTGCTCTTCTTTTCCTTCATAGGAAAATATCTGGGAAGGTCTACCTTTTGTCCTCTTTCAGGTATTTCCTAGCCATTCAGAACAGGTTAGAGGTTTTTGTTTTTTGTTTTTAAGCCTAACAATGAGTTCTTACGGAAATATGTTGGATGATTAACACTTGCTTGTCACATAGAGGTCTAACCAGGTATTGCCCATAGTGACTTCCCTATTCACAAACATCTGATCAGAAGCTCACCACAGTTAAATTTCAAGAAGCTCATTCATAGCACAAACATTTTTTACTTTTCCTGCTGGATCTCATACATGCAATTGACCTGTGAGTGTATGTTCAAACATTTTTTTTTTAAAGTGTCACGAGCTCCTATAATGCTGGCTTGGGAATGATGAGAGTTGTAGACTTTTTCTGTCTAAACATGCATAGGCTTGCTCCCATAGATAATTTTGTTTACTTGCGTGGGAGTAGTGGACTTCGGTATGTGTAAACTGTGCCTCCACTTATGCTCAACCTATTTGAAAATGAACACAATTATGAAATATTTTCATTTATTTATTTATTTATGTTATATCCCACCTTTTTACCCAAAATGGTGCTCAAGACAGCTAGCCATAAAATACAAATTAAAAACAAAATCTTAACTAGAGTGAGCATAAAATAAACAAAAACAGTAGAACCTAGTAATAGTACACCAGTAAAAGAAATAAACAGCATTCTGCCAGTTAAAACCCCCATTATCCACAGAACACTGTGTATACACAAGGTTCCTCTGAATAAAAAAGTATTTTCCTGCCAGCCTACAGACAACTGACAGGGAGCTAAGGAAGGAATTCCAGAGCTGGGGAGCAGTCATGAAGAAGGCCCTTTAGTTCTCACTGACAAGGACTATAAGAGGAAAGGATGGAAGGTCCCTAAAGAGGGTGTTTTTTTGGAGGGGGTTGTTTTGTTTTGTTTTGTTTTTGCATGAGCTGCATTTGACTGAAACCCCTGGAGCAGGTTTCAGTTAATCAGATAGTGATAGTGATGATTTTATCTATATCAGTTGTCTGTTCATAAGTCTTTAGAGACTGAATGCCAGCTTTTGGTTGGATTAATGTCCATCATAGTTGTTTTTCCCCAAGATAATCACCATCTGCTCTATCTATAGGCCTGCATTCAAAAATTCTCAAATGTAACTATAAACCACCTTTCAAATATTTTGAAACATAATATACATAAAAGCATGTATACATAAAGGTAAGTCCAGTCATGCCTGACTCTAGGGGGCGGTGCTTATCTCCGTTTCCTAGCCGAGGGAGCCAGCGTTTGTCCACAGACACTCTCCGTGGTCATGTGGCCGGCATGACTAAACACCGAAGTGCACGGAACGCCTGCCCACCGAAGTGGTACCTTTTTATCTACTTGCATTTGCATGCTTTCGAACTGCAAGGTTGGCAGGAGCTGGGACAGAGCAACAGGAACTCACCCCGTTGTGCAGATTTACACCAGCAACCTTTTGATCTACCAGCACAGCGGTTTAAACCACTGTGCCACCTGCAGTCCCCATGTATACATAAGTATACATAAAAACATGGCCACTGTACAATGACTGAGAGGCCACTGGAGCTGTGTTCCGGTCTTGTAGCTGGCAACTGGAACTGATCAGGAATAACGGCCCTGGCTCCTTTCCGATCTTAGAAAAACCACCTCAGAGAGAGTTAAAAGGGGGTGCTTCAAGGGGGAAGGAGAGTGGGGCAGCCAGGACGTGAGGTATCCTGAAACTGCCCCAGCCTTCTTCTCTCTCCTAAGTCTTACAACTCCAGCCAGAGGAACTCTTCTTTGAAGGCCTCATGTAGTTCCACGTGAGAAAACAGAACTGGAAAAATAGAAACTCTCCTTTAATAGGGAAGTTATTTAGAAGACTATTCTTGGGCTGAAAGCTACCTGAACGGCATACAAAGAGTGAAAACCAGTTTGAATTGTAAGGCATGTGACAGTCCTTTATTCAAATCTTGATTCAATCCTATGGCTGCTGAACAGAATCAGGATGGCTATAGAAGCTTGGAAACTCGCTCTGGGTTTGTGGAGCTCTGAACACTTTTCCTACACTTGCAACCACTGTGAAAGACGTGTGCCAACTGCTTCTTCCAGGTCTCAAACACAACCTTAGAGAAGGACTTTTGTGATAATTCCAAGGGACAAAGAGTGGACGAGACAGATGTCCCTCACACACAAGGCATGGCACTCATAAGAACTAAAGAACATAAGATAAGCCATGGTGGATCAGACCAAAGTTCCATCTGGTTCAGCATTCTGTACACAAAATGGCAAACCAGCTGCCCACAGGATAACTCAAACAAGGTGGGTGTTTTGTTGGGTGGAAGGAGCATAAGAGGTGAACCTGACCTCCATGTTTTTCCATCCTGCACAGGATGCCTATAATCCTCTGAGTTACATGGATTGTCTGGATTGACTGGATTGTCTGCTCATTGTCATTCTCTCAGCTTTCCACCAGTGAATATGAGGACAATACAATTGACCTATTTTACAGGGTTATTATTCAGGTATCTGTGATAACAACAGATTGGAGAAAAGTGATATGTAAATATTTATTACTAAACCATTCTGGACCTCATGGAAGGAAGATGAGACTAAACTGCAAATGAATTTATTTGGTACTATGCTATGAGGAGGAACTGTAACTATATCCTCATAGTATATTGCCAGAATGTAAATATTGTAATCCCTGAAAGGGAGAGTTAAGGTGGGGGTGGGGGTCAAATCTCTCCAGGATGCTTGAAGGAAATTTAAAACCACAATAATAGACACTCAGCTACAGATTAGGAAGGAGATGCCAACATTGTTAGCCAAGGACACTTAAAAAGACAAGAAAGCATCCTTTAAAATGTGGAAATCTTGCCCAGAAGAACAAAAAGCACAAACTCCATAGTGTAATTTTGCACTAATGCATATGAAGAAAGAATTTGAACATTATATTGCTAAAAACATCACAGTAGATAAAACCACCTCCAAATAACGGAATCAGGAAAACAGAGCGATAGTTAGGCTGCTAGGTGACAAGGAAATGAAGGGTTGCTAAAGCAAGCTGGAGAAATTTCAAAGAACCTGAGGAACTTTTTCACACTGAAATTCTCCCTTGGAAGGTATCTACACCTCAACAGCTAGAGATAAAGGAATTGGGCAAAGCAATTCTATACTCCAGTTGCATTCTCTCTATATACCTATTTCTATCCCCCTCTCCCCCCCCCCCCCCCCTTGTGTAGAGAGAGATAAACTGTTGCTATGCTGCTGGAATGACCACCATATCCTATAATCCTATAAATGCTCAGGCAAGTCAAAAGAGGAGAAAATACTCAGCATAGTAAATGAGAAAACAGTGTAAAACTGGGTTCAATTATTTCTATATTTTTTGGGGGGATGGTCATATTTTACAAATTTAGGCAGTAGAGTGGTCCTCAGGTAATTTAGTGAAGGTCTGTAAAAAAAAGTCCTCTGGAGGAATGGATGAAAGCCTGCAGTTCTTCACCAGAGGAATGGAAAACAGCCAACAAAATGGTCATTTCTAAAGAGATGGGGAGGAATGTGTAGATATTAAAAAATACATATCTGTGAGGTTAACATTTGTTCTGGGCATATTGGTGGAAAGCATGGTTAAGCATACATTGCAATAAGTGTATAGAAATAGATTAAGTATATCAATGGGCAATAATTGCTGAGGAAGAATCAGTGTAGCTTCTGCAAAGTGATATCCAGCCTCACCAAACTTCTGGAGTTCTTCAGGAGTTTCAGTAAGTATTTGGACTGGAGTGCTTCAGGAGATGTAATATATTTGCACTATGAAAATATTTTCAGTAAATGCCTTTCCCAATGGCTCCTTGGGAGTCATGGAACAAGCGAACTTAGTAACTAATTAAAGAACAGGAAGAAGAGGATAGGTTAGGAGTAAAGGGACAATTTGTGTAATGGAAGGAATTTAGTGGTATGGAGAGTTGAAGGTTGTGCCAAAGATGTTTAAACTGTCTCTAACTGCTTAAACAGTGCAATTATTTCAAGGCACAATTACCATGCCTAATGTTGTAGTGCAGCTGGGAGATCTGACTTGGGTTGGAATGTTTTGATATTGCAAATGCCATTGTATCTCTACTATATAAACATTTTTTAAATAATCATTCATGTTTAAAAGAAAATACACCCAAGGGTAGGTTTAAAAGTTATTTTCAAGAGCTGTTCACAGAAAAACACTCTATGTGGAAAGTCCTATTGCTTGGATTGGAAAGGCTTAAAATAAATGCAAGTATCCCTAGATGCTTTAATATTTTTCTTGATACATGTCAAAACAGTATTAACTGGCATTAAAATTGTTATATGACAAACCCAGGTAGATTTATCTGTCCAAGGCTTTGGAGGAAATTGAAACTCCCACATCTGGAAAAAGGAAAGAAGGGAGATTAAAATCCAGGAATACTCAAACATGGCTAATTTTCTAAAGATGGAATGACAGAAGGCCAAAATGTAGGCTGGTCAATGAAAACTGGCAAGTTGTTGATTGAGCATCCGTGTAACAAAGCCCAGTCCATCATTCAGGGGTTATCAAATGACGCATTCCACCTGCTGTGAAACTGTGCCACGCTTCTGTGCCTACTGGCAGCTAGCTATCTGTGTTGATTAACAAGGGTCTGATGCTGCACCTTAAACTGCAGGGATGGGCATCTTGCGGCTCTGCAGCTGTTTTGGCCTACCCCTCCCAGCATCCCTCATGCTTGGCTAGGCTGGTTAGAACTAATGGGGACGGTAGGCCAAAACATCTGGCGCGCACTGCTGCCTTAAAGGCTTAAAAACGAATGTTATTCCAGCACAAGCTTCCGTGGTCAAGACGCTTTTTCCTGTGCCAGGCTAAGGAGGCTAGGCCTCAAGAGGTTGCATAGATTAGATTTCTACGATCAGGTGAATAGTCATGGCACTGCTACTAATAATTTAGCGCGATATCGTGAAGTTAGAACGAGCGACGGAAGGGTCATGGCAGCGGAGCGTGCGCGTGCAGCTCCTTTGGTCTCTCGCTCGCGGCGTGCCACCCCCGCCTCCTCCCCTGCTCGGCCTCCTCCCGTCCAAGCCCGGGACGCAGCAGCTGTCCCATTGCTGACATTCCCTGCCAAGCATTCCAGATCTCTGAGGTAATGGGGCTGCAAACATAGAGGGCTGTACTTTAATGATCGCGCCGTATCCTTCCGCATGACTGGAGCGAAGGGGAACGCCTCCAAAAGGGGAAAGAAAGCAGGCAAGAAAGAAAGGGGACGGGGGGAGTGGGGCAAAGCCACCCGAAGCTCTCTCGCACACGACCGTGCTGCTGGCAAAGGCGCCCAAGTGGGGTGGCGGACGGACGGACGGGTGGGCGAGGGGGCGAGCGAGACTAGCCGAGCGCTCTGCCGGTCCAGGGGCTTTCTCTGTCACAGGAAGGCGGCGGGCTGAGGGAAACCTCCGTTTGCTCTAGGATTTCTCCTCCTCCTCCCTCCACGTCTTCCTCCTCTGACTCTCTGCCCAGTGGAATGATATCCATACTCGATTTGTTCGTGGTGTTGTTGTCGTCGTCGTCGTCGAGGCAGGAAGTGAGGAATGTTTGCGCTCTGAGCGACTGAGAAGGAGAGCTGAAGGCGGCTTTTTTCGACAGGAAAAAGGGACCCCAGAAGCCTTCTGCGCCCGCCCGCGCGCCGCCCGCCAGCCGCCCTCGCAAGAAATACCCATGAAATGGTTTTATCTCAAATGCTCTCAACGCTGCGCCGGGATTCTTGCAGCTAAAGGAGACGCTCCTTCCTTGGAATACAGCAACAGGTAAAATTGCTTGCGGGGAGATGTGATGGTGCCGCGGTGGGCAAGCAATATGAGGGGATGCGACTCCTTTTGTATTTTATTTTTAAAGAGTTCTCCTGGCGTTTGTGGCCCCGGACTGGCAAGCTCTCCGCCACTTATGCGTGAATCGCCTTCCCTAGGGAGACTGCGGAAGGTTGCAGTCGGGAATCAGTTTTGATGAGCGGGCAAGGCAGTGATCTCCTCGACATCCATGGGGTGTGCGGTAGTTATTTCACAGTAAGAACTTGTTGAGGATCCGGCACAGACTGCAAAGCGGGCTGACGCTGGAAACAAGGCGACTGACAAACTTTCGTCTCTCTCTTCGCCCGCTCCCACACAGCACCTCGTCTGGGTCCTTGTTAATTTTTGCTTGGTAGGGCTTGATTGAACTGCACATAACATTTCAGTATAACACGTGCCACTTTTCTAAAGCTAAATTTAAAATCCTGCAGTAGGTATATAGGAAATTATATATAGAGAGCGGGTGGGGGAGAGATCTTATAGCATTCTCTATTTCCATTCATGTCGGTCATATTTGCTATTACTTACTGCTAGCAAAAACTAAGAAGGAAATGTCAATATTTAGTGTATTACACTTGAAGGTGTTTTGATGGCAGAATTTCATTTGCTGGTTTTCTAATACTCCACTCCTTAAAAGAACCACCTGAA
>NW_025335761.1:43275661-43525252 GCF_004798865.1 Varanus komodoensis | reverse complement strand
CACTGCAAAGTATGTTTAGTAGTTAGTTAGAGAATGTATCAGGAAATGACATTACGCCTGCCCAAACGGCATTTAATCTGCACTAGATGATTCATTGCTATAGATTTTGGTTTTGAGAAACAGCTGTCTTACAGAAGAAATTCAACATGTGTGGCTTTTCTTGGCATGGAAATACAATGGCATACGGGATAGGCTGCTCTTTTTGCATTTCTGCCTGTCGTACTGCAGTGGACTTGGCAGGGAAGAATGGGTTGTTCTAGAAGGTGCTTGAAATGTGATGGGGGGAGGCCTGACAAATGGGGTAGGATGCTTTATGTGATGGGAAAGGGCACAATGCACCTTGGCAAATAAGTGAGTCAGAGGGTTGGTCATTGTTCCTTTCTCTGCTGGCCTGTATGCCTCTTCCTCTTCCCCTTGTGTCTCCTGTGTTTTCCACTTGTGGTCATCCTTCTCAGCTCTGCTACAGAACTAATGCCAGGTTTTGTTCTAGGGTGGCCTCTTACACATCACCACAGTAGAGGACTGGGGAGGGCACCGAGTTGCATAACACGTGCATCTACTAACCTATGCATGGATGCAAATTGAGAAATAATAATTATTTATTATTACATTAAATTTATACCCCACCTTTCTTCCCCTTGCAAGGAATCCAACATGGCTTGCAAGACCTTTCTCCTTTCCACAACAACTTTGTGAAGTAGATTAGGTTGAAATTCCCAACTTCTCTGGGTAGTTAGGCCACTTGAACCACAGTGCTACCCTGCCTGTCATAGGACATTGCATCATATTGTGGAAGACTATGACCAAGTGGCCTGCCTAGTTGCTGTTGATGGGCAGTTTCAAGGCCCAGTTCTTCCTTCTGTTTGTTCTTTATACCAGGCTTGTACTACACGGGCCTTCCAGTTGAGGACACCCTCAAAACAGGGACTGATAACCCACCAGAGAGAGTTTTGCTCTCTAAAATAAATTACATGGCTACCCTATAATTGTTCCAACTTTTAAAGGGCAGACATGCTCTACAGGATTGACTTTCGCTGAGGAAAGGGAGTGACATGCTCAAACCCTTCTATTTCCTCAGTTGGGACCAGTAGCCATGGCTACCCTTACTTCAGAAGACTTGGTCAAGTGCCTGGGACAGTCACTGTCCTCATTTGTATGATCAAAATAGCCCATCATGGGTTGATTAAGCCATAGTGGGCTGTGACATGTGCCAAGTGTCATTTGCATATTAAGCGGCCAGTTCTGGCTTGTGTGAGTCCAGGGCCCATGTGCTTTATGATGGCTGCTTGAGCCTTTGATTAACCCCAGTCCCTGAGTTTGCAGAATCCCGCAAGCCACAGATTGATGCAGGGCTTGACAGGGAGCAAGTATAGGAACTTTTGGACAGAGGCACTAAGTTCAAAGTTACACAAATTTAGGAATACTTAGGGTTCCATAGGGTCCTGCATTCCCAAACAACAGAAGAATTCTTCTTTTCAGAAATTAGTTAGATGCTTGCTAATGACACTCCTGGCAGCTCTTTGGAAGCACAAAGAGGCTCTTTGGAGACTTAAGAGAATATTGACGAAACAGACTTTTCTTGCCCCCTCTCACTTCTTACTTTCAGAGCTCAGGAACAATTTGCAATGGGATGAGCTCCATTAATATTGCAGAGTGGTTAATGTTTTGGAGTTCTGCTAGAATTTCAAAGCCAGTCAGGTTCTGGGGCTTGTCATGGTCAGCTTAAAGACTTTTTTTTGCCTCTCCAGAAAATACTCTCCAAACCATAGAAGAATGGATGAGATTTGCTGTTGACTGTCCTAATGATAAGTAAGCACAGGGTTAGAATGGAAGTAAAAGCTGCATTGTTTATTTAGGGCTGAGTCACATAGTTCAAAAATTTCTTTTTCAACCATTTGTTGGTTAGATGGGAGCAAAGTAAAATCCCCACAAAAGATTGTTGGGAGTAGAATCAATCTCTCCAAAAAAGCTTTGCTTCCCTGTGAATAGTGTAGGGTTTAAAAAATGAAAAGCAAGAACAAATTAAAATATAGTTGGCCAATTTTGGTAAGTGGCAACCCCCAAATTTCAGAGATAGAGTCTCCCTCACTCTCAGTGGAAAACTTGTGTTCATTTTTTTCAAGGTGAGAACATATTTGAGAAAAGAGAGGGGAGACTTCGTTTCATCCTTAGTTAGGATACATCTGCACTGCAGGATCATGTGGGATCGGTGCTATTTACATAACTGCTTTGATATCTTTAGTGCCAAGAGATTCTAGGGAAAAAGATGTGTCTGCTTTTCTGAGAATATTTCCTGCTTGTTTCCTGTTTCCAGGAGTGGTGCCAGCACAGGATGCAGAGACATCCCTAACAGTTCTGTGTTGTGATTTATCATGCCATATGTTATTCTTACTATTTAAGTTATATTTAGCTTGAACTGTACGTTGAAATGGTACAGAAAATATGGAAGGGATGTGGTTTCTGCTCAATCAAAATATTTATTAAGCTTTTTGTTTTCCATAAAGATCCATAATTTATATATATAGATGTGGTTTCTGGACTACTGTTTGGTTACAATCCCCTTTTGTTTTCAAACATATTTCAAACAATTGCACCATCATTGTTTAATATTAAGGCCTACCAATATTAAGAACAGGAGTTATGAAATTACCAATTCAAATGTTATTTAAGCCATGGATTTATGAGGTGGCCTTATGTAAACCCCTGTTCTTTCAGCTCCAGTTCTCATCCTTCATCTATAATATGAAACTAATAAGGCAGCCCTACTTTTTTTATTTGCAGAGATTTCCGTAACTGTGTGTATGTGAAGTGCTCTAAACAGGTAGAGGATAATCTGTAACCTCTTCTCTCCCCCAAGTTGTATCTTTAACAGCTAAAATTCAGTCATGTAAGTTATCATTATTTATTTATTTGATTCATATTCTTTCTTACAGACAGACAGGGTGGCCATGCTTCCTATTCCAATTGAAACAAATAACTTTCCCTCTCATTTTCTTCCGCAGAACCTTTGTGGATGCTTCCTTCGCCCAGAACCTGGAGGAAAACCTGCTACATGTTAATGGCTGCTGCTGCCGCCGCTGGTTGATCATTGGGGGATTTTGCTGTTCCTGACTGTTCACGGGAGGCGAGACATTCCTGGATGGTTTTCTGTAACTTCTTGTGAATGTGTTAGGGAAGAAAATGCCTCTGCCTTTTGGGCTGAAGCTGAAACGAACTCGACGCTACACAGTGTCTAGTAAGAGCTGCTTGGTGGCCCGTATCCAGCTGCTTAACAATGAGTTTGTGGAATTCACACTGTCCGTGGAGAGCACTGGACAGGAAAGCCTGGAGGCTGTGGCACAAAGACTTGAACTTCGAGAGGTAGGATAGGTGACTGGAGGCTCTTGGCATTCTCCATCCTGGGATGGATGCTCCATTTGAGGGGTGCATGTGTGTATGTATGTGTGCTGTGCAGCAACACAAGAAGCTGCCCCATTTTGGCCTAGTTGTCTCTGCTGCAGCTGGAACTGTTCCTCTAGGGTCTTGGACAGAGACTTGTTCCATCACTTGCTCCCTGCTCCAGGGACTGAGCCTGTAACTCCAGCTTTGGAGCCGGAGCCTTGTTAGTTTGTTACAACAAAAACAAAGAGTTTTGTGATGCCTTAAAGTTTAACAAAATGCAATGTGACATCAGCTTTCCTAGGCAGGAGCTCACTTCATCAGATTCATTAAGAGGTTATCTTAATAACTCGGTGCATTATAGAGGAAGACAGAGATACACACAACACACATACACACGTGCACATACACACATTCTGTCTATCTGAATTTCCTTATTCTACTCCTTTCTCATGTCAACAGCCCTCAAAGCCGTTTGATAGCAGCATGCAGCGCTCCTGTTGAATATTCTGGTGCTGCCTTTCTGGATACCTCATTCCAAGTCCCCTGTCTCCATTAGGAGACTAGGCATTCTGTGGCCACTGAGCCCACTCTGCCCTCTTTGAACTATTTCTGGGAGGAGAGGGTGGCTTCTTTTGCTGCTTTGGCTCCCCCATACTTCCTCTAACCTTGCCTTTTTCCTTACTTCCTCTAACCTTGCAGTTTTCCTTACTTCCTCTAACCTTGCAGTTTTCCTTACTTCCTCTAACCTTGCATTTTTCCTTAGTATGCTGATACTTTCTCCTATAGTAGCCCTTTTTGGCTGCCTAGTCACCATCAGTCACCATACATCTCACTTTGCTATTACTACACTTGACGTTAAATTTAGAAGTTCGAGGTCATGAGGAGGACATTTCTTGTTCAAGGAAAAAAAACTTAAGCAGTCTGTGTTGCTCTTTCACCATCTCAGATGTCCAGCAGAAAAGAGAAAAGTTTGTTTCACAAACTGGAATTAAAGTGCCAAACTGGAATTACCTTGGTGCACTGGGTGCATTTTATTATATTCCATGTACAGGAATCAGGCCCATTCTGCGTGGCAAAGTAAACGGTTGCATGGCACTCCAAAGGGGATGTTTTGCAGGTTTTTTCCTATGTTGCAATTTATTCCATATGGAAGAGATGCCTGCCACGAAGTGGCTTTGAGTGTGCAGTGAAATTGGAGTGCAGGCTTAGTCAGCTGCAGATGTTTGTTTCTTGACAGTACTTGTACATATCTGTGATTGAAGTTCTTGCCTCCATGTCTGTTGCTTCTTGGGCTTTAACTTTTTCTTTTAGCACAGGGTGGCAGCCAGATTCCCCCCCCCCACTCCATACATTTTATCTGGAATGACTACCTGTGTACTACACTCATCATCTAAGGCCTTTCGCTAAATATTTCCTTTGAGGGAAGCTCAGAGAGGGCTTTTTTAATAGTGTCTCCCTAATTGCAGAGTGCTTTCCCCATTGAACACTGCCTGGTGTCAACATTCTCATTTTTTCAACACCATGTTAAAACTACCCTCTGTACCCCAGCATTTGACAGTATATAACAGGGTTTTAAATGTAAGTTGTTTTAGCAGGTCATGATATTATATTGTAACCTTTTTAGCTGTTTTCAGTTAAAAAGTTAAATGGTTTGTGTTAAAGTTATTAACATTATGCTTATGTTTTGTAATTTCTGTGAACTGTCCAGATAGCTTTGGTTAGGGAAATGGAATAAATGCATAAATAAAGAATTACCAAGAGATACGGTTCCTTTTGAGGGGCCTGTTCTGGCATTGAAAAGTCTGCATATACCTCAGCTCTTTTATCCATTTCCCCATTCCTCATTCATTTTCTTTCTGTTTTAAGTTTGATCAGAAATACTTTGGAAAATGACAGATACTCCTTTAAGTGAAATTTAGGGAGTGCAAATTAGACTGTGGAACTTGTACAGGC
The DNA here is from genome assembly GCF_004798865.1 of Varanus komodoensis. Lineage (NCBI taxonomy): Eukaryota > Metazoa > Chordata > Lepidosauria > Squamata > Varanidae > Varanus > Varanus komodoensis. Next base: position 43,519,918 of record NW_025335761.1, on the reverse strand, counting down.
ATCCCTCCCCCTTAGAACACATTCCTCTATGGATTATTTTTGCAAAAAAAAAATGTTGAAACCATTTGGAATGAAAGATAGTAGAGGAAATAGAGATAGGGTGGAATGCAGCATTCTCAAAAAATCATAAAAATAATGTTTATGACACACTGCACATACAGTGTTTTCCCTCTAACAGTGTTAACTTTAAAAAGTTTTCTCAGATTGTTTTCCAGCCAGGAATCTTTATCTTTAAATATCTCAAATGTTTGGCCACATTCCAGACATTAGTTGTTTTTAAGGTAGCTACCTGAGACCAGTATTTTTTCAAATGCAGCAACCACAACCTTTGCCTATCATTAAAAAAACAGCCAAGTAACACACACACACACACACACACACACACCTCCTAGCCTTCTCCAAGAAGTTTACAGCAGTGTACACTTACAACAAACCTATGACCTAGTAGGTCAGGCTGAGGGAAAATGACTTGTTCAACGTCAACGAGTGTTTGAAATCAGGTCTTCTGGGGTTTAACCCAACACACTAGCCACTGTTTTTACAGTAACACCTCTCTTCTTTTCGTGGTCTCCAAAGTTACCTCTCATATTATTTCTGCAGAAGGGAGGACGAGATTATGTGGCAGTTCCTCCACAGTTGCCCTCATTTCTGAGAGGGGCAACACAAATGCTGGAAGAATCTTGCATAGGCTTTTGGAGCAACCATATTGCTGTGGCGCTCATACTGAGAATATCACAGGCAAGGATGGAGAAAGAATGGGTGTTGTTGGTTCCCAAATATTAAAATTGGGTAAATGAGGCACATATTAAAATTGGGTGAAAGGCACCAAGAAGGAGGAACCAGGCGCTTGAAGAAGGTGGAGGAAATGACTGCTTGAAAGAGGAATATGGATAATGCGTTAAGACTGTAGAGCAAGACAATAGCAGTAGGCAGCTACAGGGATGAGGGAGATAATGTAGAAAGAGGGAAGAGGGATTGCTGGCAGAGCTGGCCTAAGACATTTGCTGCCTGAGGCAAAAGACAGGATGGCACCTTCTCCTATCCAAGTATGAAACCTAACTGGAATGGCAATTTAATCTTTTTTTCAACACTTCCATTGGGACAGCAGCTGCCAAAGCCTCTCTCAGGGACTGCAGGAAGACCATGGGGCAAGCCACAGGGCCCACAGGTCTCTCCTTCAAAGACCTTACTGGCATCTCCCAGCATCTTCAACCTTAGGATTGATGGCCCTACTATGCCTAATGGCCGGGCTGCCTTGATGCCTTAAGTTTATTGTACAAGCATGCTGACTAGCACTAAATTTGAATCCATTTAACTCTCATGATAGAAACACACATAATAATGTAGTTCTTGTTTTTGAGCATAGTGTAGCCACGTTAAATTCATTGCTTGTGAAAGGCTTAGGAAATGAGAGAAACATGAAGGTTGTTTTAAGATTCTGCACAGCTTATTTCTTCTATTTTGTTAACCCACCCTGAAAAATTACCATCTCAACACCACACCCTCAGTATTTTTTCTTGCATTCATGAAAAATTCCAAATGTTTTGAAAGCTCCATAAATTACATAAAGTGAATAATATATGCTAGTTGATGACACAATTAAGCCTGACTATAGGATGGTGTGTTGCTACAGGAGTAGTTTGTTTTGCCATCAATCACCCCATATATGGAGTTCAGGTGATCTGATAGTCTCTGTTTTGCTTATGATACCCCATTGCTTTTCTTTCTTTGTTAATGTTTTGTGTTATAAAAATCATGGAAAGAGGTAGTTACATAGAACAGAGTTGGCTGAGAAGCATATAGTGTGGTATTTGTAGAATGTGAATTGCAGGGAGTGTAACTACAATCTGGTTCTCTTATGGCACACCCTGGCCAAGAGGCCAAGTGGTAAATTTGTTTCATTAAATTCTAGGAGTCAGTGTGGGCAGAATATAGAGATGATTGAATGGAACACAAGGAAATGTTACTGTCGTAGCCTGTTTCAGGGAATGAACATTCAGGGAAAAATGCATTTGAAAAGTGTTTTATATTTAGGGTCAAACTAGTCCCAATGTAGAACTCAATAGTTTTCTACTTCTCTCAGCCTCTTCACTCCATTTTAAAGATAAGAAATAGTCCTAAAATTGTGAACTGGAACGGAAGATGGCTGAGCCTTCAAAGCACACCTGCCATCTTTTGCTAACCCTCTGACTTAGCAGGGTCCATTTGTTGTGTGACAATAAGCCATACTTGAGTGCTGTGTACATAATCAGTGGCAAAGCTTACACTTGTCTGCTCCCCCTACTCCCAGTCCTTTCCTCTTCTGATGCGGCTGTGAGGAGATTGGTAGCATCTGCTTCTTCTCTAGAAGAGTTAGTGCTCAAACTGGAGGAAAACCTGGTTAGTTTAGACTGTTGTTCAGATAAGCCAGGATTAAATGATGGTTTATGATCCTGGCTCATTAACAAACCTCAATTTAAAGTGGTCATTTTTGTCCAGTTTGAACATAATGGGAAAGTCTAGTTGAGGGGGAAGTGGGGAACATGTAAGCCTGAGGCTTGCTACTATTTCTGCATGCAACGTTAACCTGTGATTTTGTATTACATTAAAAATGGTCCCTACAATTCCTGTGTCCTTTTCCCTAAGGGTGTAAAAAACAGTGAGCTGTGTGTGGGTTTTTAATGGATAAATAGGAGGAGGAGTTGCCCTAGCATTAGGCAGAGGAAGGCCGCTGTCTTAGATAGCTTATTTGAGGTGTCATGCAAAGTCAGCCAATTGTTGGTTATTTAGTTTGGTATTATTGCATTTTAATGGCATTGAGGGGAGATACAGCTGTGGGATATTTCATTTAGGAGACAAGATAATTTGACCAGTTTTTGGCTTGTGGAGGAAGGAGATGGGATTTGCTGTTCTGCCTCAGGTAGTGTAGGAACATAGGAAGCTGTCTTGTACTGAGTCAGACCCTTGGTCTATCTAGTCAGTAATGTTGACACTGGCTGGCAGCAGCTCTCCAGTAAGACATTTTTGAACCTTACCTGGAGATTGAACCCAGGACCTTTTGCATGCAAGGCATGTGCTGCAGTACTGAACTTTGCTTCCCTTCTAAATGTCTTGGACTGATCCTGGTGGGAGGGGAGAGGGTTAGGCAGTCCCTCCTCCCAATATTCTTCTGTTTCTGCTCATAACTTTGCAAGGTGCATTTCATTTTTAAAGAAGATATAGTAAGATATAACGACGAGATTTGCAGTTCTATGTCTATCTAGGATGAGCATTTTGTGCTTAAGCACCATGCCACAACCAGAAATCCCGTGGCCTAAGGCTGGGGCCAAGCCAGGTGAGCTCTTTAGAACTTTCTTTAGACATGGAAGGAAATATGACTATCTACCTACTTTTCATAGATTAAAATTGGGACATTTCTGTGCATGAGAGGATAGGTCTGGAGGTAAGGAGGGGGTCCAGCAGCATAGTGGTTGGCAGTAGGAGGACTGGCATTCCAGACTCAGTAGTGCCACAGTCAGAATACAGGAATGATGTTCAAGCAAATGGCTTGTCTTCAAGCAACCCTTGAGAGAAATGTCTCAAGTGTCTGGTGATTTGGCACTAATTAAAAGTGCCTCTCTTAAATCATTCCTTTGTCATATAGCTGAGTAGGTAAAAAAGTCAATATGACTTTGACAGCAAGCACTGTTGCACAATAACTTTATGATCCACAAACTAATTAAGATTGGCTTCAACTCAGTTATTGTGGCCTGACCTGTTTATGAATCATCACTTTAAGCGGTGATAGAGTTTATCACTGTTGCATATAGAGCAAAGAGTAATGAGAATCAGGAATGTGGTTTGGCTTATATCATGTCACCTACCAGAAATGGGTTGTGTAATAGCCATCATGTTCAAAACTGAAAGTATGGAACAAAATTTAGTTGTGAAATGAGTGGATGGCTTGGTTCATACAAGCTAGTACCTGACTAAAGTTGTTGAATATTGAGTTGCTGTGATATGTTGATGTGGGCACACTAACAAACTATGGTTTCTTACAACCTAGCAATTAAACCCATGGTTTGTTGTTATGCTATAAACTCTGGATTGTTTATACCTTGGTTTGTCATTATATGTGAACTCAGAACCATGGATTGTCTGTGGGTTGTTTTGTCAAGTTAAAGAGGCAGGGGGAAGGAGGAGGGAAACATATCTATCAGTCAAACCCTGGTGAAAATGCTCCCTGGATCTTCCACTTCTTCCCTAATTCTGCTTGTAACATTCTCCAGGAGCAAGACATTTTGAGAAACAGAAATGAATTAAGTGGCACAGTATGTTTTATCTTTTCCTCTCTTTTTTTCCCCTCAATTGATCTGAAATAGCCCAACTCCTTTCACAGGAGACTACTGTTGATGGAATGCTGAGCAACAGCTGGATGTTACAGGACCCCTTCCATCAGAAAAGCTTTTCTATTTTACTTGACAAATGATGGCTTTGTCCCAAAGCTTTTCTTCTTTGTGGAATCTTTGGTAATGTCTATCATCGTGAGTGTAAATTGGCTGCTCTTAAGCTTGTATCAGTTGTGGACATGCAGCCCACAGTTGCCTCAAACTAGGAGTACTGATGACTCAGATCCTCTTGGGAGCCCCATGGGATGCCAATCTTCCCCTTAATTCTTGTACCATAGTACACAGCGAGGCTAACTAATGCTGACCAAGAGAGTGGGACTAACTTTTGCTCCATCCACTTTAAACTTCCTTCTTCTCCACAGGAAGGTTGGGGTGAAGATGCAGAACACATAGTGTGCTCAATGCCTGAAAAGCCCAGGGGAGATTTACCTGAAATCAGCAACAGTGAGAAACTAGCAACTTCCACAGGATGTCTCTCCATCATATTGACCTCCTCTTATTATCTTGGTGGGTTTCCAAGATCTCTTCTCTGTCAGCTTTCCTTTGGACAAGTCTGGGGAAAGAACCACCATTTGAATTAGCATAGTCAGAAGGAGCAACCACATCTCACAGAACAGTTTGCTCTGTGGCTTACGCTGTAATGTAGCACCCAGCTTTGTTCTGCTTTTATCCCTTTCCCTTTTTGTTATTCCTTTTGTGTGTGCTGCCTCCTCATCCACCTTTCTTGGATCTAATCTTCTAACTAGTTCCAGGTTGCTTTCTGTTCTTTGACTACACATTGAGTAAAAGGTCAAGAAACTCTTAAGTCCTCCTTGATTGCTTCTTCTACTGTAGGGATAGCTTTTTAGGGTGCTTGGCATACATGAAGAGACAATAGTAATTGCTTGAGATAATAGGGATATAGGGAAAATTCTAACTGTGCAAACTAAGTTGGGATTTTTAACAGGTATTGTTGGTCATTATCTTATACAGGGGTTGTTGATCGTTCTTTTTTGGATGCAGTATGCCCTCCATTTTGAAGACTGGTTAGCCTGGGATCTGTGTTTGGAGAAGTTTTGCCTTTTGGCATGTAGATTTTAATAGAATGTAGCCATTTCCACAGCTGTTTTTTAAGATGCAATCCAAGTATGAATAAGAGATGTGTTTCATCAGCCCTGTGCACTGCATCATTTGGTCTTGAATTGTGTTTTCTAGCACAGTTCCAAATGCACAGGCAGATACAGGCAAGGCACTTATGTGATTCTACAGGGGTGTTACCTTGCATTCATGCACATGATTTAAATTTAAGCTGTTTCACAGTTATACAGATGTTTAAGTCATAATGATTCAGTGTTGGATCTATAATTGCAGGTTTATATCACTAATTATGGCCCATAGGTTGAACAGCCATAGATGTCTAGTAAGATGGAGCACCTCTCACACAGTTGGCTTGGAAGAAGAAATCCAGCCATTCACTAAATCTCCTGCAAGATTCCTGTCTTGAGTTGAAGGCAAGGCTTCATAGTTTTCAGTATATTTACCTTTCTTTTCCTTCTTTGAGCTCTTCTTGCTTTTTTAGGTGGAGGAACTGATGTCTCTGGCTGGTTGCTAGGTTAATTTCCAGGATAGATACTGTGCTTGAGAAATACACCTCTGAGGGCCTTTTAGAACAGAAGGAATAACTTGGTTTCATTTATAGAGTTGAATATTTTTCCTTTCTTCTTTCTAAGCATCCTTTCCAGGTCAGAAATTAGAATTCCTTCCAGAAATAACCACTAGCTAAATGTAGCCTTGTGGAGAACAAAAGAATATTGTCGATATTAAATATTTTACGTTGTTTCCAGTGTACAAGAATTGGGCAAATTCTTATATGTTACTCTTTCTTTAATATACCCCATCTCCAAATAGCCTTCAACACCTCCATGACAACAGAAGATTAACCCTTAATTTACAACATACCTGAACGAGCACCTTCTCCCAAATCTTTCTGCCCAGATGAAGCTCTTCAATGAGTACTATTAGTTGGTGAAGTATGCCATGTCTTTATGGAGGAGTGGGCCTTTTCTGTGGTGGCATCCTGACTTAAGAATACCCTCCCTAAGTAACAAGTGGCAGTGTGATTAGTTTAGGACCTGGTTAAGACATATTTGTCTAGGCATTTTAAAATGGATGTTAAAAATCTATTTCTGTAGTTTTATAGTTTTGTTGCATTTCAGTTTTATGAAGAATGATCATGCATTTTTATTGTATTGTATTTTTATTATCATACAGCACTCTGGAATCTATTAGGATAAAGGGGTTGCATATTGACCTGGAATCCATTAGGATACAAGGATAGAATAATTAAGGCAACAAAATAGAAAAAGTGCAAGCTCTCTAATTAACAATACCTATTCTCACCACAAATACTGCTAACCCTAACCCTAACCCTACCTATTACCCAGACTTTAATTTGTTTACTTTGTTCTGTAGATCTAAACCAAGACAGCACATAATTCTGCATTCATACCACTGCTGTACAATGGGTTCCATTTCTTGGACATGCCAGAGTTCAAGAACTTTGGAACTAGCTTCTTATCATTTTGTTTCTCAACCTCATGGGTCAATGCTGACCCTTGTTTAGTCAGAATGGTGCTAGCCATGTACAAGTGGGAGGTATTTGTCAGCTTGACAAAATGCCAAGATTTGCAGAAATACATCATTTCAAAATGCAATACATTTCAAAATACAGGCAGCATAGAAATGGCATAAATAATGTTGTAGCCATGGAAAGTGGAGAGCAGTACACCTGACTGACCCTGGACTGAGTTTTCCTGCTTTGGGCAGTTTCCCTACCTTAGAAGCTATTTCTGTACCCTCAAAAGCTGAAAAATCACTGGTAAAGGGAAAGGCAGAGGGGCTTTTTTGTCACAGTGGCTCACTTACATATCTGATTAGTAAATAGAATTTGTGCTCTGAGAGTGCAGATATGTTTCTAGCTGCCAATTAAAACAGCCTCTTTCCCAAATCAAGGATTGGTAAAGTATCTGAAGAGGAAATTGCTCCACTCTTCCATTCTGTTTAATGTGCAGAATTTCCTGTTTTCAGATTTGTGCTCCAGGCTCACACTGTTAACTCTTTTTTCCGACTGCAAGGTTGGTTCAAGTCTGTGAAGGGGGAATGGAGTTGGCTAATGCTAACGTGTTGTTTTTGTCTGGCTTGCTTTGTGCTAGTGTCTGTTATGAAGTTCTGACTGTTAAACATAAAAATTTCCTGGGTCCAGGTATTTCTAGCCAATAAGCTATTTTGGATTATGAGTTTCTAGCTGGTTGGGAATTTTGATACTTTTCTGAGCCAGCCAATCAGCCAGTCAGCAAGTCCAAGTCTTTTGAGCTACTCTTAAAAGTAATTTGAACTGTGCAAGTATAGATTCATGTTTCTGGCTGCCACTGGAAACCCCTATATTCATGTGCATGGAACAAAAGGACATGGTCTAGCATGTGATCCCATGGCGTCTCTAACAGGGTGAGTTGCATGCCTCGTTGACTGACTTGAAAGATACTCGTAGGTGTGAAGGGGTTTCTCTTTTGGCTGCCATTGTAATCCTCCTACTGTATCTGAGGCCGCTTGAATTAGTCAGCCGTCAGCAGATGGCATTTTGAATTACTATTACGAAGTAAACTGTCATGAGGTTTTAGCTGCATCGGTAGTGTGAAAAGCACCTTAACTAAACTGGGGAGCAGTTTTTGTTCCCAATTTCAAGGGTTTTTTTTAATCTCCAAGTGCTGCATTTTGCTAGTAACCAGGGGGACTTGGACTACATGTGCACTAAATTTCAGGTTTGGGGGCCAGGTGGCACTACCCCAGTGAATTTAATATCACTGTTAGAGAGTCTGCCAGCCTAGTGTGTCATGAGATATTTGAGAATGACAGAAATTGGTACCTATTAAATTCTGCTTCTGTCCTGTAGCTTGCCCACAAGTACCATTCTTCATATTTGACTAAGGTCTACATTTAATCCCTAACACCATGCAAGGGCTACGCTGAGGTGATGTACTGTTGTTGGTTTGGCATTGCACTCTTACATTGCATGGAGACATGACGCTATCAAGTTCATGCTTAGGAAGGTAAACACAGCCTGGCTATTACTTATTTATTTATTTAAATAAATTTCTATGCCACCCTATAACCTGAAGTTTCTCTGGTAGTCTGTGAATCCCAGTCCAAGCTCTTAGCTGAGCATTCCATAGCTCCAAGTAGTTATGGACACATATTGAGATGAAGACAGAACTGATAGAGAAGTGGTGAAAGGAGGGTTAGATGTCATAGAAGTGAAATCAAGGGGGCATATAAGCAGTGGAAGAAAACATGCAACTTAAGAAGAAAGGAGGAAGTCATGGATAAGGTAGGGAGAAACCAAATGCAGAAGGAAGTAGCAGCTGAAGAGTCAGTACCAGAAAGGGGTACCATCTACCACACCTTTCATCCAAGGCTCTAGAAATGTTTTGAATTACACACAACAGAAAAGCTATATTCTATTGAGGAAAGTGAGGAAGGAAGGATGAACGGACGGAAAGATTCCCCATACTATCAGGACTAATGCTTGTGCTTTTTATCAGATGGCATGGATTCACACAGCCCTGGTAACCATCACAAATTGATCATTCTTGGTTTGCGTAGGATATGAAAGCATCAGTTTATTTCAGTAGGATTTAAATAAGGCTTACATTGCTCTGGTTTGTGTCCATTGCTAACTAGTACTGGACATCAGCTGAAGGATTCCTGATTTTTATGGATTAATTAGATAAATCTTCATATTTCAAAATATATTTTGATTGGAATACTGCTTCACTTGAATCTTGCCTATTTTTCAAAAAAGTGTTGACATTTGTACATTGTTTTGGGGCAATCTTTTTTGCTCTACTGTTCATTTTTTCCAGTTGCCTTTTCATCCCTTCATATATTTTGTTTAGTCCAGGGCTGAGCCTTTCCAGCTCCCTAACCCCTGCCAACACACTCTATTTTTAGATGTCCCCTGTGTGTACAAAAAATCTTGCAATTTCTTGGACACATAACAAAGAGAGCAATTAGCTGTAACATAATTACATAGAAAATCGACAGTCTTTCTGTCTAAGGTTGATTTAGTGCTCGGAGGTTGAATGATGAGTAACTTTCTAAAATGAATAAACCTTACAACTGTGTTAATCTTGGAGGCTTAACATATTTCAAGAGTTATGTCATGACTTTTCTCTCAGGTTGAGTAATCTCTCACTCTTCTGATAGTAGATTGCTTTAGCCATGATTAAAAAGTGATTCTCTTTTATGCAATTAGCCCTTTCAGCCATGGATGACAACTGGAGAGGTTGTGCTTTATCCTAATTCTACTGAGAACTCCCATATCTGGAGCTCTAGATCTTTTGAATAACTCTTCCTTTTTATAATTCTGTCTCAGTGTAAAGTCAAAGGGATAAATGAGAACACACTGATTATTTTAGATTGCATACATTTTATACAGATTGCATAAGTGTTCATATGTTGTGAACTTGGACAGGGAAGACCGTTTTATACCAGTCCTGTATTGGCACAGAAGAATCACAAGGTGTTGTTGTTGTTGTTGTAAAACCTAAAGGAGCTTCCATCTAAATCTTGGCATTTGGGGCAGGGGAAACACTAGAGAAAGGGAGGGAGAGGAAATGTAAGAAGCATACTACCTTTCTCAGAATTATGCCATGTCACCTAGCCAATCTGTGATCCAGTGAGAGCTGAACCTAGTTTCTTAGGAAATAGAAAACTGGGATCTACCTTTTAAATTTATAGATGTACTTATTACTTAATTGATCTAATCTAATGGCACAACTTTTATAAAATGCTGATTAGATTTGCAAATGAAGTCATTATCCCGGTGCCCTAGGAGTGGCGGCGGCTTTACTCCTTGCACTGCCAGGCTAACATGAAATGTCCCAGATGACATAGGAGAAATTCATGCAGTAAAATGAATGCCAGTGTTGGGTTGAGCTGCAGTGTGGACTCCTCCCTAGCTATCTGGGATATTTAATGTTGCCAGTACAAAATAAAAGCCACTAGGTTTTGAGAGGCTTGGAGAGGATGCCTTTAGTGGGTCTTCACCTTATGTTTTCCCCTGCCAGGCATTTGCCAGACGGTGTGGTGCACTAGTAAAGAGTGTTGGGCTAGGCCTCTGTTCTTGTCTCACTTGGCAATGAAGCACATTGGGTGACTTTGGCCAGTCACTGCCTCTCAGCCTAGCCTACCTTGCAGGGTTGTATCACAGGTAAGGCTCCCCAGTAAGAGCAGTGGCGCAGACAGTTCTCTCACTGGGTTATAAATCCCTCTTTTATAAAAGATCCCTTTTTAGAACATGCTTTAAATGCACACACACACGTGCAAACACACTCACACACATCTGAAGTCCCTCTTTGAGTTTCTTTGTATTTATTGGTTGTATATAATTATAGGATGACTTATTTTTTATGCCAGGAAAATGAATTCAACAACAGTAACAGAAGCATAAAGCAGACTCAGTGATGGACTTAAGTCATTGCATAGATCTGAGAGATTAGTCCACATGTGTTTGCATAAGTGTTGTATCAGCTAAATATATTAGGACCCGGGCAGGCAGAGACCACCTGCAGTGATACTGGAGTTGCGTGCCCTGATCACAGGTAAAGAACTAGCTTCAGTAACTCCCAAACTAGGCATCATAGTGTTTCCTGAGAGAATGAGTTTGATAAAAGGCCATGGTAAACCCAAAGAACCTGCCAACAGAAGAGGGTATGCAGTGAATATATGATGTCCTGCAGTGGTCTCGCTTTCTTTTAACTGTATGCTGCTGGGGTTGATGGTATGGAGCTGGAAATGTTGCAGGAAAGAGCAGTCAAAATAACCAGGAGATTGAAATAGCTCTCCTGTGAGAAAAGGTTATGTTGTTTGGGACATTTTAGCTTGGAAAACAATAATTGGGGAATTGCATACAACTGTGCAAAGAGTTGAGAAGTTGGGTAGAATTTTTTGTTCTCTTTTATAGTAATAGAATCAGAAATTATCCAACAAGTGGTGGGAAATTCAGGACAAAAAAGAGGAGGTACCTCTTCAGATAACTCATAGTTAAGCTATGGAATGTAATACGACAAAATGTAATGCTAGCCTTTAATTCATACTGTATTTAAAGGGGATTAGAAACTTTCATGGACGAGAAGGCTGTCCATGGCTATTAGTTGAGGTGGCTATATATTAGCTGGCTAATGTAGAAACAAGTGCTGGGCTAGATAGGCCTTTGCTCTTACCCAGCAGGACTCTGCTTATGTTCTTCGTGGTGGCAAGTGTCCCTGTGGCATTGCTACTCTCAGGTAATTTGATCACTTTACTGCAGACAAAGCATACTGAATCTTGGAAGAGATTGTGTATGTGGAAATGTTGTTCTCAGCTTGCTTCCTTAGATAGAGGAAGAGTACTATCACATGCTAGGTTCTACTAGTACAGGGTACCTCCCACAATCATAGCTGGTTCTGTCCATTTTATGAATATTATGCTAATTTTGAAGGAAATTCATTGCCTATTGGCAGCCATGCCCAGTTCAAGGTGCTGGTTCTTACTAGTAAAGCTCTAAACATTTTGTAACCCAAATACTTGGAAGAGTGCCTACTTAGTCTCATACCAATCTGCCCATGTAGATGACTGATTCCATGTTCCACCTTTATCAGAAGTAGGTCATCCAGCTACAAGTGTGAAGGTTTGCTCAGCCCTGATAATGTAGTGCTCCTGGGGGGCAGGCTATACCTGGCACCTACTTTACATTTTTTCAAAGTAGGCAGAGAAAAAAAGAATATTTACTTAGGCATTTTAATCCAGGGGTAGGTAGAAGGTGTGCTAGTAGATCTCTGGGTGATATATAGTAAATTAGCAAAGATTCCTGACTCCCATTCATTTGACTGCAACAGCTAAATGACTCCTTCCCCACCCTGCATTTTACTGTTGAAATGAAGAAAGCTTGGATTTTTGAGTGGAAGGATTGTAAATCTGTTAAATTCTGGCACTTCAGAATCCCTCAATTCTAAGTGTATGTCTTTTGGGTTCTAGCAAAAATCAGTGGAGCTCCTATAGGCCTGGAGACTACTCACACTTTTTAAACTCTGTGCAAATCTTGGTCTTCAGTTAAGGATCTGTAGTCTGTGTGAATCTTAGTCTGGTTTTAAAGATTCCATCTGCTATTACCTCACTGTTATTCTGTTTTATTGTATTAACCTTCCATTGCACATATTTGGAAATCTGAATAGGTTGGAAAATGTTTTATTAGGAAGATAGTAAGCCAAAAAAAAAAAAAAAAAAAAATTGGGCTCTGCTGCCCAAATTAAGGCTTAAGGTTCAGGAGGACAGATTTCAGTTGGGGGATCTTCCCCAGTGATATCTATTTGTGTGCTTCTTTTATTTTTTTCCCTACAAAAACACTTCTAATCATCCTCATTATGATCATACATATTGGATGTTACTGCATAAATGAATGATAAAATGAACCACTGAAATTCTCAGTGGTTCCCTAAATGTCTTAATTATCTGAATTCTGAAAGCTAGGATAGCTTCCTGTTGCTTACACTTCTTTCTCATTTCGAAATTTGCTTTATTATTGAACATCTGCCACCCCTTCTTTCCCCCTTTCTCCATTTAGATCACCTATTTTAGCCTTTGGTATTTCAACAAGCAAAACCAGCGCAGGTGGATAGACTTGGACAAGCCTCTGAAAAAACAACTGGATAAATATGCATTGGAGCCAACTGTCTTCTTCGGTGTGGTGTTTTATGTGCCTTCTGTCTCTCAGCTTCAGCAGGAGATTACCAGGTGAGTGGTGTAAGCAAGCATGTTGCAATTGGACATTTAAAGGATGCAAATCATTATGTGGCAGTTTTGTGCATGTGGTGGAAACAGATTTCTTCCATGGCAGCTTGTATAGCAGCTCTTTCAACCTGGTGGCTTCCAGATGTGTATAGCCAATGGCCACAGTGGCTGAGAACAGTTGAAGATGAAGTTTAACACATCTGGAGGGCATCATACCTCATATCGTGGGTTGTCAATTTATTTATGCAGTAAGCCGTCCAGAGACACAAGTAATTGGACGGCATACAAATTTTATAAATAAATTTAAAAAAATCATACTAGGGAAGGGGACTCTATAAAAATAGTCCTGCTGGATCTGACCAAAGGCCTGGATAGCGTAGCATTCTGTTTGCTATTGCCACTAGCTAGGTTCTTTTGGAAAACCCATAATCGGGGACTGAAGACATTCTTCTGATTTTGCTTCGCAAATGCAGTTCAATTGCATTCCACCTCTGAATGTGGAGATTCTATTCAGTTGTTATCATAAGTCAAGGCTTTTTTATTTAGTATCTGTTTTTAGATTGAATTATTGGTTTGCTGCTGGTTCACTGTTTTATTGTTTACTGTTTTATTGGTCATTGTTATTGGTCTTGTTATTATTCTTGGTCATAATATGTTTATTTTCCTTCTGTTTCCTATTGATATGGTCCTGTTTATAATGCATTTTAATTTTACTATGTTGTATGGTCTTGTTTCTTATTGTTATTTATTTTTATATGTATTTTAAATATATTTATATTGCACACTGTGAGCCACCCAGAGAGCCTTTGGCCATGGGCAACATACAAATGTGATAGATAGATAGAAAGATAGATAGATAGATTGATAGATAGTTACTAAAAGCCTTTGATAGACTTGCCATCACTGGTAAATTAGATGGATCCTCTTTAAAATATAACCAAGCTTGTTCCCACTACTACATTTTCATCAAGAAATAAAATTTATCTCCAGGTAGGGCACAAAAAGACCTTTGTCTGAAACCCTGGAAAGTAATCACCACTCAGTGAAAACAGAGTAATGGTCTAACTGTATAAGGCAGTTCCCCACCTGCCTATTATTTTGTGGTAGTGAATTATGTCAATAAAGCTACAATTTAAATGTACAATGAGATCAGCATTAAATGTACAATTATGTACATTTAAACAGAAAAAGTCCCAAATTCCCAGCATTTCTCAGCTAGCAACAAGAGGAAGATACAACACTGTTGGAAGATACAGTTAAGATACAACTAAGCAAGCTACAACTAATCAGAGAGGTTCAGCTGTTGGAGTGGTTTAGAAATTAAATTAATCATGATCATAATATTCCAGGGGTAGGCTGGGCTTTGGGCTTTGGGCACATCTGGAAGTTTGAGTCTCTTGGTCATAGCCATGAAATGGGTGTCATGGGAGGGGAGGGCTACTCACAAAGGACATGGAAGCTGCCAGGAGGCGTTCATGAAAAATTAAGAAAGTAGCAGTTGGAGCCTTTCACTTCACTTTGAGGCTATTCTAGCAGCCAGTAAAGAAAATGAAAACATTTTTTTTGAAATAAAATTGGGAATCATGGGGTGTCTTGGTAGACACCAAGGAAGATATCCAGGGGTCACCATATTGCCAATGCCTGAAGTATTCTGTGATTGTAGTGATTTTTTCTCTTGGATGGATACATCATCATCATCATCATCATCATCATCATCATCATCATTATTATTATAACATTTGCTGTGTGTAGAGAGGCATCAGATATGAGGAGATGCAAAAAGTGTAAATACCTCTGTGGTCATCCAAAATAGAAGTTTCACATTTTTCCCAGTATAAGAGCTATACAGCCTGAAGTTTGTCCATGGCAAGGGAGCTGTTGATACCTCCAGTGCTCCCAGATCATCACTGATTTTCCTGACATTACCTTGTCAGGTACATGATCTGCTCCATCTGCTAGAGTTAAGATTTTGGGGTTGGCCTTGTATTTGTCATGGTGGGCACAATGTCTTATGCCATCCCAAGAAAACCCTCCAGGACAAAAAGATTCAAGGACCTCAACCCAGAGCGCATGACCAAGTATGTATGCAGCATAACATCACAGTCTCAGCTATGCTCCTATGCATAGTCCCAGTTAAGACATTCAAAACTGAATATCTGCCTGGTGGTATTTTTCATGGTGATATGGGTCACCACTTCCCTAGAGAGAATTCTTCTTGGGCATGTAAAGAAGGCATTAGGCAACATCTGAAAGATCAGGGGCCTCCAGAGAAAATGTGATTGGGTTACTAGAAAGTAGAACTTAGTACCAGTGCCCTGAAAGGGTGAGGAATGAGGATGAAGAGAATATTGGACAATTGAGAAATTATAAGATGAGAAACAGTTTGCTACATTAAGACCGTTGTGTGTGAAATGGGAATTTGGACTTGAAAGGTCTCACTACAATAATCTATCTGCTTCTTTTTGTTTATTATTTAGGACCACAGGATGTTGCCTTATGCCAGGTTAGACCATTTATTCCAATATTTTCTGCTGTGACTGACAGCAGTTCTCCAGGTTTTCAAGCAGAGAGCTTTACAATCACTTATTACCTGATCATTTTTTAATCAGAGATGTCAGAGATTAAACATGCAAGCAGGTACTCTGCCACTGAGCTATAATCCTCCTTCCATAGAGAGGGTGTGATCATAGAGGTGTAGAGTTATGTCAATGAAAAATACAGGCCCTTGTCTTGGTTTCCTTACTGTCTAAATTGGTGGATGGCAAGGGAGTAAGATATATATATTTGTAGTCGTAGAATATTGCTGAGTAGCTGCATTGCCATGAATCAGAAGTAATGGAAAAACAAACGTGTTCTCTTTCCATAGATACCAGTATTATCTACAATTGAAGAAAGACATCTTAGAAGGAAACATTCCTTGCACATTTGAGCAAGCAATTCATCTAGCTGGCTTAGCTGTTCAAGGTAACCTTCACAGCTGTGATCACGTCTAACTGATTCTAGCAGTGGAAAATGTGTATGGCTGTTTGCTTGCGTGCATGCATGCATACGTACGTGCATGCTGGGCTGCTGGTGCATGTCTCATGGGCTCTTTCTGGGCCATCTGGAACAGCTCCTGCAAAAGCATTTCTGCTGTTGAACAATCAGAACATAAGATTATAGAGAACATAAGAGGCTTGAAATTATGCCAAGCACCTAATGGGTTTAGGTGTCTCCTACATATTAGGCACCTATAGGAAGCCAACAAGCAGAACTTGAGCAAAAACCCAAGCAAAAACTCTCCTCCTGTTTTTTTCCTAGCTGACATTGAGAGGGATGCTCTCTCTTAGTCTGGAGGTAGAATATAGTTGTCATAACTAGTAGCCATCGATAGCTTTGTCCTTCATTAGTTTGTCTGGTCGGCCTTTAAAGCCTTCAGAGTGGGTGGTCATCACTACTGCTAGTCTTGTGTTAGCAATTTCCATAGTTTAACTATCTGTTATGTGAAAATGTATTTTCTTTTGTCTCTCCTGGATCTCCCATGATACAACTTCGTGGATCGACACTGAATCCCTACCTACTTTCTCCATATCATGTATAGTTTTACACACTTTCATCATGTCCCTCCTTAACTGCTTTTGCCCCTAAGCTAGAAAGCTGCAGACATCATCTTTCCTTGTAGTGGGGTTGCTATAGCTGCCTGTTCATTTTGGTTGCATTTTCCATGCCTGTTCCGGCTTTGCAATATTCTTTTTTAGGAGGAGTGACAAGAAGTGTACTTTCACCATATATTGCATGTAAAAGCAGTGCAATACTGGCAGTTTCAGTTTTCATCCCTTTCCTAATAATCTGTAATATTTACCTTTTCTCAGGTGCCACACATCAGTTAGGTCTGCAAAAGCTTCTCTTTCAACCCATAGTTGGTCTGTGAGGCCACTGACCATTCAGGAAGACTGCTTGGCAGACTGGAAACAGCTGTAAACCACAGTTTTTTTACTCTTTCAGTAAATGAACACTTGCCATTAAAAACAAACCTTTATATGACACTGTTATCTAGTGATATTTGTACTCTGTCATTTGTTGAAGAACTCAGAGTAGCTTTTTAGCTTTATAATAACCTTTTGAGGTAAGCTAAGGTGATGGTGACTGCAGCCAAGAAATTAAAATATGCTTGCTCCTGGGGAGGAAAACTATGGCAAATCTAGACAGCATACTAAAAAGCAGAGACATCACCCTGCTGACAAAAGTGTATATAGTCCAGGCTGTGGTTTTCCCGGTTGCAATGTATGGCTGTGAAAGCTGGACCATAAGGAAGGCTGAGCGCCGAAGGATTGAGGCCTTTGAATTGTGGTGCTGGAGGGGACTCCTGAGAGTCCCCTGGACCGCAAGGCAATCAAAGCAGTCAGTCCTGGAGGAGATCAACCCTGACTGCTGTTTAGAAGGCCAGAAAGTGAAGATGAAACTCACATACTTTGTCCACCTAATGAGAAGGAAGGACTCCCTGGAGAAGAGTCTAATGCTGGGAACAATAGACGGCAAAAGAAGAAGGGGACAGCAGAGAATGAGGTGGCTAGATGGAGTCACTGAAGCAGTTGGTGTGAGCTTCAGTGGACTCCAGAGGATGGCGGAGGACAGGAAGGCCTGGAGGAATGTTGTCCATGGGGTCGTGATGGGTTGGGCGTGACTTCACAACTAGCAACAATAAAAAAGTTGAGAGGATGTGTCTTGCCTAAAGATTTCTGTAGCTGTGTGGAAATTTGTTTGGCTTTGTTGGAATTTAATTGACCTTGAGTGACCCTAGGATTTGCCTTTCCAAGTTTGGCACTATATCTGCTGCTTTACAGTGGCTCTGTGTGACAGCTAGTTTCTAATTTCCTCCACATGGGATAGGAACTGGTTGGTCGTGTTTCTTACTTTCTTAATAGCACTTTGTATTTAGAATAATGGTGCTTCATGGTCCTCTCAGGATTTCATTTCTAGGAATGTGGGGAAATTTAGGAAAGAGAAGAGGGTAACATTTCCAGGAACTAGAGTTCAGAAGGATACGCTGTGTAAGTAATGCAGGCTGCAGCGCTCTGGACTGTGCCTTTATCGCTTGGTGGCTTCCTTAGGGTATGGAATGGGCTTCCACAGGAGATGGTTGAGGCCCCATCGGTGAGGGTGTTCAAGGATAGGCTAGACATGCACGTGGTGGGCATGTCGTGAGGGGAGCCGGCTGGAGCCAGGGGTCAGACTAGATGGCCCGGGAGGCCCCTTCTGACTTGCTCTGTTTCTATGTTTCTAAGATTTCTGCGCCCTGCTAGGGCTGAAACTGGCAGGGCAGGAGGAGTGGCAGAGGTGATTTTGCCTCCCTGTCTTCTGGTCTCCTTTATTTTTCCTAGGTGGTCTGAGGACGCTTTGGTGCAGGAAGGAGGTATGTCGGAGCAGGCTCAGGACAAATCCTATCCTGTGCACTCTGTCTTTTTACCCTCCTCGTCCACCAGTACACCCTGCTTGTCCTGCTCTCTGAGCTTCAGCTTTTACAATCTTCTGATTGTAAAGAGACAGCTGGCATTGTTCTTTCTGCATCAGCTGCAATGTGGGTGAGGGCAGATCTCTGACTTCTGAAGTTGGAGAGCTGACTCTTACCGTGGAAGGAGTTTTCCAAGCCATCATATGGTGCCTGGAATGCTTATCTTTTCTAATTCGGACCTGCAGCAAAATGGAGCGTTGTTGTTTAGCATCACATTCTGTCTATTTGATTCACACAATGAACAGTCAGTCTGTATTGGGTGCCTGAGTCTTAATTGACTTGTTTTGGAGATTCCCCTATTAGGATTTTTTCCCTATAGATTTTTGTTATGCTTCTGCTAACCTTGAATTTCTCTAAGTATGCTCATACCTCATAATCTTTTGTTAGTCCTACCATATTGTCTACATAAGCAACAGCATTCATAGTCTGAACACTGAATATGAAGCAAATTGCTGTTCCCATGTTAACAATATGCACTTTAATATTTTTGTTGCAATATTATTACTAACCTCTGTTTAGTTTCTACAGTTCCTTTTGAAATTTATAGTGAGTTTAATCTGGTGTATCTGAATTATTGTTCATGTGCTTATTAATCCTGCTTATTAATATCGAGGTCACTATTGACTGCAGATAGTTCCTTTCTATGGTTTTATGTCTCATCTATGATCACTAACCCTTTATTTTGAAGAAATTTGGAGTCAATGCCAACTACATCACACATATTTTGGAGTTTAATCAAACACCGTGACACAGTTGGATTCTATATAACCCTAGCTCTCGTTAATAAAGGGGTTTTTTCCTAGTATAGGAAGATTATGTCTTTGAACTGGACCTCAGAGAACTTGATCTGGGTGATACATTACAGAGAATGCCAATTTTCTCTGTACTAATCGAGACCATTAAAACACAGCTGTGCCTAGATTGTTGCAGGATCACAGCTTGTAGTAAACGTGTTTTCCAAGGTGTAATGATAACATTGTGCTATGCAGGAATATGTTTAATAATGTGTCTGGCCAGAGTGCTGAAAATTGCTGTTATTTTCTACAGTGCTGTGCAATAATGTGCTGTTCTCCATTGGTATATCTGGCCCATTGAAGGAGAAGGACTCCTTAACATCTCGGAATTACGATTACAATCCTCATGTTTACATCCATGCTAGTGTGTGCCTGCATGAGCGTATGCATGTGCGTGCGTGCGTGTGTGCACAAAGACTCTACCCTTTTGAATCAAAACACCAGTGGCATTATCTACTGTGGTCTGCTGTGGTTCTTAGAAAATAGTAAGATGATTGCAGCACACTTTGAGCATGTGCTAAACTTTGCATTACAAACTTTTTTCCTTTGTCTGTTTGAAAAAAAGTTTGTTTCCAGTTTGCATGTTGGCTCTTATTTATTTGGGAAACTTGTATGCTGCCCCATTCGCATAAGCATTCTTCCCTCTCCCTACCTAGGAAAATCCCTCTCCCAACCTCAGCTAGATCAAACCAAAGGTCAGCTAGCCCAGCATTTTGTCCCGCAGTGGCCAGTCAGTAGCACACTCCTATTTGTGTTTCCAGCAACTAGTGCTCAGAGGCATACTGTGCCTGATGCTGGAGGTATGTAATATACAGTAATACCTCAGTTCACGAACACTTCTGTTCACAAACAATTTGGTTTGTGAACAGAAAGTTTGGCAAAATTTTGCTTCTGTTCACGAACTCCGCATCGGGTGATGAACATGATCGCTGCCATCTTCCCCGCACCATGACCACGTGTTTGAACAGGGAAGATGGTCACGTTCGTGTTCATGTGGGGAAGATGGCCGCGTTCATGTTCACTCTGACACGTGGTCGCGGCTTCCTCTGGTCGAGATCGTGGTTGCAGACTGTCCCTCTAAACAGTAACCTCCTCCCCACCCACCTTCCTGTCCTCAACACCAGAAATCACCTCAAGCAAGGTTAGTGTTCTCTCTCTTCATACTGTACTCTTCATACTGTACTTTGTTTCATAGTTTTTGGTTAAAAAAATTACACATGGTTCAGAATGGAGTAACCTTATTTACATTGAACCTTATGGGGAAATTTGACTCGATTCATGACCGATTTGGTTCGCAACCAGAATCGTGTAACGAATTAAGTTCATGAACCGAGGTACCACTGTATACCCATCATGACTGGTAGCCATCGATAGCTTTCCCCACCCTGCTCTCACTTTATCACTCTTCGCCACCCTGACACCCACCTCTAGGGCAGTGTAGAATGTAAGCCCTTTGTGGCAGGAAGTAGACCTCCTTCCATGTTGCCAAATGCTCCAGCTGTGTACAGTTATTATTTTTGGTACCTGTTCCTGATAAATTTTTACTCTTGGATTTTTAGCCATCTTTCCCTTTAAAAAAAGGCAAGGCAACACGGAATAATTTTAATATGTACACAGTCTACAAACACTTTCCACCAAAGTACAGTGACTGTAAACAAATCAAGCTTCTGTAAGAATCAAACAATTCAATTGATGCATTTACAAAAAAAAAAAAAAAATACAGTCTGGAAATACACTCTTAACTTGGTGCCAAAAAGAAACAGAGAAACAGAGTGAGTCGGAAAGGGTCTCCCAGGCCATCTAATCTGACCCCCAGCTCTAGCTGGCTCTGTTCACGACATGCCTACCATGTGCATGTCTAGACTATCCTTGAACACCCTCACTGATGGGGCCTCAGCCACCTCCCGTGGAAGCCCATTCCATAGCCTCGGGGTCCTAACCGGCAGGAAGTACTTCCTGGCATCTAAATTGAACCTTGGTTCCCTGAGCTTTGCTCCATTGGAGAGTGTCCTGCCCTCTGCAGGGGAGAACAGGTCTCTACACACCGCCATGTGACACCCCCTCACATACCTGTATATCGCCAACAGATCCCCTTCGAGTCTCCTCTTGTCCAGGCTAAAAAGGCCCAGTTCCTTCAGTCTCGCCTCATATGGCTTTCCCTCCAATCCAGCCACCATCCTTGTTGCCCTGCGCTGCACTGACTCTAACCTGGCTATATCCTTCCTGTAATGAGAGGCCCAGAACTGAACACAATACTCCAGTTGCGGGCACACCAGATGACAGCAGGTGTTGCTGTGGAGAGTATTCCACAACTTGAGGGAGGGGGGGACCATGAAAAAAGGTTTTCTGATTTACTGCTATCTGCTTAACCTCCCATGGAGATTTCCCCCCTTCTGGGCCTAACCTGTACAGCTGCCCAAACAGAGAGGGTAAGAAGTGCTTGTTGTGCTCCTTCTGTGGCAGCCAGCCTGTTCACATAAGTTGTCACTTGCAACAAACAGGAATGGGAGCCAGGCCCCAGGGTGCCAAGGCCATTCAGTTGGCTCTCTAGTGCAAGGACGTTGGCAAGTGTTCCGCAATGCCAGTGTCCTGATGCCAGCCCTGTCCCTGCTGCACGGCTGCATGTGTGCATACGCATCGGTGCCTTCCTGTCCCACAGCCTGTGATTCTAGGCAGTGCAGATGCAGTGGTACCTTTTGAACAAACTATCAGCCATACTTTTATAATATATCTTTAATCAAAGAGCCCTTGTGCTTTATTAGTCAGTAGCCAATAGGCTGCTGCTGACTAAATGAACTGTAGTTACTTCCAACAGAGTAGCACCATTGTCAATGCAGGATGTTCAGACAGTGATCTTTAGTTTGAGGAGAAAGGTGTTCAAGTGCAGCTGCATTTCCATCTTTGAGATGTTGTTGGTAGGACTGTTCTGCGTGCTCTTTAGTTAATAGCACACTTTGGTGCAGCTGCTGTATGGCAGAGAATTGACCAGCTATGAAGATGGCTTGTAGATGTGGGTGGCATGAAGCATGCCTCTGTTTCTCTCCCCACCTCCCTCTTTTTTGCTTCCTCCCCTTTCACTTATTGAGGATGATAATCTTACGTGCTGCGAAAAACATGCGGAGAATGTTATTTTGCCTATGAGAGCTAACAAATGAATGGAAATAGCTCGTTTATATAACAACATGCTGTCATATTTTTATTTAACCTTGGCTGGCTCTTTAATCGTGGTCATTTAAGAAATAATTCATTTGGAATTGTTCTTGCACATTTTAGGCAGTGTAAAATGCCTTGATTTCTATAACCCTTTTCCCAGATGGAAAACCAAAGGGCACCAAACCAAGCTGTCTCTTTTATACCACTTCCAGAACTTTTATAGAATAGGGAACTACTCCAGACACTTCATAGTTTTGCACATAGTTTGTTGCTTATCCTTCACATGATTCATAATAGGACTGATACCAGGAGAAATTCTTCCTGATGGCAATAAATGTTTAATTCCTGCTTGTTTTCTCTTAATTCCTCAGCTGATTTTGGAGATTATGACCAGTATGAATCACAGGAGTTTCTACAGAGATTTGCCTTGTTTCCTGTGGTAAGAATCTGTTTCTTCTTCCCTCTTTTTCCTCAACTTTGTCTTTAGAGATTTCTAGAAATAAAAACAAAATTGACAAGGGTTTTTAAAGAAGTGAACAAATTCTTCATGGTGGTTGCTATGGCTATTTTGTTTTTTGAAGCAACAAACAAATATGTTGTTTTAATCATTATTTTATTGTAAATCATGGGCAGAATGATCCTGTGCCCCTTTGGACAGTGTCCAGCAGAGTTTTCCCCAGGTCTGGGATTGGGAAACCCCACCTGCAACTGGCGTGAAAAGAACTGCATTCTAATGCAGTTGCTCTTATGAGGTTGCACAGAGAAGGGGTGTATGGGCTTTTTCATGGGGAGGGGCAAGAATAGTGCCACCAAGCTATGATGCATCTTGGCAGCACCTCAGTCTCTTTGCTCATGCTCTGAAGTACCACAGTCAGTCATCCAAAACTGTCTGCTTTGCAGGGCAGGAGGCACCCAAAGGGGGCTTTCACCTCTGTGCCCCTCCCTTCTTGCATAGCATGTCTAGAAACTTTTCGATTTGGAGGGTTGTGGCTAGTCTCATTGGATTGCGCCCTTCAGTACTTATACAGAAATGATTCAGAAGATTTATCAATTTAAAAAGTAAAAATCATTGTTCAAAATGAGGAGTATCTTGTTCTTCCCTATCCAAAAAGTTTATTGGAAAATTTGTTCTTGTTCCTCAGGCTTGTTATAGTGGTAGTGGTAGAACAAAGGCCAATGAAAACTGGGAGAAATTAAAATATCCCATTAATTTTTCATCCTGCTGATGAAATTTTGCCCAATGTGGGATTCAGGCAAAGAAATATTTCATGATGCTTCCAAGTCCTGCAGTATTACTGCCAGCTCAGGGCTACTTTGGTACCATCTTTTCCTGAAGGAGGAGAAATATTGTTTCCATTTGTTTTCTTGTTGCATGACTTTGCAGTTATTATTTTAATAACTAGCAAAACATCTTACTAGCAAGTGTATCTAGATTTACATTCACTTCAGATAATATCCATGCCAAGTTTCATGTATCTAGGCTTGCACATTTTTTGCACTATGGTATAGACTAACAGACACACATCTTTTATTATTATAGACATAAACTACTTTGAGCTTTGCCTGTGAAGTGGCATATAAATACCTTAAATAAACCAAGTTCAGCAGTTCTCTAAACAGCAAAGCTTCAGAACTAGAAAACAGCTCTCAAATCCCTTTATATTTGCACATGCAAATCAGTTGCTATGCAAAACTATTGTTGCTGTGCAAAAACATAATGAATTGGGCATATGTTTTATACTGAGTAATAGGTATTGGTATTCCCAACAACAAGAACTGCATGCACCTATGAACCTCATCTGAACCACTTTTGTCCTGGGGCAGACAGGTAGTTTGTGACACTGAAAATGCTAACAACAGATTTATATACAACTTCAGCTCATACCTGATATGGATCATGGTTAAATTACTTGGAATTTCTTTTTCCTCTCGATATTGTGTCAAAGCTGAGAAGTGATTGTGGTCTGCATCTTTATCCATTAGGAAGTTGAGCATAAACAGTTTCTTGACAGTTTGGTGCATAATTCTGTAATGCAGCTGAAGTATTGGTACATGCTAATTTTTTTATTTTGTTTATTGTATCAAGTCATTAAAGTTTAGGTTGCTATGACTTTACATAGGAGTAAGGTTCAAGATTTCTATTCCATTCTTAAGGGCTGGTTGCAAGATGAGAAGATCCTGGAAGAAGCAACTCAAAAAGTTGCCTTACTCCACCAGAAGTACAGGTAATTGTTCTGAAACGGTGATGTTGTTTCAAGTTTTAATGTTGCTAGATTAGTACTGCTTGGTTACTTGATTCTGTTTGGGCTAGTACAGACATAATCCTTGTTTTGTGCTAGCCATAGTGGACACTCCTTCCCTTTTAACCATGGTTTCAGTGTTCATACTAGTTTGGGCTATACAGGGCTTACCATGGTCAGAAAACTACTTCAGGTATAAACCTAGACAGTGAAAATCTTAGCTTGCTTAAGCCTGTGTTATTGTTAGCACTGACAAACTCTTCTAATTAAGGGATCACATATTGCTGAAACTAGCTGTTGATTTGTTAACCACAGTTCCAGAGATCCAGTGTTATGTCTGCATTGCAACTTGTCAGAAAAGCTGCAACCAAAATTTGTTCTTTACTGAGAAACTAATAGAGGTGAACAGTAAACAGAGATGGGATATCTGCTCTTTATAGTATTTTGTTTTTCAGGCAGTATTTTGCAGGTTCTTATGACAGCCACACTCAACACAGTAGTCATATTCACCTACATTGTGCTTGCTTGGGGGACCATTATGTTTTTGCAGTAACAAAATATTTCATTATGAGACCTGGTTTGAATGACACAGCCTCACACCACTTGTGGATCAGAAACATCTGCGGTTTTGTTAAGTTGGCCTCTTTTTCTTGCACAAGTCACCCTGAGAACCCATGGATTGCTTTAGAGTTCTTCATTTCCATAGTGACTTGTGGTGTTTTCCAAACCTAGCAGGGCTACAGAGTCACTTAGCAAAACTGGTCAAAAAGCATTCAGCAATCTCTCTTGCTGAACTTGGCCAAGCGGCACACTGATGCTGTGGCCCCCATCCTCCCTTGGCATTTCCATCCTCCACTCAACTGCAGTTTCACTGCTCCTTTTTTCATTTCTTTTCCATATGAGTTAGTTGGTTGTAATGTGCAAAGTGAAGGAGTCCACAATTCTATCTAGTTTAGTTTTGTCTCGGCTTTGTTCTGCCTTCACAAAGCCACACAAAGGTATCTGAAAGATTTCTAGAGAAGGAGCTCTAACTATTTACCTGAATTAATATAGGCAAGGCCTGGACCTTTCATTTTGAACTGTTAATGATTTACAACCCCTTATTGTGAATTTGTTCTACAGCAGCTTGCTTAATCCTAGTAAATAGAGCCCTAATCTATCCTCCCTCAAGAGGACCTTGTCTGTGCATGGGCAACTCTGGCCCCCGGCCTGGGAACACATAAACCCATAAAAACTGCAGCATTTTCTCCAGGTACTGTAACAGGCCATGCTGGACCACCTTTAATTTGTAGAGTGTACTTTTCTCCATACCCGTGATGGATCCTGTTACAGCTACATTTGTCAGGTGTCTTTTATTACATTGTATGCACTTGCATAAATTTACACTTTTGAAAATATGCAAATCTCAAGATACTCCATTTCTCCCAAAATGTGCATTTTTGGTTTTTTTAATTTTTCATAATTTTATACAATTATATTTCCATAAAATTCCAGCAACAAAGAATCTGCTCCATGCAGAAAAATCTGGTTCACAATGAGATCAATTCATTTCATTTACAGAAATCTGAGTTTGAGTTTGAATTTGAATCTATTGCATGTTTCTCCAACATCCCAGCTGCCTGTTCCTTTTCTGGAACAAATTTAATTATGAAGTCCTTCAGTACAAGCAGGCCAATGTATTTTCCACCAGCTGCAGGAAATCCAATCTGGAACTTTAACATACTACCTGGACCCAGAGATGTTCCATATAAAATCAAGGGTATATGTAGCACCCTTTGGGAAGAAATCTAGGGCATTTTTCCAAGAAAAATCCAGCCAGAGGAATGGCCTTCCTCTCAGAAGGTATGGCTTTTGGCCCTCAAGAGAGTAGATTTCTTCCACTCATTTTGCCCAAGCATGTGTCCACAGGAAAGGAGCACCAGCAGACATGTCACAATCTTGTTGATCTAGATGAGATAGCGATGCAGGCCTTCACCTAGACTGGTGAACTACCAGATGATATGAGTTCTGTCTTTCTCAGATAGGGCTGGGAAGGGAGTCACCCTTATTTATGCCACTTGAACTTAGGACAGAAGAAAATGGTGACAAGAAAATCCTGTTAAAAGAAGACAAACTCAGAGAAAATCAACGTAACCAACGTAGCACCTGACTCTGGCAGCCATTGAGCCTGCACAGCTAAAGAAAGAGGCATAGGAAGAAAAGCTAATGTAGAAATGATGGCTTGTTCCCAAAATAAGCATGAAAATGAAACAGGAGCAGTCCACAAGGGACTTGATCACTGTCACTGATGCATCATGGGGATGTACATAAGGCCCTTTCAAGGAAATGAATAAACAGGTCATAGAAGAAGGTCCAGGGTGCATCTAGGAGGAAGGAGATCCAGTGACTGATATGAGGGAACAGGCACAGATGCTAAATGACTATTTTGCCTCTGTGTTCTCCCCAAAGCAGGACGGGGGATATCCGCATAGGAGATTAGATGAGGCTGGGGACTTAGGGGCACAGATTAGAGTCACCCCCCTTGAAGTCGAGGGGCTCCTCAGGGCATTGGACATTACAAAGGCACCAGGCCTTGATGGGTTACACCCAAGAATACTTAGAGAGTTGACAGGGGTTCTTTCACGCCCGCTGGCCTCCATTTTTGAGACCTCGTGGAGAACGGGTGAAGTTCCAGAGGACTGGAGGGTGGCATCAGTGGTCCCAATTTTCAAAAAGGGTAGTAGAAGGGACATGGGGAATTATAGACCGGTTAGCCTTACGTCCATTGTAGGAAAAACAATGGAAAGGCTCATAATAGAGAGAGTTCTAGTGATGCTAGATAGGGAAGGGAGGCTGACAGCCACACAACTCGGCTTCCGCAAAAGCAGGTCCTGCCAGACAAACCTTGTGGAATTCTATGACAAGGTTTCGAGATGGCTAGATGGAGGGGATGCAGTGGATGTGGTATACCTGGATTTCAGCAAGGCCTTTGACAGAGTGCCCCATGATATCCTGGTGGAGAAACTGAGGAGTTTGGGGATACACCAAAGCACTGTCTGATGGATTGGGGCATGGTTGACTGAACGAAAGCAGAAGGTAACCATTAGCAGGGAATCATCGGGATGGCGGCCAGTGACAAGCGGGGTCCCCCAGGGCTCTGTTCTGGGGCCGATCCTGTTTAATCTTTTCATTAATGACATGGAAGAAGGAGTGAACAGTCTGCTGATCAAATTTGCAGACGACACTAAAACTGGAGCAGTGGCCACAACTGAGGAGCAGGTACTCCAGATCCAAAAGGATCTGGACAGACTATGGAAGTGGGCAGGAGACAACAGGATGGCGTTCAATGTGGATAAGTGCAAGGTCTTGCACTTGGGGCATAGGAATAGCTGTCATAAGTACATGTTAGGTGACAAGTGGCTGGAGAGCAGCACTTGTGAAAGGGACCTCGAGGTACTGGTTGACTGCAGGCTAAACATGAGTCAGCAGTGTGATGTGGTAGTCAAGAGGGTGAATGCCACCCTTGGTTGCATAGCCAGAAGTGTGGCTTTTAGATCAAGAGAGGTATTACTACCACTCTACACGACTCCGGTGTGCCCGCAGCTGGAGTATTGTGCTCAGTTTTGGGCTGCTCATTACAGAAAGGATATAGCCAGGTTGGAGTCAATACAGCGTAGGGCCACAAGGTTGGTGGCCAGTTTGTAGGGGATGTCATATGAGGTGAGACTGAGGGAATTGGGTCTCTTCAGCCTGGAGAAGAGGAGACTCAGAGGGGATATGTTGGCGACATACAGGTATGTGAGGGGATGTCACATGGAGATGGGTAGAGACCTGTTCTCCCCTGCAGAGGAAGGCAGGACGTGCTCCAATGGAGCAAAGCTCAGGGAGCCAAGGTTCCATTTGGATGCCAGGAAGCATCTCCTGACAGTTAGGTTCTCAAGGGTGTGGAATGGGCTTCCACGAGAGGTTGTTGAGGCCCCATCGGTGTGGGTGTTCAAGGATAGGCTGGACGTCCACATGGTGGGCATGTCGTGAGCGGAGCCGGCTGGTGCCGGAGGTCAGAGTAGATGGCCCGGGAGGCCCCTTCTGACTCGCTCTGTTTCTATGTTTCTAGTCTCCATCTGGTTAACCAGGACTATTGGTAACAGCATCTACTCATCAGGTGAAAATGGTGCCTGAAGTCATGGGATGTTAGAGGTTAGCCCTAGATGTTATCCCTGAGCTGTTGATGAGGGAACAAACTGCTGCCATTGACAGGCAGATGGATGCCATTTGAATGTTGGCAGAAGCATTGCAAAGACCAACAAGTACAAGCCATGTCCTTATAGTTCACCACAGCAGCTTCTCTCCCCCTCCCCTCCCCCTCCCCCTCTGCAATAGCATTTTTCTGTGCTCATTCAGTGCCCAAACTCCCTGGCCTGCTTCCACCTCAGTATCTGGCTTGTCAACCAGTCTTCCCTGTGTGGTCTATAGGGAATCTGTTTGTCAGACCACAACTTAACAATCACTGTCACCATTTCCTGAGTGGGAGGAAGCAGAACAACCAGTTCAAAGACATTTGTGGAGCGCTCAGTGCCAACCATGTTCTTCCAAACAGACAGGCATGGAGAAGGAATAACACCCAGGAAAAGGTGCAGGTGTTCTTTAGTTTACTTGCTCCTCCACACTAACTCACCATGTATCTACTCCTTCCCTTTCCTATAATCTTTGCTGCCCTGTTCCCATCACATCCTTCTTGTAGCAAAACATTATGAGCTTGTCTACTTCCCTTCTGTCCAAGCAAATCAGGACAGAAGGCTTTCTAACTAAAGCATTATATTAAAGCTGGCAGGCTAGGCTGGCTTTATACAAAAGAAGAGTATTATATAAGTCAGTAACAAAAGCACAATTAGAATAGTGGCCATTAAGGAAATGTAGCTTAATGATATGAAACTGAGTCTAAACTGACTATCTCTCCTTCCTTCCAAACCAAAAAGAACTGACTCCTCCTTCAAGGTGGAGCATGCTGCTTTTGGGCCAATTGCCTGGAATGTGTGTGATGCTTCTGAAGTATTCCACCCTCTTAATCTGACATAATAATTGGATTCATGATGTTAAGTCTGTCCCACCCTTCTCAGTGTGTTCCCCAGACTTTCCCCTTGAACTTAAAATTGCCTAGTTCTCAGTGACTTATCTCTGGGTCCATCAGCCTTGGCATTTCAGATGCAAATTCCAACCCTGCCTCTTCGCCCACTTCTGAATCAGAATCCAAGTCAACAAATTTGAAGACTGTATTATAGGAGGAGATCAAAATAATGCTCATAATGAAAATATTATCTTGATGTACTTTCAAAGTCTCAGTCCACAATTTGCAAAAAACATTGTGTGGTCAGGCTAGGCATTTAACTAGAGAGAAGGGTGTGGTGGGGATACTTTAGTTTCATTTCTGGAAGCATGAATGCCCCTAATGCCCAGGGCAGCAGAGCTGCTCATTTAAAGTGTAGACTCACCTTTCTGCAACATCAGATGCATCACTGAGGGCCACGGGTATAAGCAGCAGGAAGTCATTTACTTATTGAGGGCTTTAAATATTGATCAGCACACACTCAGAAGTATTTATTTTGGTCTCTTCCAGCTTATTTCCTGCTTTTCTGACTGTTTCCCCATTCCTTTAGCCAATGTATAAGCACACCCCTAGTTTACATATTTGAGAGATGTTACCTATTACTCTTCACCCATATCTGGCAAAGTGAACCAAGAGCTGGTAAAGGTGAGACATGCCCAGGACACTCAGTGGACCAATATTGAAGAGAATGCCAACAGAGCAAATAACCAAGGAATCATGGGATGGGAATATTCCCATGAAGAACCCTGGAATATGTGCCAAGAATGGGTGGGGAAATAAATCTGTTATTCAGTTAACAACTTGCTCACTGCTGCTTATTCTCAAAATGGCTTAGCATGATGGGCAGTCCTGCTCTGAATGTCTGTGTTCATGTTTGGGAACATTTAAAAAGAGGACTCTTGATATTAACCTTAATCTGCCCTGAGAAACTAGTTAGTAAATTGAATTAACTTTTGTTTCCAAAGGGGCCTCACACCACCTGATGCAGAGATGTTATATATGCAAGAAGTTGAGAGAATGGAAGGTTATGGTGAAGAGAGCTATCCTGCAAAGGTGAGCTGAAGCTTCATCACATTTGCTGATTATTTGTGCCATGGCTTCAGAGTGACACACCTATGATCACAATTACTCTTTTATTTTAAACGATACACTAAAAAGATATACTAAAAGATATATTAACATATGTTATTGTAAACCATCCAGATTTGGCTATTAGACAGTATAGCTGTTAAATAAATAGCAATCTTGTGGCATAGGATTACTTGTCAAATGGACTCAGGGCTAAAACATTTAGACTATATTATAGCTCTGAGACACCTGAATGATTTGTTGAAACATTCAACAAAATACTAAAACCTAAAACCGGAACTGTGCATCTTACTTCAAAACATTCAAGATTCTGTGTTTGGAAATAAAGTAGACAAACTTTCTTTTATAATATACTGCATTTATTCTACATTTTCTTATTAGTTGTGGCCACCTTGACTACTTTCTGTGTAGAAATACTTTGAGAAACAACAACTAAACTAATCTATCAATATTTAACCTTGGTAATGTTGTTGAAAGATACATCTTGCAACTGTTGAATTGTCCTGATGGGAGAACAATCTTAAGTGCATGGGTCCTCAAGCTAAGGCCCGGGGGCCAGATCCAGCCCGCCATGCCCATTTATTCAGCTTGCCATGCCCATTTGGACCCACCACGCCCGCACCCATGTGCGCGGCCACTGCTGCCCACCTCGCCCCGCGCACAGGGAGGCAGCAGAGAAGACGATCTCCAAGCGAGCAAGCCGCAGCCTCGTGCGCCTGCCTCCCCTCCCCTCGCCGCATGCGCCTGCCTGCCCACCCACGCCTTGCCTCGCCTCGCCTCGCCACGCACCCTACCCCCGCCTCAGAGCACGCGCCCGAACGCACCGCCCCCGCCCCCTCACCGGCCTGCATGCAGTGCCAGCGCCACCCTTCCGGCCCACGGCTAGCACCAGCACCTTTCAACTGGCCCCTTGCTGAAAAAGTTTGAGGACCCCTGCTCAAGTGTTTTCATTATATCTGGCAATTATTCAGGACAGCCAAGGAAGTGACATATTCATTGGAGCTTGTCTCGATGGAATCTTTGTGAAGCACAAAAATGGGCGGCCTCCTGTCATCTTTAGGTGAGTTTATTTCCCAAATTCAGTGGCATTGTAAAACAGATGTTTTCTTGCATGTCCTCCCAAGAATCTGAAGGCATTTATGCCAAAAAGCAAGAACTACTTTCTCATGTTGAAGCTGCAAAGAATAAAGTATAAACCAGAGGCAGTGTACCCTTCCATACCAAATTGAGAGGCTGCTGTCATATGGTTGAATCTAGAACTGTTCTGTCAGCATATTCATTACCTTTATCAGAAAATTATTCTTAAAAGTATTTGTCCTTAATCTCAAGTGTCTATGTGGTTAGTTCAACTCTTGTATGAACACTGAAGATTGTGTAAAAAGTAGTTAAATCTTAGAACCCTGCAGCATGCAAAACTTTTAAGAATGTCTGCAAATCTGTAATAAAAAACTCAGCAAGCCCATATTTCCTCTTGTGTGCCTGCATTGATTTGTAAAGTCTTGAGAGTCTGAAAGTCTCCCACTCTTCTTTCCCACTCCTCTGCGTAGGTGGCATGACATTGCTAACATGTCCCACAACAAATCCTTTTTTGCATTAGAGCTGGCAAGTAAGGAAGAGACCATCCAGTTCCAAACTGTAAGTGAGTGAGCTTTTATTTCTATTCATTTTAAAGCAATTGTGATACAATGAAGAAACCAGGCATTTGCTTTGTGTGTGTTTATATCTTGAAGGTGAACTTTCATTACTTTTGTTTTTTTTTAATTTAGCGTCAAATTGGATGAGCAGCAGTTAGCACATCTTATTTATATGTTCTTGGAGTTTATTCTCCACCTTCTCATCTTGAAGTGCAATAACTTTAATTCTGGGTGGAACAGAAATGCACTTAACTCTTTCTCTGTCTGGATTAAACCCAGACCAGCCCTCATTAACCCACCTCCTTCCAACTGTCTTGGGCCACACACCCCTATTCCCAACCAGCACGTTTTAGCATTAGGGGAAGTAGCAGTGCAACACATCTGGAAGATACCAGGTTGGGGAAAGGCACACGAGGCCAGTTCTTATGAAACCTTTGTACTTGGAGACTTGATTTCTGCTAGTGGGTTTGGATGGCTATATGTGGGGTTTTGTTTCTGGCATGGGAATACAAGCAGGACATGATAATCCTATGGTGTGAAACATGAATAAACATCTTGATGCACAGCAGCAGTTTGCAGACAGACCTGTGAGTCTGGCAATGGCTTGACACTGGTTTTGGCTATTTAGTGCTACTGCTGTTTTGCTGGCATTACATTACGTGATTGATCCATACTGCAGTCCTCTATGCTGTTTTTATTATTGTTATTTATTTAATCAATTTCTGTTCCACCCCACTAGCCATAGGCTCTCTGGGCAGCTTACATCATTAAAACCCATAATAGCTTGACAATGTTTTATGATGGTTTTAATTTATTATTATATACTCTGATTCTGTATTTTGATGGAAGCCACCTTGTATAGGCTTATCCCTAAAGATAACCTAACATTATTTTGAATGACAAATCCCATGTAGCCCGTGAATGCTCTACTCCTGCCTCCTTCCTGGCCCTGTGGGCTAAAGGGAAAGCCATTTAAAGGAGCAATATGGCCTTATTGGTACTATGTTGTGCAGTGAGGGGAGACACTATCTCCTGGTTTGAATGTGACATACAACATACTTGCCAAAATGTACTTGACCACCATTGGTATATTATACAATGTGTGGGCAGCCATATGGTCTAATGGCTAACGTACTGGATGAAGGTCTAAATCCCCATTTATCGATGGAGCTCAGTGGTTCCCCTCAGGTCAAATGCTCTCTCTTTCAGCCTCATCTATCTCACAGGGTTGTTGTAAGGATAAAACGTGGTTCAGCCATGTCTGTTTGCCCAGACTCCATGGAGGAAGGCTTGGTTAAACATTCAACACATTAATGTAGTTCATTCATCATCTGTCGGTGGAGGTGGTAATTTTTGTACCTTGATCTGAATATGTTATGTTCACCATAAAGGGGCCCAGCTGAGACTATTTAATGATGAGAGACGTGAATATTTGCATATCTGGGTGTGCTCGAGATGCCCTGTCAATATCCTGCATGCAGACTATGAATTGACTGTACAGTTGGGGCTTATTGCACTGGATTTTGTATGTGCTGGATCTAGGCAAAGATTGTGCCCAGAAGCAGGGTAGTCATGGCCAGTGGGTGGAATGGGCATGACTCCACTCCTTTCTTCTGCCTGCAACCTTTACACAGCAATAAAATCAGCCAAACTGGGCGAGTAATTTGGTCCTATGGACCCCCTGTAGTAGGAAAGTGAATTAAACTTATCCAGACATCAGTCCAACCACCCATTTCGTCTTGCTCATCTCTCTTTTGTTTGACAGGAAGATATGGAGACAGCAAAATATGTGTGGAGGATGTGTGTTGCCAGACACAAATTTTATAGACTAAATAAATGTAGCCTGTAAGTACAACAACACTTTATTCTTTCTCCAAATTAAATGTATGATCTAATATGCTACTTGTATTATATAACTTACTACCCAGATAATTAATTCTTGATCTTCTTGATTATATAGTCCTGTGGCTTGCACTTATTTATTTACAAAACTTTTCAGTGTTCAAAGAGAAGCTTGAGGCTGTAAAAGTTTTCTTTTCATGCTGAATCAGAAAATAAATGGCTTGATTCGCAAACCCATGAGTGATAGGAGAAAATGTATAGTACTTTCTGAAGTTATTGTACACAAGACAGTGGATTTATTCTGTCAGTGAAATGCCACAGTGTATAAGGGGTTGTATTTTGCAAGGGCAGGTGAAGTGGTGCCTTCCAGATGTTTTGGACTATAATTCCCATGATATCCAACCAATATAGCCAATGGTCAGAGATCATGATAGATGTAGTCCAAAACATTGGGAAATCACAGTGTTATGTACCCTTGCATTACAATGTAAGAAAAAGCAAATAAAGGAAATACAGACTGTTGTGTATACATTTTAATGGGGCATTAAAAGGCCTTGAGAATGAGCTTGTGCAAATGAAGAAACTTCTTGGGATCACTTTTCTCATATAATTTCCACTAAGCTGGACATTTTTAATTTGGGACACAAATATTATTAACTAACAGAAAATCATCTTTGGATCCAGTCTAGTGACACTGTCTCATGTGGCTATTGAAGATAATAGTCTCTGTGGTTCCCAGTATTTAACTTTCTGAAGATTTGGTCTGAATTGATGAAAGAATGGTATCATTGCAGTCGTGCATTTGAGTCTGAATTTGTTTTCATCTTGGCAGAGCCTGTACTTTCGCACAGTCAGAGCCACACTGTCTGTAGTTCACATGCCAACTACAAGCACTCTATTCTGGAGTGGAAAGCAATTCTGTATCTTCAGGCCTTGTGCTTGAGGCAGTGGAACCAACTATAGACTATGTTGGATAAAGTACATTCTTATCTGGGCATGCCCTTAATGACTATTCAGAGGCTGAAGCGGGTGCAGAAATAATCAGTCAACCTTCTATAGGGAAGGGGCCTCCTGGAACTGTATTGTTGTAGATTAGGGATATGCAGAGGTAGCTTAGCATGGGTTTTTGGCTCATGCATTTGACAGGGCCCAGGATACCTGAAGGAACCTCTCCTTCTGTATACACCCCCTAAGATCAGCGGGAGAGGCCCTGCTCTGAGAATCCCCCTTAAAGAAGCTAGAAAGGACATCTACTCGGAACAGGGCCTTCTCTGCAGTGGCACACAGATTATGGAATATGCTCCCCATATGCCTGGCGCTGAACCTATACTCTTTTTGGTGCCAGGTAAAAACCTTTTTTTAATCGTTATTCTAAAAATTAGTATTTTACTGTTTACAGTTGCTTTATTATATTTGGTTTTAATTGGATGTATTTGTTTCTGGGTTTGATAATTTTATTGTATTGTTCCATTGATTGTTTTATGAGATTGCTTTTAATCATGTAAGCTGTCCTGAGATGTGATAGTGAAGGACAGCATACACATGTTTTTAATAACAACAACAACAACTGGATTGCAGTGTCAAATATACGTAAATGGTAAGGCATCCCAGGCAATGATTAAGAAGATGCACTCAGTAATTGGTTCCAGCCCTTTACATCTGGCTTCATCAGTTCAGCTATTGCACCTGGCTTCACCCAGTCAGCCTCGTTTTTGCACCTGGCTCTGATAGGTGCCCTTCAGGGTTCCAGTAACAAAACAAAGCACACACCAGCGTGAAGTATGCCCAAACTTTCTGGTACCCTCTGAAGTTTTGCACTCCAGCTTTTGTCAGCACAGCCAGCTGGCATGGCCAATGGTCAGGAATGTTGTGAGCTGCCCAAAACTTTTGGAGGGCACCTGGTTGGGGAAGATTGCCCTAGATATGGACTGGGCAGAATATACATTTTAGTTTCAACTCCTAGCAGTTGTGTTTACTGGTCCTGCTGGCAAGAACAGCTGGATATCCGCCTTCTACTCTAGATGCTCGCTTTTGTTTGCAGTATCTTTTCTATCTTCAGAGCAAGATGTGTTAGTACGCTCTGTGCATCAGAGAGGACCTGGGAAGTTCAGAGATTCATTTTAAGGGCTAACTGTACCTTGCTGTTGCCCATTTTTTTCCTTTTTTGACAGGTATCTACTTGCATGAACCCTTTTTTCAGTAGGTCCGCATGTCACGACAAGCAACCTTGTATGGTTACCATGGTTCATTGTTTTTTAAAAACAATTATCTACCTGACAGATGATCAAGTAGATGATCTATATTATCATGGTTTCTTAAGCCCTGTTCAAATCCCCCACAGTTGGTGCATGTCCTGTTGGCCAATGTACCTGTAATTCAATCTCAAGCTACATTGATCCCTGTCTGTGTTACCTGCCTCTTCCTTATTGGTCTACACCAGGGGTCGGCAACCTTTAACACTCAAAGAGCCATTTGGACCCGTTTCCCACACAAAAGAAAACACCGGGAGCCACAAAACCCTTTTGACATCTAAAATGAAGATAACACTACATATATCGGTTTTTACCTTAATGCTAGGTGTATCTTCATTATGAGTTAGCTGCAGCTCTTGTTCAGTCACTAAAAACTGTTACTTTTAATCTTACATTATAAACTAGTAGGACTCCTTTCATATATTTTGAATAGGAGAACAGCTTTCTTAAGAGTCAAAGTCAGTGCTAAAGGGCTGCATGCATTAAACAGCAAACCCCTTAAGTTCGTCAGCTGTAAAAGCAAATGAATCTACCTGCGTATCATTAAACATTTGGTTTTCTTCAGAAACTTTTCTTCAATTTTTCCATGATTGGCCTACCAGGGCAAGTCACAGATACAGGTGTGTTTAGTGACTGATTAGCAGATAAACAGTCAAGTGATGTGAATTGTGACAGGTCCCAAGTGCAGCTTTTATCATTCAGAGGAAGGAGATTACATTGGGACAAAGAGAATCTTTTCAGCAGGGTTTGAGTAACATGAGAGCCTGCAGGAAGCTTGTTCCACTCTTTCCCTGCACACTAGCAGAGAAATATAGCGATTTACTTAGATTTACTTAACCAGCTAGCGCTTCCTGAGTGGATGCCTCATTATCACCTATTGGTATTTTGTCACTGGGTGCCTTGCCTCGGGCCTCGGCAGATCAGCCCGCCTCAGCATACTTTTGAGGGACGGAGCCAGAGCAGGGGGATTCAAGAGCCACGTGCCGCTCCAGAGCCGTGGGTTGCTGACCCCTGATCTACACTATACCCTGGGTATGGTCTGTGCCCTCCCCTTCCTTTTCTTTTTCCCCACATCCCTCAGCCAGAGCTGTCTTTGCATGAAGGAATCTTCCTGTAGAAATCACCATTTCCAGCTGTGTATCTTTGTCTACACTCCCTCCTATGCCCCCCAAACTTTCCTTCACTGATGATCTATCAAGGCTTGACCTAATGCAATAATTGCAAGCACATCAATTAGTCCCCCTCCCCCACGTACTTATTCCCACAGAAAATGCATGTATAGGCAGGGTTTGCCCACCATCCCCCTGACCATGCCTGTAGCCAGTGTCTGCTTGCTTCATGCATGACAAGGTGATGAATCATCTTTTCCTCCCCTGTCCCTCCAGCATAAGGATCAGGCATTGACATCTTTTTGTCAACCTACCTGATGCCTCCTTCATGGCACCCTTCTCCAGTGCGCTTTGCTTTCCATTATCCTATATACCTCCCCCCCCCCACCCCATTGTTGCTTTTGGTCCAGAAAGCTTCAGGAATTCCAAGAGGCAGTATCCAGAATCCATCTGTGCTGGCTTACATCCACCTCTCTCTTTTCCTTCTTTCAGCTGGTTTCAGGCACCAAAAATGCCCTGGTATCCCGTTACCCCTCTCTTAGTCCTTTCTTGTCTCACTAATGCTGCATTTTTAATATCACATTGCATTTTGATCCCACTTTTTTTCCTTTTGTGAGGAACCCGAGGTGGCGTGCATACTTTTCCTCCACTTCGTTTCTTATTCTCTCAAAACAACCCTGTCAGATAGGTTAGGTTGAGCATGAGTGGAGGACACAGAATAATCAATTCAAGTAGCGACAACCCTGAGTCAGGCTCGATATCAGGAAAAGTTGCCTCACTATCAGAGCAATACCAGTTGGAACCAGTTGCCTAGAGAGGTCATGGGCTCTCCCACACTAGAGACATTCAAGAAGAAACTGGACAGCCATCCGAGTGGGAGGGTGTAAGCTGGGGACCTGCATCAGCAGGGGTTGGACCCAGTGGCCTTCATGGACCCTTCCAGCTCTACTGTTCTATGATTCTATGAGTCACTGGCCCAAATGCAAGAGTGAGCTTCATGGCCAGCTAAGAATTAGAGCCCAGATCTCCCAGATCCTTAGTCTAAAGCTATAACCACCACACCACACTGCCTCTTACCTTTCCTTCACTCCTCTGTGCTAGTCCCTGTTTTGAACTTCTTCACCAACTTCATTCCTCCCTCTTCCACTGCCAATATTACTTGGCAGTCCCTCTAATTTTTTTTTCCACGTAGGTGTCCTCCCAATCTTTTGGGTTCTCCTTTTACTTTCCTTGCCAAAAAATAGAGAATGTTTTCCTACACACATGCAAGGCAAAGCCTCTGCTCAATCTTATTCCAAACTGTTATTGGAACATTCCCCACAATCCCCACCGAAATGCACTGCAGTCTTTATTCCAACCTGTACAAAACTTCCCATTTGCAAGACAATAAGAAAGATGGTTCCATAGCAAAGGATATCTTTATTTCAGCAGCACAAGAAAGGTTATTGTTTTCTTTAGAATATTTCTTCTTAAAGAAATGATCAGTTATTACCTCAGGAATATTTATTGATATTGCTGTGCTGCCCAGAAGCTGCACTCATACATTAATTCCCCCACCCCCAACATGTATTTGAGTATCCAAATATGTTGGAATGAAAATAAAAGACACAACTCAGATTGACATCTGTGAAAACTGCAACAAGCAGATAGCAGTGCAGAGACTGGCCAGCTCCAAGGCCACTGGTGCTGCATGGATCTCTGTAGCTTGAAAATGGCAGGTGGGCATCTGGATAACAACAGGGAAGATGGAGGGGGATGGGAACAGAGCAGGGCCTGTAGGAGCAAGGCAAGCAGCAACACATCTCTACTAGGTGGAGATGGGAAGTAGAGACTGGATGGCTGGAGTGGCTCCTAGAGTGGCTGCTTTTTGCAGGGACTCTGGTAGATGAATATCAGGACCATGGAAACCTCAGTGCCAGGTCTGGATATCACCAGAAAGCGGTGTGTTACATAGACACTATAGAGCAAAACATTTTTCTCCTATGGTTCCTAAACGCCATGTTGAAATACCACAGCTGTGTTTGGACAGCATGACAGACAGGCCATAAAAAACCCACTATGGCTTGTTGTGTCATTGTGAACCCACGCATTGTGTGTGGAGGGGGCTTTCACAGTACTTCAGCAGCAACTGGTGGCAGGGGCACTCAGAAATGAAATCCCTGATCATAACAGTTGTTGCTTCCACATTAGCAAACTTAAACAGGTAGCCACTCGGTCCATATGGCAAGTAAATAGCTAAGCATGCAGTACTTTTGTCCTTGTGGCAGAGCATCCAAGGATAGGAGTGAGGCATGTCAGCAGCCATTGCTGCCACACCTTGTGCCCTCTGCCCCCCAGCACACCCCTTCCTCCTCTTCTCTGGGACACATTTCTGATCTTGGAGGGGCAGCCAGTGTGGCTCTTTCTGCACTGGCAGCAAGGGGGCAGGGTGAAGATTCAGCCATCAGAGTACCTTCATGCTGGGACTCTGAAAAATCACTTGAGCACCCCCCCCCCAAAAGCAGGCAAAGTAGAGATGCCATTGCATCATGGCCTAATTGCAAT
Organism: Varanus komodoensis; assembly: GCF_004798865.1. Lineage (NCBI taxonomy): Eukaryota > Metazoa > Chordata > Lepidosauria > Squamata > Varanidae > Varanus > Varanus komodoensis. The sequence goes on along the minus strand of NW_025335761.1, from coordinate 43,479,515 downwards.
TACTACATTGACCTAGTGCTGTCAACTCTAGAACCTTAGAATATTTCTGCTGCAGGTCCATCAAAACCTGAGTTCGATGGGTTTTTCAAGAAAATACAGTATTTAATGCCTAGGAACTAAGAATGGGACTGTTTTAGTTCCGTGTTTATATCTTTACTACCTGTACTTTTTACTGCTCTGCTAATATTTGTCACATTGTGATTTCATTTGTTCTTGAGTATATAGTTTATAGGTGTCTCTCCCTCCCTCCCTCCCTCTCTTTCATTTTTTGCTTGATGGTTCTGCTTTAAGACAACAGAATCCAATACTGAGTTGGATTTTGTGTCGCACCAGTTCCCAGAGAACAAAGTGGCATGTGTTACCAACTGGCTGATGCTAGTAGTTTGGTCCTGTTCTCACAAGTATAGTGCAAAAGATCCAGCTATTACCATAGACATTGCCATGAGCCTGTTCCCTTGAGGTCCTTTGTGATGGAATTCCTTCTGAGTTGTTGGAGTGGTGCAGATGAGAAAACTGCATGAAGTTTTGAGAAAATACATAATCTCTATATCATAGGGATGGCAGGGAAAGCAAGTGGTGCTATTACATGGCTCAGAGGCCCAGTGTTATAGGAAGCCATTCTTGCTATAGTATGGTTTCTCTTTAGTGCTTGTGGTTATTAATGTACCAAAATTGGTTCCTCTCTGTCCTACATACCCTCCCTAATTTAAACAAACATGCCATTTTGTTAAAGCATCCTGGAGAACAGAATAAAGCCTGTAGTTACATGCAAACTCCTGTGCCGATTTTCGTATAATTTTGTAGTGAATTGTTCACACAGAATGGTCCTAAATTTCATATGACATATGTGACAAATTTATTGCTTTATGATAATCTGGTATAATTGGTGTTAAACATCAAAAATATTGACCTGACTTCTCAAAAAACCTCCATGGCCATACAAAACAGCTTTAGTTGGGACTCTGAATTCATGAGGGGTGTGTGTGTGTGTGTGTGTGCGCGCACGCACATGCAGGGAACATGATGAATGTTTGCATGGTTTTGCCTGTCTTTTGGTTTCTTCACCATATGCAGTTAGCATTGTTTTCTCTAGCTTTGAGGACTAGGAACTTATATTTGTAAAATGGCATCAGGGAATCATTGGCTCTTAACTTGTGTCCACTGGCTGAAAAGAAAAGCTACGCCAGAGACCATGTGTGTTCTGTCCCTGTTACAGACTAACAGAATGCTTCTTCTAGAGTTGACAGATTTATCTTTTCATTCTGTGCTGTTGGAAGGGCTGGGTGATCATGGCATTAATGGAAAGGACACCCTTCAAAAGCCCACTTGAAGCTCTATTGAAAATGTCTCCTGTTGATAACCAACATCCTTTCTATTAAATGTGCTATTTCATTGCCTACATTTTGTCTGCATGTACCTTGTCTTTAGAGACTCCCCAGACTCACCGCCTGAGGAAGGCTCTCAGAAATCTTTCCTCATTCTTTCCTTTCCACGCTTTCCAATCCTTTCTCGTCCTTCTCTGCCCAAAGGGTGAGCCAGAATACATTCTCTTTCTTTCCTTCAGCATTCTTTGCATGTCAGGTATTTGTATGGCTGCAATGTTTGCTTGTGGCAGGGCTGGCCTTAATGTAAGGTGATACGATGCAATGCAACTACATCGTAGGCATTACATTGCTGTGTCTCCTTTTGTGTGCTTCTTAAACCCGCCTTCAAGAGTCTTGTGCCGTCCAGACAAATCGGACTGCATCTCCAGTATTCCCCAGCTAGCACGGGGACCTGGATTGAAATTATGAGAGTTGTAGCCTGAAACATTTCGAGGGCCCAGGGTGGGAAAGGCTGCATTAAATACCTGAGCAATGTAGGGTGGGTTGGGGCAAGTCACTTTGGCATTTTGTTTCAGGACAAGTGTATCTAAGACTGGCACTGGCTTGTGATGTCACAAACTGAACATACCAGACATGCCAGAGTGTTTCTGAAAGTGGCATGACCCCTAAGATTAGGCAAACACTACATTATTCATGAAGGGATAATGTTTTTCAGATTATCCAAATGTTATAAACCACCTAGAGGGCTTTGATTATTGGACTGCATATGAACAAACAAACAAACAAAAGTAAATAAATCTAGGATAGCCTCAGCTTGTGGGAGGTTCTATGCGGACAGCCATCTTTGACAGATCTCTAAACTGTATGTAATCCATTCCTTTTGCATGCAGTGTTTGCTCATCTGGACAGTTGCTTTCTGGATCAAAGCACCAGAGCACTGGTTTGAGACCTGATCATGCCTAATCTTGGAAGCTAAGCAGGGTCAGGCCTGGTTGAAATCTAGATGGGTGACTTAAATTTTGTGAACCTCCTAGAGAGCTTTGGCTAGGGGTGGTATGGAAATGCAATGTAACAATGATGAAGATGATGATGAGAATCTAGGCTAGGGGAACCCCCTATGGACTGGTACTTTTCATGCAACTTACATTTCGTATCAATTTGCCTTTGGGTACATTCTAGGCAACCCATTGCAGGGTTGGAAGGAGCACATATGGAGCATTGCAAATGGCGGCAGAGGAACACTTTGGAGTTTATCGGTTATGCAAATGGCTCTGTACTCCTGATGCAAGTGCAATATATGCAAGATGTGTGTTTATGCAACATTCTGCTGTACCATATTCTGCTGTACTCATAGAGAAGGAATGTTAAAAGCCATGGACTTTTTCAATTTGTTTTGTTTTGTGCGTGCTTCTCAGGATTATGCATGAGGGTAGCAAGTGGGCATTTGGAGTAATAGCCACTTTATGCATTTGGGGCACTAAATTTCATTCCTAAAGCTGCAGTCCAAAACACACTTACCTGGGAATAAGTCTTATTGCATACAGTCAGACTTATTTCTGAGTAAATATGCGTAGGATTGAAGTGCCAGTGTCATTATTGCAAAATTGGTATTTTTATCATGTAACTTTGCTTCGTAGGCAAGCTCAGACGGTGACAGTGAATCCAGTTAGGAGGCGTTCATCCTCCAGGATGTCTCTGGTAAGGTTTCTGATCATGAGGTTTTCCTTCTTCCTCAGATTTTTACATTAACTTATTTATTAATTAACTTATTTATTAATCTGAGCAAGATGGCTCCTTGGAGAAGAAAAGTTGATAAAAGATAATTCTTGGTGGAATCAGAAAGGGGGGGACTGTAAATAGGAATTCAGATTGTTACACTTTTCTACTTCAGCTCAGTATGAACATCTCCTTACAGTTTGATACAGATAGATTTCATTTGCTTCCATTAATTGATAATGACTGGTCTTCTAACAATTACTAGCTTTTTCTAGGATAGTCAATCCACCTTTTCCCAAGAAAATATTGGAAGAACTGCAAATTAAATATGTAGTTCTATACATTGGTCATGTGGGGCACAATCTACTGTTTGTAGCAGGAGGGGTTGTTTACTTAGGAAATTTCCTAGTGATTTTCATTGTGTTCTCTCTTAACATACAAACAGCTTGGGACTTGATGAATAAATAAATAGAAGTAAACAGAAAAATAAATAGAAACATATCAATGATTTGTGTTTCTAGTTGGACTGCAACTCAGTTTGAATTTCAACTTAATACAGAGAGATTTCACTTGCTTCCATTAATTGAGATATAACATTTGGTCTTTTAACCATCCTTAGCTTTTTCCAGGGCAGACAGTCCACCCTTTCTTTGAAGAGTGAAAAGTTAGCCAAACTTTCAGATAAATAAACACAGCAGGTTGAGAGCAGTTACTGTGGACACCTGGGCTGCAGTGAATTCTGCACCCCAAGAATGCTACATTTTGCAGTAATACTCAGTGTTACAAAAATAAGCATATTACACACCCTTGATGTGGTGCCATACCATTTAGTAGGTGCATACGTTTATAATAGAACTTTTCAAATGCTAAAGCAATTAATGATTTTTAAATAGAATCCCGGTAGCAGCATACCATTGCACACATGTCCAGCTTGTGAACTTCCCAAAAGCAGCTGGTTGGCTGTTGTGGAAACAGGTTGCTTGCCTCTGCCCTGACCCAGCAGACCTCCTCTTTTATTCATAAGATGTTCACAAACCTAGGCATCTTTAGACAAAAAGTGAAAAAAACCTGTAACTCCCAGCATGCCATTTTGCAGGCTGGGGCATGCTGGGCGTTTTGGGCCATTTTTCTGATTAGATAAGCACAGGATTGGACCCTTATTTTCAAATATTCCTATTTTACAACAGGAGATTTGTAGAAAGAAGGAATTACCCAAAGCTACATACTACATTTTATGCAGGGATGAGTGGACAAGTAATGTTCAAGATGACTAGAATCCTCTGAACATAGTCTCACCTTTTGTCTCATGTTCAGTTCCTGCTCGTAATGGCAGCTCACTCTGCACAAATAGAAAATTGGGCACATTGAGAGGTGATTGAATCTAAAATGCATGCAGGTTTCTTAATTTGTGCAACTTTCTGCAATACACCAAGCTGAGGCTGACTCAGTCTTCAGGGGTGGTCTGTGCAAAAACAAACTTAGAAAGTCGTGCAAATTGCTTGTAAGCATATGTCTGCCAGTTAATAAACATATTTAGTTGGACTTGTGCTTGCATCATGTTTTGGCCTTCAAACAGAGCACATGTATATGTTTTCTGAACATACATTCCTAAGTTTAAGGAGCAAGGCTTTGAATCTGTGTCTTTTCTTTAAAGCAAGCTGCAATAGCTGGCTTGTAGAACTTGGATTCAGATAGTAGAATTGCATTTGATCATAGGGAAGAAGCATTCAGGAAGAAATACTGAAGGTCTTAAGTGGACAAGACCATTAGCAGACAATGATGGTAGCTTCCAAGTCTCATCGTTTCACTATATTTGTATAGATGAGGTGGTTAATAAGAGGTTAGTTAGAGCTGCAGATTTTTGAAAGACTTCTTATAATTCCTTCAAGTATTACATATGAGATTGGTGGGACACTGAATGTGGCAGATGGCCTGCTGGTTTAAAATCAGCGCATAAGAGAAATGTGATACCAGCAAGAATACAAAGCTCTCAGCGTCATCTGTCCGCTTCGCTCTGCTCAGTCCCCATTCCTTCCACAGGGCTAATCCCTTTTATAAGGTTTAGGTGTTAGGCTATTCCCAGGAAGGAAGTAGTCTACACCCACTTCCTCCAAACACACATAACTATGATTCAGCCACCAGGCAGGCCTTTATTAGGGTCTTCTTTTGGTAAGTACGAAGTGACTTCTTTTACACGGCACTGATTCTGTTAGCTATTCTAGGTTTAGCACAACTGAGCAAGTAATTCCTTAGTAATAGCCTGAATGGGGTGCCGTATGCTTATTGGCTTAATGCAGATTTTGCTAATAGGGATTGGCAGGTGTTGCAGTCTGTGCCCTATTAACCTCAAGAGATGTATCTCGGATGACCAAGAGTTGATTGCTTGTGTCTGTCAAAATACAGACACCCTGATTCAGCATTTTTCTTATAGCACAGGAGGTGAGATCAGCACGGAATAGCCGCCCACTCTCCCACCTCAAGCCTGAAGGAATGCCATTAACTTTAGTTAAGAGGGCAATCTTGTATGTTTAGACAGAAAACGAGGCCTACAACACTGAGCATGTTGGCATGGTAGCAAAATGTCCTACAGCAACCACGCAGCATCCATGAAATTGCACCCAAGTCACCCAGTTGGACTAGAGTTTTGTTCTTGTGCTCAAAGCCATTCTGAAATAAAATGAGTGGGCAGCAACCTTTTTGTAAAAGCATTACTCATGTCCTGGGTTTTAAACATTTACGTTTTCTGGTTATTGTTTCATCTGGTGTGCGTGCCCATGTTTATTGTTGTAACCTGCCCAGGGAGCTGTATGGCTAAAGGGGTGGGCTAGAACTCAAATAATAACTAATAATTAAATTTTTTTTACAATATCTTTTCAGCAACCCAAACCACAGCCTTATATGATGCCACCGCCACCACCTCAGTTACACTATAATGGACACTATGCAGAACCATATACATCCTCACAAGGTAAATATGCTAAATTCAAGTTCTTTGCCCTGTTGGTGCTTTCTGGAGGAGAAAATGCATGCTCCAGTTGGAAGAGGTAGAGAAGAATTTGAAGACCCAATATGCCTGGTGGTTATTGAGGATCTCAGCATAGTCAGTAGCTGGACTCTGTGAGTTCTGGTCATGTAGGAACATATAGGAAACTGGTTTACACGGATCAAGCTATTTCTCCCTCTGGTCTGGTATTGCCTGACAGTGGTTTTCTAGCAGTACTACCCAGGGTACTGAACCCTACCACCAAAATGTGTTCAGCACTGTGGATAGCTCCATAAAAAGTTCAGACTGAAACCCTAAGTGAGTACTGGCCACTACTGCCTCCTAGGATATCCGGTCAGTCTTTCCTGTCATTTGCTACATCTTCCTTAAACTTGCTTAAACTCAGGAAGAAACCTAGGGCATTCTTTACAGTATATGCACTGCCACTGACTTAGAGATTCTCACTGAAGTGTGTTGCAATTGGGAATCTTCTGTCAACAGAAAGAGGTGACACATTGAATGCAAGGAAGAAAACACTACTGGAAAACTTCCACCTACAGAGTGGAAACTTTTTTCATCCTGATGCCTAAGCTCCACATACCATGTACTGGGAGTCACATACCAGCAAGGGTCAAAGCAACACACATCTTTCAATCTCCTGCATACAAATAATGCTGCCCATGTAGCATATAGTCTTGGAAAAGGCATCCCATTGATTCCAATGCCATTTTTGAGCAACTAGCCCCATTAGCTTTATGATAATCTGTATCATTATACACTGAAAAAAAATGTCATGCTGTTCATCTGTAAAAGGCTCCAAGAGTAGCTATTTGTGGTACATGGGGAATTTGCAGCAGGAGAGGAAAGGGTTGGCATCCCCCCATAAAGAGTAATCTCCAGATCACTTTGTACTGCATTACGCTCAGAAAAGCCTCCCATTCCCTCCAAAATGATTTTTAAAAGCCTAATTGCACCATGGGAGTGATTTTTAGAGGGGGTGCAGTGTGCAGAGAGAGGAGGGCTAAGGCTTGAAAGCAAACTCTCTGGTGAAGTTGGGTTCCTGAGAGCACAGAAACTTCTGGCCAGGTTCAAGCATATGCAAGCAGAAAAGTCTGCTTCAGACCTTCTCCCTGAACACAGGAAATTTGGGGGCTGAGTGAATAGGGCTTCTGTGGTGGGTCTTCCATGTGGGCCAATATCTCTTTCTCATTTTATCCCTCACATGAACTGCTTGTATACCTGCATAAGGCATTAGTTTCCATATGTCCATACATTCGACTAAGTGGAAGCAGTTCACTACAGTGAGCTAAAATGAGGTATCCAGCACTTCCAATATTTAGTTCTTACACTGAGGTTGACGGAGGTTTATTTGCTGATCCAGAGAGAGATGTGCTTCTTCCAGTAATTCTGAAAAAGCAAATTAGTGCTGTAGAAGGTTAATTCTTTGGTTACAGTGATTACATGTCTTTATTTCTTTGCTATTTCAGTGGCTGGTTCTAAATGGATGCCTAACTTATGCAACTTATTTCAGATAATCTTTATGGGAATAATCAGAATGGCTATTACTGCCACTCTCAGACCAGCTTGGATAGAGCCCCACATGACTATAATGGTCGAATCCGCAATGGGAGTGTCTACAGCGCTCACAGCACTAACTCCTTGAACAACCCACAGCACTACATGCAGCCGTCGCCAATGTCCTCCAACCCGAGCATCACTGGCAGCGACATCCTCCGGTCTGATTACGTCCCATCTCACCGGCACAGTGCCCTTATACCACCTTCTTATCGGCCTACCCCAGATTATGAAACAGTGATGAAGCAGCTTAACCGGGGAATGATTCAGTCAGACAAGCAGAGTCATTCCATGAGGAATCTCAACATTGGCAACTCCTATGCCTACAGTAGGCCTGATGCCATGGTGTACAGCCAGCCGGAAATCCGAGAACACGCTAATTTCACTTCCCCTCACTCTGGCCACTATCCCTTTAACATGAATTACAGTTTCCACAGCCATTCCCCTTACCCCTATCCTGCTGAACGGCGCCTGGTGGTTGGAGCAGTGAGTGTGCCTGAACTAACCAATGTTCAGTTGCAGGCCCAAGATTATCCTGCACCAAACATCATGAAGACTCAAGTCTATCGGCCACCTCCTCCTTATCCTTATCCAAGACCAGCTAACAGCACCCCAGACCTCTCCCGGCACCTGTACATCAGCAACAGCAATCCAGATCTCATCACTCGGCGGGTCCATCACTCTGTCCAGACATTTCAGGAGGACAGTCTGCCTGTCGCACATTCTCTCCAGGAAGTGAGTGAGCCCTTAACATCTGCTCGCCATGCTCAATTGCAGAAGAGAAACAGTATTGAAATAGCTGGTCTGGCCCACAGCTTTGAGGCCATGAGGATTAAAGAGAGGACCATGTCGGCATCTGCTGCAGATGTGGCCCCTACAAAGGTCACAGCCCCTCCTGGAGGGTCACAGCCCACTGTTTTTCTGGAGAGGACAAAACAAGAGGAGAATGAGGAGCAAGATGAAAATGTGAACTATGGGCATAAGAAGTCTCTTTCAGATGCCACAATGCTGATACATAGCAGTGAGGAAGAAGAGGAATTTGAAGAAGAAAACAAGGCAGATCCAACCCTCTCTTCATTCATCAATGGAAAACACCAGCTCCCTTCCATCATGGGGTGTTACACTCCAGAGTCCTACCTGAACTATCCATACAGTTCTGTCACTTCATCTCCTGGACCTTTACATATACATGAACCCAAGTTGCATATCACGGAGACTGAGAAGAGAGTAAAGGATGTGAGCCCTACCCATATCATGGTTGATACTCAAGTGCAGAGGAGAGGTGATGGCTTGTTGACTCCGTCTGTTTCTGAATCTGACTTAACTCTGTCTGCGAGGTACAGAGTGCGGAAGGATTCTGTAAAGAAAAGGCCTGTGTCTGAATTGCTTTCAGGGAAGAAGAATATAGTAGAAGGGCTACCTCCTTTAGGGGTGAGTTTTCTGAGGTTTTGCACTCCTGTCTCTCTAAATCAACCTTGCCTAACCTGGTGACCTTTAAAGGTGTTAGACTTCAGCTCTTATAATCCCTAGTCTGTATGGCCAATGACCAGACAACATCTGGAGTGCTACCTGTCACTCTGGTCTGAGTGTTAACCTGGCCCTGTGCAGAGCTTCACATGCCACAATTGTATATATCAGGGTGAGCAGCTTGTGACCTTCTGCAAAGCTTGGCCTACAACTCATAGCCAATGTAGCCCATAGTGAAGGGCCACATTTAATCCACCCTGGTACGTAGTTTCTGCCTTCGACACAGCAAAATCCCTGTACACGTGTAAAGTCAAATATGACCACTTGTGTGATGATTTCTGCACAGCCCTGCCTTTCATGGAGAGATTTCGTAATGTGTTGAACTGCTCTAAAATAAAGCAAGTGTTAAATAGTGTGCACAGTGGGCAAACAATCAAACAAATCTTCACGTATTAGCTGAAAGGATTTGAGCTAGTGGTGTCCAAACAAGACAAAGATCTTGGGGTGTGATGGACAGCTTGAAGAAAATGTTAGGGCAATGTGTGACTGTTGTAAAAAAGGCAAAAACTCAATATTTGCATAATTGAGAGCCTGCAGTAGGAAAAGAGGCAGCCTTGGCACTCTGAGGTGGAGTGGTCCCCATTACATGGCCCCTTCCTGCTTTCCTTCCCTCTCTTCTCCTTCTTGCCTCCCATGTTTCCCAAGGCCATTTGTCCCTTTCTCCTTCCCCCTTCCTGGCCCAGCCATCTAACCACGCACCCCATCCCCTTCCACGGACCCTGCCAGGGCAGGCTGTGTGGCAGGCATCCGTCCCCACTTCTGCCTCTTCAAGAGCTGTGATGGGGCATGCTGTGGTCAGCAGGTGGCCGAGGTCACAGCCAGGACCGGAAGGGTGAACAGAGCCTGCCAAGTCAAGCCACTGCCAGCCAGCCAGCCAGGCTGATCAGGCTGTTCTGACTGAAGCAGCAGCAGAAGGCAGAGGAGGAATCGGCAGACAGCACCAAAGCCTTTATGGCACAGCTCCTTTCACAGTTAGGAAAGGATTGACTGTAAAACTGCTGATACAGTGATCTTATATAACTCTATGTGTGATTGCACTTGGAACCCTGTCTATAATTCTGGTCGCTGCACCGAAAAAGGATATTGCAGAGTTAGAAAAAGTGCAGAAAAAGGCAACTAAAGGCCAGGAGCAGCTTTTCTATGAGGAAAGTTGATGGCTGCGAGGTTGCTGAGCTTAGGCAAAAGGCAAGTAAGGGGAGATTTGGTTGGGAGACTGGATAGGAGATATTTTCTCCCTTTTCCATACAACCTGGGGGCATCCTTTGCGGCTCAGGATAGCTAAAAGAAAGTGCTCTTTTATATACTGCATAGTTAAAGGATGGAATCCACTTCCACAAGATGTAGAGACAGCCACCAATTTAAATGACTTTAGAAGGGCCTTAGATACTTTCCTGAAGGAGAAGGTGACCAATGATTACTAGTTCGGATGGCTTTACACTACCGCCAGATCAGAGGCAGTATGACTATATATACTAGTTGCCATGGAGCATGGGTGGGAGGGTGTTGCACATGAGGGTTCTGCTTGTGGGATCCCATGGGCAGCTGGTTGTCTACCATGAAAACCAAACAGTGGACTAGATGGACCCTTGGTTCGATCCGGCATGGCACTTCTTCTGTACTTATGTTCTAACCAGTCAAGATCAATTTTGAGTCTTTTCTTGAAGCCAGCTGTTGTGGGAAATTATATTGAAGAGCAATATAAATAATTAAAATGCACTAATGATTTAATCTTTTTATTATGATTAAATTGCACTTTTCATTTAACCTTTATAATCTAAATATGTAGTGTAATTATAATTTTATAGGCAAATAGAGTTGGTGATTATCAGAATGTGCTTATGCTATGTATTCCTTCCTGCCTCTACTAATGCCTCCAAACCAAGAGGGGCTCTAATTTTCTCAAAGGTTTCTTATCTTTTAACTTCCCTGCCTTCTGCTCAGTATAATTTCTTCTCATTTGTGTTACTTTCCCATATTAACTATTTCACTTACATAGATGCTCTCCTTTCTCCTCTGTCAACTTGGTTTGTATTGTTGGGAGCTGTTGTGTTGTGTTTTGTTGCTGAGGCTACAATTCTATCCTTACTTATCTGAGAAGAATTATAGTTGAATCCAGTTGAGTGTATGATTAGGCATTCATACTGGAAAGCTTCTTGACACAGATAGAAGAGAATATTCAAGAAACATGGTATAACTATTTCAAAGCAGCAAACCCAGTCCATATAATAAGCCACACTTGTCATTTAACTGGGTTATTGTGTTGTCTGGACCTAGCCATAGCAACAAGTTACAGCTTGTTAACCATGAAGAAAACCTATGTTTCGTTGCTGGATTCTGAACTATAGGTTGTTCACTGTGGTATGTCATCTTGACTGGCTTCAAACAATGTGATAACCCATTTTTCAACAACAACCCATGGTTCAGTGACAGCCCACATTCAACCCTTGTTTGAACTATACAAGTTTATGCCTAGATTAATCCTTTAATTGAGAAGTGACTGTTTTTCTTGAAAATGGGCCTTTGGTATGACATTTATTTAGCATTTAGTTTGTGCTAAAATGCTTTGGATTTTTTTCTTTCTAGTGCAGGGAAGGAAAACCAGAGGCGTTTCAAATACTATTGGAATAGAGATCCTAGCATCCCAGGCCATTGGCCATAATGACTGGCAGTTGGAGTCCACTAACATCTGGAACATCTCAGATCCACCCACCCATCTTCTAGATGATGCTCAGAATTTTGCTTTCATTGTAGTAGTCTGAGGGATTACCTTAATTGGCTTTTAGCCTCACCATGAGCTGAGTGAGCTGAGTGATATACAGTAGAGGCAGATCAAGATCTGCTTGTAGATGTCTGGGTGATTTGCAGTGGATCAGGAAGAATATCTGCCTTACGATTAGTTAACAATGGCACCAATGATGTAGCTCTTCTTTTTCCCATTAATCATGTTGCTCAAATGTAGAAATCTTGGAGTAGATTTTCTGTGGAAGAACTAGGAGTGTCATTTAATTTAATACTGTACCCAAAATAAATTTCTGGTTCCAGAATTCTTTAATTTCAAGCATACATTTTCTGAACTAGATGCCATTTGGTGGATCTCAGAGTTCAAAAAGAGAACAAAGTGGATCCCATAAGCCTGAACTCCACCTTTCCTTGCTGTACATAATAGGGTTGCCTCCACCTAAATAGATAATCATTGTCTTGTCTGTCTGCTATAGACTTTAGGCTAAGCCCCTGCTCAAATCCTGCCACCCCCTAACTCGCCGTAACGTGTGGTATAGCATCTTTGCTCAGATCACCTGTCTTACTCTAACTCACCTATTTCTAGTCCCACAAAAATCTTTGCCTTACATAATGTAGTTTTTTTAATTCTACAGGTGCTTTGGTTATGGTTAGGCACCTGCTTTTACTAGCCTTGGTATCTGTTCACTTACTTTTTACTCTTCAAAGCTACAAGATTGAATTGGATGTCACCTTCAGAGTAACATGCTACTGAATGCAGGCACTTGTTTTAACACAGAATATCACACTTCCCCACTGTGGCTGTTTTCTGTTGAGGTGCCCTGGATCCTGGTGTGTGTTGGGTTTCTGTTCCAGGGGATAGCCATCAGGGTGCATGTTTGGCTGGCATTGTCCTAAGGAGTTGGATAATCTCCCAATTTTGCTAACATGCAATATAGAAAATTGGAATAATAAATATTCTGGGTTAGGGACAATTAATAATTAATTGGGACATTATTTGCCTACAAATAATAAATATTCTGAGTTAGGGACAATTATTTGCCTACAAATAATAAAGATCAAATTTCTGGTGGTGATATTTTGAAGTGTATTTAATAGGTTACACACAGGAATGTGTGTTCTGCATATTTCACAGAAATGTATAAAAACTGCAGAAGGTGTCACTAGCAGCAGAATTCAGTTTCACAAGAATCTCAGTCTTCAGTAAAATTAAAATTCTAGTTGTTAAAAGATGTGAAAATGTGATTGAAAGTCTGTGGGCAATGCAGGTCTGGTGAAACTTCAAAAGCCAGTTGAATGGCTGAACAAAACTTCTAGTGGCCAAAGGAGGCAGCACTTGTGTTTTGGAGATTCCTTTGTTTTCCCTGATTGTTAGTCCTAGCAGGATAAATTCTGCAAAACAGTAAAGTGTGCTTTACTGTTGCGAAATAGAGCAGAATTTTCCCATAGTAGAATTTTGGTTGAATTCTTGCTTACTGTTGGTGTTGGGGCTGTGTGCATGTCTCTGTGCGTTAAGGTGTAGTTGCACAGTCCAAGATATGCAGAAACATATATATGCCATGTTACAATTTTGCAAAGTCTTTAACAGCTTCTGTCACCTGACATGCAAATTGATTTTTCAGGATGACCATGCAGGTGTAGAAATCTGGTAAAGAAAGGTCCAGTGGACCAATATAGGGTGCCTTCCATACAGTGATTTATAGTGTGTGAATTGGCTTTACATTCACACATTGCTTTGCAAGGTTCCCTTTGTGGCTGATGGCTAGCTTCATTAGTTCTGCTGTTTGAGGGCACATCTAGGTAGAAGTTCTGCATGTTCCAGTGTTGAGAGTGGGAAAAACTTTTCCTGAAAAAGATGGGCAACTTTCTGTTTGGAAGGTACTACCATTATTCTAAGAATCAGGCAATGGCCACTGGTTCCATTCTGCTCTGTGAACCAGAAGGGAACTGGAAGGGTGAAGCCCCTTGCCCCCAGTGTGCATAGGAGTGGCATCAGATGAAGTCTACACACTTTCTCCCCTTTGTTTTCCAGTTGCTAACTAGTTCTGGATATGATTCTGTGTAAGAACATAAGAAGAGCTATGCTGGATCAGACCATCTAGTCCAGTACTCCATATACACAGTGGCAAACCAGCTGCTAACAGGGTCACTCAAGCAAAATGATTGCAAAGACTTCCTTTTGCCCAAGCTCCCCAGGAGCTGGTGGGTGCAGGCAGGCCACCTCTGGCAAAGGAACTTGCAAGGCGAGTAGCCACTGATAGCCTCTCCTGCCATCTGTCTAGTCCCCTTTTAAAGCCATGTAAGTTGGTGGCCATCTCTGCATCTTGTGGCATCAAATTCCATAGTTTAGTTTGTTGTGTGAAAAAGCACTTCCTTTGGTCTGTTCTAAACCTTCCCCCAATCAGTTTCATGGGATGACCCCAGGTTTGAGTATTACAGGAAAGGAAGAAAAATATCTTCCTCTCGACTTTCTGCACTTCATGCATTGTTTTAAACACCTCTGTCATGTCTTCCTTTCCTTACCATGTTTCCAAACTAAACAGTCCTAGTTGTTGTAGCCACTCCTCATAGGGAAGATGCTCTAGCCCCCTGATCATTTTCATTGCCCTTCTCTGTACTTTTTCCAGTTCAGTGATGTCCTTAGGTGAGGCAACCAGAACTGGACACATTCATATCAAGGATTTGTATTAAAGCTTGTCTGTTCTATATTCTTTTCCATTCTTTTATAGTTAGCTTGCTTTTCAAGCCTGTGCAATTAAGAGTATTGGTCTTGGATCCTCATTCAGTTCCCTTACTCAGCCACAAAGCTTGTGCCAGCTCTGCACACTCAGACTTGTATTTCTGTCAGGATTGTTGTGAATATGGAATAATCTATGGAATGTGCTCCCCAGAGAGGTCCGCCTGGCACCGTCGTTTTTTGTTTTTTGGCGCCAGGCGAAGACCTTTTTATTCAAATGTTATTTTAATTGTTAATATTATTTATTTATTTTATTCTTTGGCCAGGGCGACTTAAATTATACTGTTAAATTATATTGTTTTATATTATGTTATTTATTTATGATTGTGAGCCGCCCCAAGGCTTCGGCGAATGGGGCGGCATAGAAGTTCTCTAAATAAATAAATAAATAAAATATAAATGGTAGGAAGGCCATGTTGCTGCTATTGCCTGAGTGCCTTGGAGGAAGAAGGACAAGGTAGCGGCATAAATAAATTGGATTTTATAAGAATTAAGCAACTTGAATGCTAGATTGGGGTCGTCCTGTCCTGGTTTTGGGCTGTCATCTGTAGTGTCTGCAACAGTCCTATCTTGCTTAGGTCTATTTATCATACTAGTAAAGTTTCAAAAGGCTGAAGGAGGAATGAAGACTGACAGGATGAAAAGAATGTTGCTTTGCTATTGCAAGTCTCTGTAGAACCGTGTTAGCCAGAGGAGCTGTTGCTGTGTCTTTTCCTTCACTACTTGCAAAAGAACGGCTGGAGGTGCTTCCCTTTTCCCCCTACCAAACTCCAGCAATTTCATTTGACCCAAGTTTGTGTTGTAAGTTTGTCTTGTTCCAGCAGGTCATGAAAAAGAACAGAGCTGAAGCCAAAAAGATAGGACCTTTGAAGTTAGCTGCTCTAAATGGACTGACGTTATCTCGGCTGCCACTGCCGGATGAAGGAAAGGAGGAACCTGCCAGAGCAACAAATGATGAACGGGTTAGTTTAATGTTTTCTTTCAGCCATATGCTCAATGTTTATTGTCACTTTTCACAGTTGCATAATTTTCATTGCCCTAATTGAAAATTTATATCTGAGTGAAGGCATTAGGGTTTGCATACCACTGTACACATCAAATGACTGTTGATTTTTCTTGTTCCTATGCCAGTTTGCATTTATTAGATTTATCCTGAATTTATCTTGTGGATCACTCAGAGAGCCTTTACACAACAGTGCAGAGGTATATAGGTCTGCAGATCTTTTTACTTTGGGCCCCCACTCTGTGTGTCCCTATATTCCAAGTTAGGTAGGTGGCCATGAGGAAGAGAGCAGAATGTTTCTGTGGTGGCATACACATTTTAGGATGCTGTCCATGCCTCCTCTTGCCAGACCCCTATTTCAAGTCTTAGTCAGAAATTACAAAAGCTTTTGATCTGTGTTCAGCATCCTCCAAATAGAGTCCCCCCCCACCTCTACCACCTGCATTTCCTGTTACCCCAAATCAGCTCTGGTAGTAGGGCTACCAAAGGGAGGGGAAATCTAATCCGCTAGTTTTGTCCTTTCAGCTGTTGGATGGATGAACAAGGAGGAAACTTCCTGTTTTGCTTATGCCTGAAATGCATTGGATTTCATTGACTTGGTTGTTTGTAGATTTGCTCCTCATTTTTATTTACATGTCATTGATTCTTAATTGCTTTATGTGGTGAGCCACTTTACGAGGTTCTGTCTCGAATGCAAATTCAGGAATAAGGATATTTAAAGATCTGTTGTTGATAAATAAAGGAGATTTGATTTATATGTAAATCAGTTTTTAAAATCCATCCTTTTAAACCATTTTATGTATTTGATGATGGTTATAAAATGTATAAGCTGCACCTCATTGAGAGAGGTCACACTGATTTGCACAATAAATTCAAACACAAAATGTGAAAAAGTAATATGAACACAAATAGCACAATAGAGCAAGGGCTCTAAGACTGAATGTACTTATCAGTCAGGAAAGACTTCATGCAAGTGAAGCATTATAGATACATACCTGATCTTAGCTGGAAGGGCATTTCATACTGTGGGAGCTGTGACAGTAAAGGCCCCACTGGTGGTTTCTGAGTGGACCTCTGACCAGGAGTGTCTCTTCGGAAGAGTTTAGTGATCAGAGAAGATTAGGGAGAAGCAGTGTCCTTGTTCGTTTATTTATGGGCAAAAATTAAATATCTTCCTTTTGTTTCCTATTTTCTAGTGTAAAAGTTTGGAACAACGGTTGGAACAAGGAATGGTATTTACGGAATACGAGCGGATTCAAAAGAAAAGGCTTGTGGATGGTGATTGTTCGATTGCTCGCCTCCCAGAAAATGCAGAACGGAACAGGTTCCAAGATGTACTTCCTTATGATGACACCAGAGTAGAGTTGGTCCCTACAAAAGAAAATAATACGGGTTATATCAATGCATCCCACATTAAGGTGAGGTTAGGCTGTTTTTAAATTAAAAATAGGTGGACATGAACCAAACCTGCTATAGAGGCTGGCTTGATGGCTAGTTATACTAGGGAAAGCCCAACGGAGTACTAGTGCAAGGAGATGCTGCTCTTCCTAATTGCGACACAGGGGGAGGGCTCAGATGTAATCCTAAACCATGGTTGAGTGCTGTATGTATGACAAAAGGAGCTGGAGTGAGTTCCTCCCTCTTCTTCCCTTGTGCAGTTGGGGGTAGGAATGAATCAGTTTCTCATGCCCAGTTCCTTGGCTTCTCACATGTCGGAAGCAAGAATCATGGATTCAATAAAACCTTGTAAGTTATTAATAGAACTCTCTAGCCAATGAATAAACAAGCCAACAACAAATCCTGGATCATTAGCAAACTAGTTTATTTTAAACCCAGATTCCTGGTTTACACATATAGATAAGGCAAGCATTGTGAAAAGTACAACTGCATGGCAGCTTGTTCTTCCCCCTGGTTGTATGGGAGGAGGAGGGAAGGTGTGGGGGAACTCAAGCCTAGCACTTGGCAAAGGCTCTTTCCTGCTTATTATATACAAATACAGCCAGAAGGTGAGACACAGATAATGTAAGTTCATTCAACATGCCACTTCCCATTCCTTGCCTTTATTTTCTGTAAGACTTCACAGGAAACATAGCAAACTACATGCCTTGCATTTCCAGATCCTTTTGACTTGTACCTCAGGAGTAACTTGTTTGAATGTGTGCTTTGACTCAGAGCAATTCACTTGTTCTCAATGGGAATTAGTTTGGAAGCTGCTGTTTTCAGGGCCCTGTGTGACTGAGTGGCATTTCTGAATTCAGGAACACAAACATGAAGTGAGTTCCATTGCATTTGAATCCCTCAGTCAACCTTTGCTTAATTCTGAAGCCGATTGAGTAGGTTTAAGAGGCATACTGTAACTTTGCCTGGAGCAGATGACCCTACCAAGCATCTTTTCAGCTTTCTAATTGGCACAGAGGGAGCGCACCTAACCAAGAGGCCATACTCATGTTTCGTTCTGTCTTATATTGAGTGAAACAAATTCTGCTTCTGAGATTAAATAAAAAACAGAGGAAGAATGTGGCAGAAGCAAAAAGCACTCAGGTAGATCCAGGGTGCTTCCAGAAGAGGCTTTTTTATCTTGCATTTCCTTGGGTCATACATGCAATTTTGCAATACAGGCCAGGCACCAATGTGTTCCACTGGTAACCTTTGCATATCTCCTTCCCGCTTCTACTGCTTTGTTTAATGTAGTGGTAAAGGAACAAAAAATCCCTCAAGGAGGGAAAGAGGAAATTGCCACACAATGCCTTTTGCCAAGGAGCTTAGGATTCTGTGGAAGTTCCCATACAGTGCCTTACTTGCACCTCCATTTCCACTGTTACTGCAAGATGGTGTGGGTCTTTTTAATTTTTTTTCCAAGCACCTGCATTATGGATAGATAAGTTTGATGGACCTGTTTGGTACCCATAATCCTTTCTTGTTTGTTTCTCAGGTTTGTGTTGGGGGAATGGAGTGGGATTATATTGCAACCCAAGGTCCTTTACAGAATACATGCCAAGACTTCTGGCAGATGGTCTGGGAGCAAGGGATTGCCATTATAACCATGGTCACTGCAGAAGAGGTGAGTGTTTTTCTGTACTAATGGAAGAATAGAAGCTGCTACCTTTGAGGTCCTAGTTCTTACTCAGAAGTATAAACATAAAATGCCCCATGAACATATTTCTTAGCTTTCCCTCCACTCTGAATTTGATTGGCCAGGTTTAACAGGCTGAAGTAGAGAGAGAGATCATGTCATGAGTGGAGCCGGCTGGAGCTGGGAGTCAGACTAGATGGCCCAGGAGGACCCTTCTGACTCACTCTGTTCCTCTGTTTCTGTGACACCATAAGACAGTGGTTAGAGCAGTTTTCCCAGCCTGGTATCCTCCAAATGTGTTGGCCTGCAGCTGCCATCATTCCCATCCACCATGGCCAGTGGACACCAGGCTAGAGAATGCTGGATTGGGGTGCCAGTCTAGGAAACGCAGGTTTGAATCCCTACCCACCCATGAAGTTCGCTAGGTGGCCTTGAGACATCAAGTGTGCTCTCTCAGACTAGTCTCCCCATGATAAGATTGGCAGAAGGAAGAGAACCACGTATGCCACCATGAGCTCCGTGGAAGGAAGGCAGGATATAAAATAGCGATATACTAAACCAAGCCCTTGTAGAACCTTTGAAAGAGCACTGTTGGACTCGTTGTTGACTAAACTTCATGTTTCCAGGAGGGAGGCCGAGAGAAAAGTTTCCGATACTGGCCACGACTTGGCTCCAGGCACAATACAGTAACATATGGCAGATTCAAGATTACCACCCGCTTCCGGACAGACTCAGGTTGCTATGCAACAACAGGTTTGAAGATCAAGCACCTCCTAACAGGGCAAGAGAGGACAGTTTGGCATCTCCAGTATACTGATTGGCCCGAACATGGCTGCCCAGAGGACATAAAAGGGTTTCTGTGTAAGTTCTTTTTACTGTTGCTTTCTGTTAGAGAATACAACCCATGGTTGCTTCCTGGGAAGGAGATGTTCTGAGCGGTTCCCATTCATCCATTGAGGGAATACTTGATTGTGTCATTTTGCTTTGTTTGAATGTGCAGGTTTTGCTCATGTTCATGATCATTAGGATGCAGTCTGAAGTGGAGGCATTGCTATGGGTCACTTCTCCCCTCCCCACATGCTGTACCCCCCCATCTTTTGCATATGGCAATTATGTTTTTATTGATTTGGGGTGATGGGAAAACAAACAAGATTTTTTTTATCTGAGATTATTTGGATAAGAGTGTAATAATTATCACTACATTGCATTTATATTCTGCTTTTTTTTACTCTTGCAAAGAACCCAAGGTAGTGACAACAACCCTGTGAGGTAGCTTAGGCTGAGAGTGAGTAACTGGCCCAAAGTCACCCAGTGAGCTTCATGGCCCAGTGGGAACTAGAGCCGGGATTTGCAGCCCAACACTCAAACCACTACACCACCGTGGCTCTCAGTGGCCAGCTTTGCCTCCTGTGAAATTTAAATAAATCCTTAAATTATTTTGTATTTGCATAAGATAATCAACATTTGCACATTTCATGTGTCCTATGGGTCTAGGCCCTGAATCTTTTTATTCGCTAGCAGCACCCTTGGTTTGAATGTACAAGGTACCGCAAACTTGCTGAAGGAGGAGCAAGTTGTGTGGGA
The DNA here is from genome assembly GCF_004798865.1 of Varanus komodoensis. NCBI lineage: Eukaryota > Metazoa > Chordata > Lepidosauria > Squamata > Varanidae > Varanus > Varanus komodoensis. The sequence continues at coordinate 43,459,253 of NW_025335761.1, read as the reverse complement.
TAAGGCATGGGAATGTTCTTTATGCTGCTGTGAACTCTGCAGAAGAAAGGAAGAATGCAGAATTAGTCTGGTGGATTCCTGCAGGGATAGCTAGCAAATGTTACTCCAAACTCTGGAGGCTTTTGAGTCTCTGTTATGTATTGGTGCTGCATTTTGACTTTGCACTATTATGTATTGGTGCTGCATTTTTTCACAGAAAGGATTGGGGCTTCCCCAATCATGTACCCAATGTGCATGACAGGGTCTGAATTTGGGCGACATGCTATGTTTAGGCATTGTTTGGCATGTTGCGAATGAGCTGCATCAGGCCTTGGGTTCTTGTACTTCCCCATCCCCTCCTCCTGCTCCCCCCCACTCCAGCTCTTGCAGAACCAGAGTCCATTTTTTCCGAACTGACAAATTATGCTTAACCTTGTCTGTGCTTCGCCTTTTTTTAAGCACTTGAAAGCATGGCTTTAAACAAACTGCCATAAAATTTAATTTAATTTTAATCACAGTTTGTCAATTCAGAGGAAACTACAGTGGTACCTTGGCTCACGAACTTAATCCGTTCCAGGACCCTGGTCGTGACCCAAATTGGTTGTGAGCCAAGTTAAATTTCCCCATAAGGTTCAATGTAAATAAGGTTAATTGGTTCTGTAACTATTTTTTTTAATCAGAAAAATATGAAGCAAAGTGACAAAGAACAACAAAGATCGTGGCCATCTCTCCCCCACCCCTGCCCCGGGCACAAGTGCAGCCATCTCTCCGCCCCCGCCAGCATGACAGCAGTCGTGCCCGTCATTCTGGCGCACTGGGGGGGTTGGGAGAGAGACAGGCGCGAACACAGGTGCATTGTGGGGGAGAGACAGGCACAAACACAGGTGCACTTCGGGGGGAGAGACAGGCGCGAACACAGGTGCGCTCGAGGGGGAGCGGGCTTGAGATGGCCACGATCTGTGGCCACGATCTGCTTGGGGTGGAGATGGCCGAGATCTTAGTTGTGCTCCTGCAGGAAAGACAGGCGCAATGACAGGCACACTCATGCAGGAAAGGTGGGCGCGATCTTGGCCATCTCCCCCCCACCCCCCCCCACGATCATGGCCATCTCCCCACTCAGGTGGCGGGGAGATGGCCGTGATCGCAGCCGCCACCTAATGCGGAGTTTGCGACCTGAGTCAAAATTTTTATGAATTTTTTGTTTGCGACCCGATTTGGTTGTGAACAGAAGCATTCGTGAGCCGAGGTACCACTGCACTTCCTGTGGTTAAGCAAAAACGAAAGTCCCCTGTTCTGCTCTAAACTATGGATTAATGTGACATTTGGATAAGCACTGCTGACCCTGTGCAGATGGAACCTGCTGCTAGTGCGACAGGGAGCTGCAGGGTTCTTAAGCGAATGGAAATGGTCACATGGCGAGTTTTCTGAATGGAGCAGGTCAGGGGAGCTCACAGAAGGAATTCCACTCACCTGTCCCATTCTGGAGGCAGGCATTTCCACAATCGCTTCAGGTAGTACTAGCACTATTGGTTGCTCCAAGTAGTATAACAGGAAGAGCCAAGGTACCACTGTACTTAAGCAAGAGCCAGGGTACCACTGTCCTGTGGTTAAGCAAAACCAAAAGTGTTCCCAGTAGTATAACAGGAAGTGCAGTGGCAGAGTAGACTACTCCTCGGCATGTGCCCACAATTCTTGCTTAAGAGAACTTTCCATGATAGCCCTTTCTCCCAGTTACTTTGGAGGATGCCAAAGACAATTATGTTTTGAATGGGCTTTGTCACAACTGGCCTGTAGCAGATACTGTGTCTGTGTACATTCTCTTGCTGCTTCCTTGGCTCATTTCTCGCTTTAATTTCATTATTTCAGTTAAATTGTTCTAATGGCTTCAGTAATTTTATTTTCTTATGTAAGCTTTGTTGGAGCTCCATCTGATAGAAAGGTGAGGTAAAAATACAAGAAATGGTCAATTCCGTGGAGAATGCCTATGTACCATGATGCACATGACAACTTTCTCTAAAGAATGAATGCATTTTCTACATTATTTAGTAAACAGTGCCTTGCATTATTTCTTCTTGCAAGGAAACCAAGGCGGCTTTCCATGGTTTTCCTTCTCTCTATTTGATTCTCACAACAATCCTATGAGGCTGATTAGGTTCAGAGTCAGTGACTGGTGTATAATCACACAGTGAGCTTCATGGCCGAGTGGAAAGTAGAACTTAGAAATCCTCAGTCCCAATCCAGTGCTTTGACCACTAGATTGCACCAACTTTCAATCCCCCATGAATTTTTGTAATTCCTCCTTAAAGCTTTTACAGCCTGTTACCATCACACCAGAAAATATCATCATCATATGTTAGCAATAATAATAACAATTTTATTTTATTAATAGAATTGCTATATTGTATATTATTTATTAAATAATTTATTGTAGACACAAGCCAATAAATGTTAATACTAAGTTAATACATAGTAAAAATACAAATAGAATCACAGAAGAGCCAAATGGACAGAACAAACTTTGCTACCTTTCCATTTAAACAGAAAGATAATAAAGTTTCAGTGGATCTTCTTGGTAAAATTATAAATTGTATGAACTACTTCACTGGTCTGTTCTGAAGTTTTTAACAGCCATCTCAACAAAAGACAAGGTAATTAATTGATGAGTAAGCACAGTTCTATGCTTGCTTACTCACAAATAAGTTACACTGACCACATTTGCACATAATGCTAATACATGGTTTATTTAACCCACGTTTTGTCTGGCAGATGATAGAAGAAATCTTGGCTTGTTTTCTCAAACACTGTGTTGTCTCTCTTCTCTTTAGCAACCTCCCTCCTTGTATCCCAAGCGCCTAGTACTGGCATTTAGTGCAACTGTTTTTGTTTGTCAATTTGTTTTACCACTCTTGTCTATTACTTCTTGAAACAGAGCTTAAACAACCCACATTTCTGAGTGCAACAAAATGACAATATAGGGTCCAACAATGGAGCAGAGTTCAATAATTATGGGTTAACTAAATCAGGGGTTAGTATTACATATGAAGGTAACTGTGTTTAATGGTGCTTATATGCAAATGCATGTAAATAGTAAAGCTGCAACCTTATATGCAAGTGGGAGTAACCAGGTTGAACCCATCTTCAATCACTTTGTTGTTATCTTCTGGACTTTGCTGTTGTTTTTTTGATTACATAGTCGCTGGGCAGCCCATATAACATCTGTCTTTCTTTTCTGAACCGGGCAGCCTATTTGGAGGAGATACAATCAGTCAGGCGCCACACAACTAGCACTGCAGATCCTGCCACTCCCAACCCTCCACTTCTGGTCCATTGCAGTGCTGGTGTTGGAAGAACAGGAGTGGTCATCTTGTCAGAGATCATGATTGCCTGCCTGGAACACAATGAGGTTATTTTTTGTTCTTTCAACTCTGGTGTGCTGGTGCCGGTGTCTCATATTGTGTTGAACAACCCACGGAGCAGAACTCTCATCCTCAACTGGCCCAGGGGCTGAATTCCATGTTGGAGACCCTCTCAGGGCTGCTTTCTAGTGGTGGGTGAGGCTGAAATTAAAAGGGATGGGACAAGCCCCACCAGTACCAGGATATTTTGACCAAAAATTCTTATTGCCAGGAACTCCATTTTAGGAATAGCAGTTCAGCCTTCTAAATCAAAGAAAAATCTTTGCAGCACTGTCGTGGCACTTCTCTGAGGAATTTGCAGTTTTGGCAAGGGGGGCTGAGCAGAGATATTTGGGCACAGAGCAGAGACAAAGTGGCGTTCATTGTGCTGCTGCTGATTGCACGGTACTTATATCCTGCCTCTTTTGCTTCTGCAAGGATGAGCCCGGTTCCGTTCTGGCGGTCTGTACCTGTATCACAGGACTGGAACAGAGGGCTCCTGGGCTGTGCAGAAATGTAATGCTTGAAAGGAGTGAAGAAAACACTGGGCTTCTTGTCCTTTGTGTTCTATTTGCACCTGGGATGGGGAAGGTGCGGCCTTCCAGGGGGTAGTGGGTTGTGGCTCCCCTCATCCCCCACTGTGGGTTCTGCTGGCTGGGACTGCTAGGAGTGGCAGGCCAGCAGCATCTGGAGGGCTGCACCTTCACTACCCTGATTTGCAACAGGTCTTTGGAATGTGTGGTGCTATGCAGTGGCACTAATGAAATTGACTCTTGCTAAAAACTCACAGTCTGCAAAATGCAGGAGGGAAAGTTCCTCCATCACTTCTTCCCCACTGCCCATCACAGCCAGCTCCAGTCCCTCAGAAACTTCTCTGGATGTTGGCTGAGTCTTCCTGAACAATGTGCGGCCCGGTGCAATGGGTGGAAGGGAAGGGAAACTTTCCTTCTGTGATCTTATGTTAAGACCTTACAGTCCAGTTCTCTGCATGTTTGGACAGAAGAAAGTCATACAACTTTCAGGGTCCTTCAGCCAGCAAACCAGGGCTTTTTTTCCCTCTCAAAGCATGTACAGTATTGTGCCCTTAGAATCTAAGCCCAGGTCTGTAAATGTGTGTGCCTCACTGCCTTGAGCCTGGTGTAAAATGTTGGCGGTGCTGTTGGTCCCCTCTCATGCCTATACGGTGGGGAGAGGATGGGTCTCCTGCCATGTTGCTGCTCCTCACCTGCCCTTTGCAAGCAAGCAACTGGCGAGAAGAACAAGGAGGAGAGAACAGCTGGGTATCTCCCTCTGTGAAGTGGCACAGGCTGAGTGCTGAGGGAGGGGCAAGGGAATGGGCATTAGCAACAGTACAGGTGAGGGGATGGATGAACTCAGGAAGACGGGGTGTATTGTCCCACTAGAGTGTCTTGTCCAAGAGCTCCCCAGAACCTGGAAGAGCATCGATCCTCACATGGGGCTGAAATTTCTGGATTGAAGGCATATTAATTTCCAATTTCATCTTCTTTTTCTAGGCTCTGGATATCCCAAGAATGCTGGATATGTTGAGGCAGCAGAGGATGATGATGGTGCAGACTCTATGCCAATATACCTTTGTCTATGGAGTTCTCATTCAATTCCTTAAGAGTTCAAGGCTCATATAAACCTTTCCCCCTCCACTTCTAAGCGCCACTTCTTTGGAAGAGTTTACAAAAGCAGATCTTTGCCTTCCATTGGGGCAGACCTTCTGGCTCAGTTTGAAGATGCTTCATGCAAGTCCAGTGTTGTCAGCGTCGGTCTTTGCAGAGCAAGACTTCAAGTAGGCGGGCTTCTTTCTTTATTTGTGTGCAGTTGTAGCTGGAACAAGAAAAAAATGACTGTGTGTGTTCTCTTTCCTTCCTTATTCCCTTCTTCTTTCCTCCTTCCTTCCTTCCTTCCTTCCTTCCTTCCTTCCTTCCTTCCTTCCTTGTACTGAGCTGCTGTGTTTTTCATGTACCTAATGATTGTGTTACTGTAGGCAAAACAAATGCCGATCCTGCCAAGACAGCACTGCACCATATTGGAAATCATTGCTCACATACTTTTAATTCTATTTTTAAAATAAACAAACAAATGAAAACAACCCACTTTCAGAGTAAAGACAGGAAAACTCTGAAGCTATATCTGTCAAGATGTAATATGTGGGAGAATATGTGTGCCCTGCAGATAGAAAGGTCACAAACTACATTACTGTGCTTTGAATTTTGTATTTAAATCAATGCTAATATATACATATATATTTATATTTAAAATACTTGTGAATTGTACCAGTTTCATATTGGAACCAGCATCTGCAAAACCCCCTTAAATGTAGCACTTAAAGCAGTTCAATTAGAAGGTTGGGAAGTTGTACTTGTCTAAAGGTTAAAAACAGCACAATATTTCAGAAGTGTTTGTATGTGTGTGTGTTTGTGTGTGCCTGTGTGTGTGCGTGCATATGTGGGAGGAATGGAAAGGTTTGAGTTTTTTGGTTTTAAGTTTTGTACAGAGAAGAGGAAGGAAGTGGAAGGTGGGAATGGCTTGTATAGTTTGGGGTGTTATAAAACAATAACAAATGTCCTTGCGGGAAGCCTACAGGTGTAAAGGAAGATGGTAGAAGCCAGGAGAAATGGTTACAAATGGCATTCTTTTATCCACAGAGTTACAAAATTGGAGGAGGATGTTTTTGCTGACAGTTCTAGGCCACACAGAAAACTGGAATTGCTGAATGCTGTGTAGCTACCCAAACGCAACAGCTGAAGTTGTACCCTCAGTATTATTCATATATTTAGAAGGCAGTTTGCTAATACTTGGTTGCAAATAAAATGGATGCAGGTGATACTTAAGCACTTTGTTGGCGGTTATTTATCTAGGGAAGCTTTTAGGTTTGTACCGATATGTTTAATTGAATAGCGCACCAGAATTCTTTTTCCTAATTTTATTTTTGGAAAAGCTTTTTAAGTTGGAATGACTGAAAGGTGAACTGGTTTTAAAGTAGGACATTGCACACTGGTGACTAAGGAAGCTGAATGTGAGATGGGAGAGTGCAAGTGTGATTGTTGGTTTTGGCAGAGAGGTTGCAGTATTATGATTTTTTGATGTTTGTTTATATTCCTTCGTCAAGAAAGTTAGTCAAGTTAGTCTTATATTGCCTTACATTGATAAGAACGTAAGAAGAGCCCTGCTGGATCAGGCCAAGAGTCCATCTAGTCCAGCATCCTGTTCACACAGCAGCTAACCAGATGACCACAGGAAACCCACAAGCCAGATGCGAGTGCAGCAGCAGCCTCCCAACCCAAGTGACCCAGCCACTGGCGTATGTTCTGCCTCTGATAGTAGAGGTAGCAAGTAGCCACCGGGACAGGTAGCCATTGATAGCCGCAGCTTCCATGAATTTGTCCAATCCCCTTTAAGGCCTTCCAGATTGGTGGCCATCACAATGTCTTGTGGAAGTTAATTCCATAGGCAAACTATGTGCTGTGCGAAGGAGGACTTCCCTTTGCATGCGTTGGCTCCCCTGCCAGTAGTATTATGCGAGAGGGGGGAAAAAATCGCTTTGTCCAATTTTCTTTGAACCTGCTCATTTCACTTGCTGGCCAACATAGAAACATAGAAATACAGCGAGTCAGAAGGAGTCTCCTGGGCCATCTAGTCTGACCCCCGGCTCCAGTCTGCTCTGCTCACGACATGCCCACCATGTGCTTGTCTAGCCTATCCTTGAACAACATCCTGTCCTTGAACATCACTAGTAGTAGTCCCTGCAGTATTGTTGAGGTAAGATTAGTAGGGAACACAATTTTCAATAGGTCCGCCTGCTTCTTTGTAATCACTTGGATGAGCAGAAATGGCAATAACCTAAGCAACAGAAAGTATGCATATTAATGCAAAAATGAATAGATTCTCCCTAGTGTCTGGCATGCAGTCAAACAGTTATTGAGAGGGTGTGATTCTTTACGGAGCCTTCCCTAGCATGCTTATTTTCTAGTGGTTGTGAATACTACAGAGATAAAAGAAGATGCCTCAAAGCAATGTTAGCCGTCCTTTCAGGATTATTGTGCAGTAATTAGTCCGTCATCAAATTGATCTGTCTGAGCTGCAGGCTCCAGGTAATGTGTTTCCTTCTTTTAAACATTGGCCATGTCTATTCTTAGGCTGTAAAATTATCACGGAGAGGAGGTTAAACTACTGTCAAAAGTTGTGGTGTGCCTTGGAGGGTCCAGTTAGGTTTCAGGACATGCTCTTGAGTTGGCTTAAGGACAGTGGGCAGAAGACCCAGGCTGGTTTTGACATTAGTGGTGCTGAAAGGAAATAAAATATTTACATTATGCAGCATTTGTTGCCGCTGTCATTGCTGGGTAGTATCCAGCAGTATACTTCCTTTGTGTAATTGGAAAATGCAGCAATTTGCAACCAAAATTCACTGCCTTCCCTGTTGCACCATGTACATTGGGCAGCTGTTGGTCCACACTAGCACAACCTCAGTGGCTCTAGTGGGAGTGACCTGTGATATCCTTCCCTTTCTGAAAACAGCCTGGGTGTTCTATTTCCCCAACCTGCCTTGGATGTTGCCATCAACAGCAGCTTCTGCAAGGGATTCTATTGAGTTGTGGTGTTTGGCAGAATCCTTTGAACCAACATTTTGCTCACAGACTAAAAATGCTACGTTTTTAAGAGAGCTTCCCTCAAAGTGGGTTTCCTGTGTCCATACTGAAGGGTGGGATGGGTAGAGACAGCAGGGAAATGTGGAGGCGACTGATCGATTTGAATCTGTTCTGCACGCACAAGGTGGGACTCAGAAGCGTGGTTATTCTTACAGCATTCATTTTTACTTTTTAAAGCAAAATGAATGGATATGCAAACATGTAGTCATAGAGACATAGTTTATAGGGAGTTATTTTTAATATGGCTTTTGAAACTCCAAATATTTTGATTTTATGATTCTATTAAATTTTCTCTTTTGGTTGATCAAGTTTTTATTCCTTGAAGATGCAATTAAGTGCTACCTTTTCTATATAATAGGGTTAAAACTCTATTCATAACAGCCTTGTTTGTTCACCTCAAGAAGAAAAGAGAGAGTGTGAATTTTTCATTAGGCACTTACCTGTCACTGAAACAAGAGGAGTGGCATGTGCTCCAACAACACTGGTTCCCAATTCTACCTGTCTTTCTCTAGGGTGGGATGTTTTCTCAACAAAGTGCTTATTGGCATTTAAGGGGGCTGGACAGATTGAGCATTCTTTTTCTTCACCCATGTGGATGTAATTAACTGAGCTCAATTCACTCTTTTCTTGGAATATGAGCCAGTGTGGCGTAGTGGCTAAGAGCGTGGGACTGGGACTTAGGCGACCTGGGTTTGAGTCCCCACTTGGCCATGGAGCCAACTGGGTGACTTTGGGCCAGTCACAGACTCTCAGCCCAACCTACCTCACAGGGTTGTTGTTGTGGGGATAAGATGGAGGAGGGGAATGATGTAAGCTGCCTTGAGCCCTTTGTAGGAAAAAGGCAGGATATAAATCGGGGGTGGGTGGGGGGGATGTTGTCCAACTTTTATATCTGCTTAGCATGAACTCTACTTAGTAATGCAAAGTATAGTCATACTAAGTGCATCCACAATTATGGACACCTTGCTAAGAAATTGCCATGTGAATGATGAGCAAAATGTTTGCAGGCAGTGAGTTTCATCTAGGTTTTTGTTGTTGCTGGTGTGTGTGTTTGTGTTTGCTGCTCTTAAAGTTAAGCTCAAGACCAGATTTATAAGCTATAAAGCATGCATTATAGGAACCCTTTTTCAGTGCAGTGAAAACAGTTCAGAAACCTCAGTGGTGCGATATTGCACTGTCCAATCTAGACACAACCCAGAGAACTACAGATTTGGCTCTTCAGTGAGTCTGAGCGCTTTTATGTGCAAGACCTTGGCGAGGGCAGGCAAGGGCGTTCTCTGGTTTGTGACTCTTGTCACTACAACACTGTAGGGACCAGTTTCCTTGGCACTCTTTGGCGCCATTGTGCAGTCATCCATTGTGGGGAATGTGCAAGTGCAAGCTGTGATATGGCATGTTCTGGATCTCGGACAGAAGAAAGAATCATCTTGCTGTATATGGTGGAGGTCCAGCTCTTTCCCACTCAGGTCTTCCTCAATTACCTTGAACAAGCCCTTTCAGGTGTAGTGTAATTGGTTCCATTTTCTTGGAGTTGTTTTTTTTTAAACAAGTCCATGAACTTGCATTATAAGATTACTATTAATTTTACAGAACTTAGGTTGATGTGAAAGGAAGGGTGTGCCATGGGTTTTTGTTCCCCTGAAAAGACCTGTGGTAGTAAATAAGGCAATATTTGACCTAATAAATGCAGATGAAGCCTGACCTAAAGAAATAAGGAGACTATTAGGTTGAGCATGGCTTTTTAAAAAGACCTACAACAACGTTAGGCCTACGCTACTAACTTGAAACACTAGTTAAAAAACAAGGCTGTCTAAACATATAAAGGAAAGTTACGTGCTATTTTATTTTATTCATAAGTCATCCTAAAACACATTAGAGAAGTTTGAAACAGCCTAAAAGGAATTTGCAGAAAGGCTCTATAAGAAAAATAATCAGGTAGGTCAGTTTTTAAAAAACTAAAGCCATTTTAAAGAGAAAAGATAACACTGTCAAAGCTGGTATATGATGCTCCCATCCTAAATTGCTCCTGAGCTCCAAAGTCTATTGGCTTCACCTGCTTGCTCAGGGTGAGGACAGGAGTGGTAGCCTGGATTGGATTCCTATGCTAATACCATGGCCTGGAAGTGTCCAGCTCTCTCAGCCTCCTGCCTGTTTCTAGGGAAGAACTTCATGGCAGGGCAAATAGTGAAGTTCCTTTCTACACCTGTAATGTCCTTCCAAGGGGCTGAACAGCACTGGGATAGCATACAATGCATCATCCCTATGTTTCCATAGACCAGGACAGATATGGGCATGGGTGGCCACTTGTGCCACTCTGGGGATGTGTGAAGCCACAAGGTATCCCGAGATAAAACATTGGCCTTAACTGAGTGCTCAGCAGCTTTCAGAACTGACTATGCAAGTGAAAGAGATGCTGCATCTTCCCCTTAATTTCCCCCTCCTTTTGCGCCAGTATACAGGGAATTACACAGTACTTCGTTTCAACAGTAGCACATGCTCCCTATTAAAGTATTATTTTTCTAGTGTCAAGCAAAGGGTTTTTTAAGTACGTGTGTTCTCTCTCTCTTTCTCTCTCAATCAGTACTGTAAAATGTATAATCACTGCAGCTTTAAATCTTGTACAATTGAAATCGATTTGTAAAACAATGTACAAATTGTATTTGATAGACAGGCTTGTTTTACTTTGATATGTAATATATGTGAAATGAATTATATCATAGTCTATTTTTGCCATGGAAATAAATATTTGAAGCGCTTCTAACACTAGTTGTTTCCATTGTTTTTACTAAATGTTGGAAAGCAAATGTTGACCAAACCACATCATAACCTGAAAGGTAATGCCAGAAACCCTTTTTTCTAGCACAGTTCATTACAACTCTGGGTCATATGATCCAGTGAGGCTGTCTTTACATCTCACAGAATTATAACATCATAGAACAGTAGAGTTGGAAGGGGCCATAAGGCCATCGGGTTCAACCTCCTGCTGTTGCAGGACACCAAGTTACACCATCCCACTCACCAGCCCACTCGGATGGCTGTCCGGTTTCTTTCTGAGTGTCTCTGGTATGTGAGAGCCCTCTAGGTAGCTGGTTCCACTGTTGTATTTCTCTGACAGTGAGGAAGCTTTTCCTGATGCTCAGCCTGAATCTGGGTTGCCACAACTTGAATTGATTATTCCATGTCCCACATTCTGGCATCAGCAAGAAGAGATCTTGACCTTCTTCTTTCTGATAACCTTTGAGTTACTTATCAAGGAATACCATGCCCCCCTCCCCTCAGTCTTCTTTTCTCAAGGCTGAACATGCCCAGTTCTCTGTCTCTCCTCACAGGGCAGTGTTTCCAAACCCTGGATCATTTTCGTTGCCCTCCTCTGGACCCTTTCAATTTTTTCTGCATCTTTCTTAAATGTTTATGCCCAGAACTGGACACAATATTCCAGATGAGGTCTGACTAGTGAGGAGTATCAGGGATATGTGTATGTTCTTACTCTTTAACATCCTTATGTACTCCTGAAAAAAATCCACATTGATACTCTCTTATTATGAACATGACATGATGCTTTATAAGAATGATGGATGACAGACATCTTTCCCAGCACCTCTGCTGCTCTCCAGATGTGCTGGAATATGGGAATATCTCAGCATGTAGTCTTTCTTCTGAACAACCTGATAATGCTGTAATGAGGGATATTACTACTTCAGTTGTTGTATTTTCTGTCATTGAATCTGTTGTCCAAAGCAGTACAGTTCAGGCACAAGTTTCCCATCTTACAATACGATCCTCTGCACATTTAAACAGGAGAAAATTGGATGTGCGTAGTACTGTATGCTTAGGAAATACAAAAACGTAGAGCCAAGCTCCTGACTTTAATTTGGAAAGCAGTAGTTAATAGCTAGATTCTATTTGCAGTTGCTCCCTGGAGCCACTCTTACGGGTACCCATATGGTGCCTGTCTGTCTTCCCCCTTGAGGGAAAATAGCTTAAGGAGGGATGGGGTGAAATCTGTGAGGAAATGGCATGGGACACAGGCTTAACCTCCATGTCAGATCGATTGGCCCTCAGCAGTGCTAAAAGTTCAAACACCGAAACCCACTCCAGCAGTTCCATTTCTGACTAAGCATAGTTCCAAAATTATTTGAATGATGACTGGCAGACAAGCAGCCAAATTTAAACCTAACATCTGCTGTCCTAGACATAGCAACCTGGTATTATTTAGAGCCACATTTTTTCAGAACTTAAGGTATCTGTGCTTAATGAACAAAGCAACTGGAAAAGACTCTGAAAAGACTGATTGAACAACTTGCTAATGGTGAATGTTTTTATTTTGGGTTTCTTAGCTGAAGATACTATTAGTAGTCATACACTGGGGACTATGTTCCCTAAGTAGATTTAGAGTACCAAATTCTTGCAGCGACAGTTATGCTCATTTACACAGCAAGAAAAAAATGGAGCTTTTTCAGTAAAGTTCTCTTAAAGAACTTGCATAATAGGATGGCATACAAAAGCTTTTAATAAACAAACCAAGCAAGCAAGCAAGCAAGCATCTGTCAAGCCCAGCAAAGGCTGTTTTACTGATTTGAAGCAGATGCAAATATTGGATATTAATCCAGTTCATTTTTTATTATTTAATCTATTAATTTTTTGCTCCCATATGAAGTTGTTTAAATGAAGTGGCGGGCCATTTTGGTATTTTGCAGAGGGAAGGAAATGCAAGTTTTTCTGGCGGTAAGGCAAAGGAGAACTCCCTTCTGTCATTGATTATTTGTAAACAGACATTCCATTCAGCTGCAGGAGAAAGAATTTGGGAAGCAGGACTACTTGCTTGGCTGTACTGAGAGACTGGATCCATTGACTCCTTCTCTGGAACTGACTGCTATTTAAGCTGGTTTGGACAAGCAAGTTGTAACTTTAAGAAATGATGACTCTATATGTTTCTTCACCTCTTCCCTCTTCATCCCATATCAGAACCTTTGCATAGTCCCAGACTACAGGTTTACAGTCTTATGCAAACTCATGCAATGCATATTATGTAAGTTAATTTGAGAGCTATTCTGGCTGAAGAACATGGCAAAATACTTTAAATAAAGAAAATCTTCTTGAGTATCTGCAAGCTGCCCTCCTCCCCTGAAGTCCACTGGAAACAATACCCTTGTGTCGTTCCTAGCTGCCTCAGAAGAAAAAATGGTGGCTGCTAGGAAGACTTCTGTTCGCCATGAAACAGGTCACAGTGGTGGAAACAATGAAGAGAAACGACGTATGAGCCTCATTACCCCTCCAACTTTCATCTCAACTTGAATTATGCCCAACTTATTCCTTAGGCAGCTCAAAGGTGAGGAGTATCAGTTTATGCAGCACACCACAGTAGGCTAGCTGGCTGCTTCCTGCAAGGATCATTCCACGATGGATATGGTCAGCCCTGGCATTGTGCTGATCACTAGTTAATGGCAGGTGGGAACCGACCTTCCCATTAACTGATCTGTGCTGCTGAAGCCCATGGAAGTCACACCTCTATCCGGGCACTGCAGAGCAGGGCAGCAGCTTGTTCTGCTAAAAGAAATGTGGTCGCTCAGGTATATCAGGAGCTACAGAGACCTAAAAAATAACTGGATCAGAGTGCATGCCTTATTGCAAAGGGACTAGAAGTCATAGGCAAAGTAATTGTTGCAAATGTTGTATCCATTTATTATAAATAAAGCTTATAAATAACCACATCTTTAATATTCTCGTTCTCGTCTATCTGTCTATGTGCTCTACAGCAGTGTTGAAGCAGTTCTGACACTGGGCTATATTTCCACAAACATGTCTACTGCTCACTACAGTGTGTGTTAGTGCTCAGTTCATCAAAGCCTGATTCGTAATACTTGGACCCCTTTCACAAGAGGCTGCAAAGGGCATTCCAAACAGAACATGTTTAAAAAAAAAGGATGATTTGTTAGCATTTTATTTAATCCACAAAGTTCAGATCTCTGCACCGCTGGCTAGGTGTGCTGTCTCTTGTGATGCTTCATTGCTAGTTGTTCCTACGGTGTGTTGCTGGCGGAGATAGGAAGGGAGTTCTCTCTAAGCTCATCAGCCTCCCTCAAGGACTCGCTTGTTTCAAAGTCAGCATCGCATGTGGTTGAATTGCATGTTGATGGCAATGTGCAAGAAGTATCCAGTGTTTCATCGGTGATCATGAAGGAGGTAGGGTCCAGCCCAACGCTTGCTGGCTTATTGATACCTTTGGAAATTTCATCCTGGGCCTCTTCTTCCTGGAAATTATCACAGCGTGCAGCCGAGTCATTAGCTATTAGCTCCATTGCTTTTAAAAACTCCTCACTTTTTCCCAGCTTGTTTTGACTTTGAGTTGCACTGGGAAGTTGGAGGTGCTTGGCTTGATTGTTCTGCAGTGGACCGCACACATCAGACCCTCCAGCAGATGGTTCCTCCTTGATGCAACCCAGGTCTACTTTCAGAATTTCCAGCAGGTGGCGCATTTTGGCCTAAGATTTAAGAGAGGAAGCAATACAAGCTGGTAGAAATAATGCTAGAAAACAGTAATATTTAAAACTATCTCTTCCTTTCTGTAACGTATCTAAGAATGACTGACTCACTGAGGATTCTTAAGCGGTACATGAGAATAGACCGCATGTATATACTGAGCAAGGGACAAGTGTGTTTGAAGAGATTGGCTGGTTCTCTCAACACAGCAAAGGGACTGCGCTGTTTCCACAGTGCACAGAATTTTCCCGTACTTACCGATCAGAAAATCACATGGTTTCCACACCTCCCGCTTTGTCCGCCTGGCATTGCCACATATCTCAGCAGCCTCCACAAGTGAAATTCCTATCTCTTCCCTGCTTGTGCCGATGGATGGTCACAGCTTCCCCCTGAATGGCCCACTATAGTCCTGAGGTGGGTTCCCTTCTGCCTCCTGAGTATACCTGTATGTCTGCGGTACTTCCCAGCTCCTCCAGCCCCCCACGGAGATTTTTATTAGATGAAAATAGATGGTTTTGCTGTGAATCCCCCCTTTTCTCTCAGTGTACACTTTTCTGAGAACATTCAGCTAATTGAACAGTACAGAAATGCATAAAGGAAGGAAGGACGGACGGACGGACGGAATTTTTGTGCAGTCTCCCTGGTTCCTTAAGTATACAGGGAGCTGGACATATCACTTGGTCAGTGGGGAAAACGGGCAATGAAGCATCTGTTGCTAGGAAGCTGAAGGCAGTAGTGATCAAAGGCTAGAAGCAGCCACTTCTGCAGCTGCTCTTGCCAGCAGATTCTATGGTGCTTCCATACCCAAATTTGTAAAATGCTGATCCCCAGCCTGGACAACCAGCAAAGTCATGGTGAAATGTAAAAACCATAGAAAAGATAGTTGATTCTCTCTGTGGCTTCAGAACACTCATTCCCTTACATGTGCAGGAACTCTAGAACAGGGCCCAAATGACAACATTTCACCATGGCTTCGGTGTCGTGCAAATCCACCCAATTTCAATTTGTGTACACATTGTGAGAGAGAGAATGTGAATGCATGTTTGAGAAAGCCTGAGAGACTGAGGGCGAGGGTGGGAGTAGATATGGAGGAAGAGGGGAATGGCCATGTTCACCTAAAACAAGAAACCATGAATCTTGTCTTAGAATGATGCATGCAGAAAAGAACTTGGGAGTATAAGAACACAGAACCAGAGCAGGTTAGAAGGGGTCTCCTGGGCCATCTAGTCTGACCCCTGGCTCCAGCTGGCTCTGCTCATGATATGCCTTCCATGTGCATGCCCAGCCTATCCTTAAACACTCTCACAGACGGGGCGTCACAATGACCAGTTCTTATGTTCATGAGTGTCTTCAACACTTTTCAATTCTCTTTGAATTTATTTTCTTATTCTTACATTTTTCCTATGATGGTCTTTAAACGTAACACATACCTCATCAAGATGATTTTTATTTTGTTCTATGTGACGTTCAAACAACATTTCCAAAGCCCTTAAAAGATGAAAATGTTTTGGAATATTGTTACTCAGAAAAGTCATTTTTCATTAGGAAACTATTACACTGTTAACAATGTCTAAGCTCTAAAACATGCATGCATTTTCAGAAAAATATGAAAGATAATCTTCTATTTGTTCTTCCTTAGAAAAACTTTAATTTGGTTAAAAAGCAAAATGAAGTAATTTATTGCAAATAATCTACAGTTAAAGAACCATAAAATAACATTATAAAGTTACTAATGCAAAATACCATTGAAGCCTCATGAAAAAAGCAAAGTTTTAAACAAATGCCTAAATACTTGTAGTTTGGCACCTGGCAAATTATTCTGTAGAACAAGTTCCACAGTATGGTACAACCACCATGAAGGTCTTGTCTCTGTTAGCACATCTTACTTTGAGGGAGACGGGGACCTAGATCAGCTCCTTTCCCTCCCTGATGATCTCTGGGAACTTAGTCCCGGACCATTTCTGCTTGCCAGTAATCTATGTTCTGTCACCTTTTCTGTGTTAAAGGGCTGGGCAAGCTAACTTATGTATCATGTACTCTGAATAGGGATTAGATTTAACCCTGACTTCTTGTGTATTCTTGACATCAGATTGGAATCAGGTTTCCATCCTACATCCCAGAATATTTGCTGGGATTGTATCATTCAGAATGTTATTGTAGCTCTTCCCTCTCCCCATTGTAGAGCCATGCTGAGACCTCAGTGAAGGATGGGGTAGAAATGCTTTTAATAAACAAATAAATAAACAGTGCTGTTGTCCCTACATCAAGGCTGGGAAAATTCCAGGGCTGGGGGGCTGTTTTCTCATCATCCCAGCAGCGGCTGCAAACCAGCCACCGTTTGCTCTGCTGCTTTCCTTCTTGCTGTCCCTTAGAAACCAGCCTTCGGCTCTTTTGCTTTGGGTTTCAACCGCTACACATCCTATCATTGCAAAAACTTGACACTCAAATATAACCAACCTGTTGGAGAACAATCCAAGTTTGAGAATCTCATCTGTTATGTCTTGGATGAAACTTAAATACAAAAGCTCTTCTTCTCTGCAGAGAACAACAAACCTACTGTCAGTCTCTGAATAAATATATTTCTTGAGTAATAGATTGGATGGATATAAAAGTGACCATCAATATATTTAAGCTGGAATTCAGATGAAAGTTGTTAAATCATGAGAAGCAAAGTATGCCTATTCATTTCTACAAGCAGCTGCCTTAAAATATATCAAAAGTACTAAGAATAATTATTCAGCATTGTGATGGTGAAAGAGAGTTTCATGAAACTTGACCTCCTGCCCACTCGTTCTCTGGCAGCTGGCAAAGGCCCCACCAGATGCTGCACAGATGGTTATGGGATGCCCTGAATGGGGTGGGTGCCAAAGGGAGGACCACTGAAATTCAGGTGGAGGCTTCCCAGGGGGTAGGTGCCTCTGCCTGACCTTTGAGGTCCCAGTGTTCCCCCGAGTCCCTGACAGCACAGCCCACTCCATTTGGGCCCCTCTGCATAGCACTGAGCTCACTCTGGGGAAAAAGACTCTGGGAGAATGTATTTCTTTGACCTTGACTCGCCCAGCATGATGTTAGTGCTACCCTACATGTTATCCTGAGAGACTGCAGGGCTCTCCCTGTGAAGATTTAAGGCATGGGTCCTCAAACTACGGCCGACAGGCAGGATCTGGCTCACCATGCCCATTTATCTGGCCCACCTGAGAGGTTTTGGACTCGCTTGGAGAAAACGATCTCTGCGTGAGCAAGCTGCTGCCTTGCCTGCACCCTCCCCCCCCCCCCCCCCCCCGGCCCGTGCCCCCCCCCCCACCACCAACACCTTTCAGGTGGCCCCCTGTTGAAAAAGTTTGAGGACCCCTGATTTAAGGTTTCTTTGACAAGACGAAACAAGCAATAGAGGTGCAACCTTTAACACATTAATTCGTTTCAGTAATCAATGTATTAACATTTTTGATTGACTAAAACGATGTTCTGATTAACTGGGTAGCAACTAGAAGACTAAGTCTGATAACTGCAGAAAGCACCGCCGGACAATGCAGTGTGCACAGGAGCACCTGCTTCCGTTTCCACTGCAATACCGACAGCAGTGTTTAACCCCACCTCGCCCCTGACTGTGGGCACATTCTGCACGAATCTGAAGTGAGGCTTTATATCATGAGCTTTTCTCTTAAATTGCACTTTCTTGTTATCTTATTGTTAGCAGGCTAAATATTAGTTCAAGCCCGTTTTTAAAAAAGGAGTGCTCAGTGAAATAAGACAAAACACTGCACATAACTGAGAAATAATTTAATTGCTCTGATGTCTAAACAGCAGCGAGCAGATGCAAACTAACACAGAACATACACAAACACTTAACAGAAGTAATCAGCCATCAGCATGCAAATCTGTTAATGTGCTGCTAAATTCTCTTCTAGAAAAAGAAAGATATTTCCAAAGGAGTTGCCTGAGCAAAGGGTGCTGTGCACTGCAAATACCCTGGGCAGATCTGACCCCAGCCCCCCTTCCAGATACTTGGTATTCTGCTCAGATATGCTGTTGGTGCTTTTAACAAGTACTTTTAACAGGAAGAGGTTGCATTCAGCGGTGGAGAAGGGAATGGGAAACTTGCTGTTGGGAGCTGGCAAAGACCAAACAAGCTGAAAGCAGTATGTAGACCAATACCAACAAGGCTGCTGATGCAGCAAGGGAGGAAAGGATTGTGGGATGGGATTTTTTCTGTAAATGGGATAAGGTGGAAGGAGTGAGTTAGAAAGAATCTATGACAAGAGTTGGAGAGGTTGATCTCTCAGTGAGACTGTGGGTTATGCAGAGAACAACCACCCCACTAGGGCTATTTTCGGAAGAGCTTAGCATGGCATGCAAACCTGCCTGTTCTCTCCTTCAAAGAAGGGAAGAGATATGTGTAAAACCACATTCTGTGCTGAGTGAGCGCTCCCACTCCTTTTACCAGCATATGTCTGTGTGGTCTCCTCCATGTCCTGTCTGTCTGTGTCACATGCACATCTGGTTGGCCATTGCGGGAGCAGACAACCAGGCCAGGCAGACCTTTGGTTCGACCTGGCACAACCTATCCTCTGCCTAACCTATCCTCTGCCTGTGCAGCTGTTGCCTTGCAAGTACATGTCCCACACACGAGTGCTCCAAGGCCAGGGGGGAACAAGACAAAAAGGAGGTCTAGAACAAGATGGGGCAGTAACAAACCCTGCTCAGACCAATCATCCAGGTAAGGAAGTGAAGATTTGTAGTTTGTGTGTCCCTAAAGCTGTGTCTGATGTAGTGATGCAGCTCAAGTGGCTACGCACATCAAGCTGAGCTCAAAGAAGGGGAGCAGAGAAAAAAGGTAGCAGTGCCACGGATAGGAGACCTGTCTGGTAAGAGGAGGCTCACAGCATGCGAATATTTCGGTAATGGGTTAAAAGCAGGGGTGAGAAACTTCTGGGGTTCTGGATGCTGCATTACTGTGCCCAGAATGAACCAAAGGGCACTCGCGATCCCACCAAAATTGCTGCGGAATTTGCTGCTGCAGTGGCAACACAAAATTCAGAGGTTTTGCAAAGAAACAAAGGGGGTGTATGTGTGCTTGGTTTGTAACCGGAACTGCACTTATAGGAAGATTCTTGACATGCGATTCTGTTTGCAAATGAGACACATGCTCCCTGCAAACTTCCTTATTAAATTTTTGGCCACCTTGATGGCAAATTTTGCAGCAGCAATGGGAGCAAAGAGGCTACAAAAACAGCCATGGGTGAGGGGCGCACTTGCAGCCCACAGGGCGTGTGCCACCCATCCTTGGTGTAAGCGATCAGATCAACATGCTCTTTGTTTGTTTGATTTCTATACCACCCAGCAGATGGAGCCGTCTGGGTTTGGCAGCACCACTGCTCATCCTTCCAGTTTCATTAATTGTTTGGAATTTCTTGAATTTCTGTAACACTGAAATATACATGTGACTTACTCAGCCTGGATCCTTCTCATTGTTGGGGATTGCACAGAACATGGAGAAGTCACCCTGAGTCACAAGGGAGGAAAGGAGAGAAACCGCAGAGATCAGACACAGAAGGCAGTTCTAGACTACTATCTTATACTGGCGTCATACGGGGGTCTCATCATGTTTGCTTCCATGTGTGGAAGCAAAGTACTGCCAGAAACGCCAATATCCTGCTGCTTTCAGCATGAAAAGGAAGGCTTTCCAGAAATCTGACATTCTGAAAGCCACTCCTGGCTCTCAAAGCAGAATGGGGGATATACTAAAAAGCCCTCATTCCCTTGTCTCACCCTGTGGCAGGGCCATTGTTTTCCCCACTCAATCCTTGACCTCCTTTGATTCTGATTTCAATTTACAATGAGGCTCCATCATGTCAGCTCAGAGAGACCACCAGGTAAATTGATTTTTCATCTGCTATTTTTTTACCTCCTCGTTTCAGCTGGGTAGAACAAACAGCGGCCCTGTAATGTACATCTTAGGTTTGAGGAGCCAGCAGAGATGGTTGCCATTGGTTGAGTTTAAATAACTAAGCTCAATTCCTGGGTTCATCTAAGCAGCACAGCTCAATAGGTAGGACTCTTTAACCCAGAAAGAATCTTGTGGGCTTTCCTCTCCCTTCTGCTCCACTGCTACAACCTTCACCACATGATACCCAGCTTTACCTCTCGTTCTCCACTAATCCAGGTGAGGCAGTGGCTGTGCTGAACCGGTGCTTGGCCGAGGTAAGGGAATGGATGAGGGCCAATAAACTGAAACTCAACCCAGACAAGACGGAGGTCCTGTTGGTTGGCGGATCGGGTTTCGGAGAGGGTGGATTTGACCTGGTCCTGAATGGTGCAACACTCCCTCTTAGGGATAAGGTCCGCAGCTTAGGAGTACTCCTCGACCCGGAGCTTTCTTTGGAAGCTCAGGTGACAGTGGTAGCAAGGAACGCCTTCCTTCAGCTTCGGCTGATTAATCAGCTGCGCCCCTACCTGGAATACGACTGCCTGGCGACGGTGACACACGCGCTGGTGACTTCCCGCCTAGACTTCTGTAACGCGCTTTACGTGGGGCTTCCCCTGAAGACAGTCCGAACACTTCAATTGGTGCAAAATAGAGCTGCCAGGTTGCTGACGGGGACGGGGCGTTATGCTCACATGACTCCAGTCCTCCGTCAGCTTCACTGGCTTCCCATTGAAGCCCGGGCCCAATTCAAGGTGTTGATTATGACCTACAAAGCCCTAAACGGCTTGGGTCCTGGCTACCTGAACGAGCGCTTACGTCCGTATATGCCCGACCGCCCTTTGAGATCTGCGGGAGAGTCCCTTCTCCGGGAACCCTCCATGAAAGAAATTAGGAGAGTAAGTACCCGGAGGAGGGCTTTCTCTGCGGTGGCGCCCAACCTATGGAATTCACTCCCCAAAGAGGTCCGCCTGGCACCGTCGTTACTGGTTTTTCGGCGCCAGGTAAAGACCTTTTTATTTAAACATCATTTCAATTGTTAAAACATATGATCTGGCCTGGGCAACTTCTTCTTCCTTCTCTTTCTCCTCCTATATTTTTATTTTATACTGATAATTTTAATTTTGTATTTGTAAATCAATGTATTTTTTGTATTGTTATATTTAATGGTAATTTATTATGTACTATTGTATTTCAATGTATTTTATCATGTTGTAAGCCGCCCCGAGGTTTCGGCAAGGGGCGGCATAGAAATGCTATAATAATAATAATCATCATCATCATCATCATCATCATCATCCCCAAAACCTGTCTAGATATAAGGAAGCAGCAACCCCTCCACTGACATCTTCCCAGCATGGCCATTAGCTGCTTATCAGAGCTGCTCCCTTCCCTTCCTTCATTACCCCATGTTCCCGAAGAACCCAGCCAGCTGTCCTTCCTTTCCCTCATCAGTCTCCACATCCTTCTCCCTCCTCCTTTCCTCCCATGGCCCAAACTTCTTCCCACACTCCAACATACCAGTCAGTTACACTAAATCACTGGTTTCAACTGGCAGGTGTTATGGATGAAATGGAATCCTATAAAATGCCTGTTGCTTCAGTTTGGTTGTCTGAATATACATTTTAATCCTCTCAATAAAATACTTCTGAGTTATGAAATTGTGCCTCCAGTCTCCAAACCCCTTTAACCTTTACAAAGCTAAGCTCAATGTTAAGTGCAGAAAGTGTCTAGGATGCATGTTTTGAAAGTGCACAGTCAAGGATACATCCCATGCAAAAAGGACCCTTGCAAACAGTAGGTTGGACTGAATGTATAGGCATCAGAGGAGGCACCAGTATGCATGTTCCCCTTGAAGCACCACTGTTAGCTTGGTTATTTATACTTGTGGCCCACAAGAAGCTGTGTTTCTGGGGTTAAAAGGCAGACAACCCTGGATATCTTAACAGATGATCTTGCAGCTGGTCAAAATACTGCCTTTCTAAACAGAATCGTCATGCATATGCCATGGCAATAAAATAAAAGCAAGGCAAGATCACCCTCAGGGATTAAAAATTAAACATATAAATAATCACAGAAGTAAAAACAGCAGTAGAAATAAATCAGTGCAGATTTAAAAGCATTTGAATAATTACTAAAATGTTGGTTGGTGTGGGGAGTAAAGTAGGCTCTTATTTAGTGATGAAATACCCTAGGTGAGCCTTTCTGGGGAGAATATAGAAGTGGTGCCATCGCCTTTGCTTCTGCAGTCACGGCATGCGATCCCTCTTTTAATATTATTGAATGGACATTATTGAGCAGAGCATCCCCCTCCCCTGAACCTCCAACCTCCAATTTATTTCCATAACCTCACACTAGTTTGTTCCTCCCTCTCTCCCAAAGCCAAATCCTGCTCATTATCTTTTTGACATTAAAAATGGAGACACTGAGCATTTGGACCATACCCAGATTATTCTGAACCAGCTTTCCATCTTTAATAAATAACTCACCAAGCATATACACTGCTGCACCTCACAATCCAAAGTTATCCCTAACAAACACTTCACTTACCACATTCTCATCATTTACTATTAGAGAGAGATTGTCTTGCTACATTGGAGGGTGGGCAAGCCATCCTTTTATCTATTCAATATGCTCTTCACTCTACCAATTTTGTTACTGGAACTTAGCTCCAAGGAAAGCATACATTTCTGCTTAGACAGCAAGTACACCTTTAAATCTCCTAAAAAACACCACTCTGGATTTTGCAGACAGGATGGTAATGAGTCCACCATCAGCAAACAAAGCAAAAAGGAGAGAGGAGAAAGATATATATATTCCTCCTGAATTGCATGTACCTTGGAGAGGAGAACTGAGAAACAGCCTTCATTTCATCAGGTTTATCTGCATTGCGAGACACTGTGTCTTCCACCTACAACACAGGGAAAACATTGGGAAAGAAGGAGAAAGGGAGGCTGACTGGATAGAACTGTGCTCTGGTAAGAAAAGTGTCTTTGTGTGGACACAGAGCAAGAAACCACATCTTGGCCAAGAACTGGCTGCCCGGTACAAGTGCATGCAACTGAATGCAGGCCTCAAACATGTGGCTACCAGTCTGCACACTTTTTGGTTTAGGTCTGTACACCATATCCACATGCTAAAAATGTATTTGGCTAACTATTGCATGAATGTGGTTAATGAACAATGGAAAGTGCTTTGGCTTGCACTCATTGGAGACACCTTATTTTCATGAAACCCCCAGTGACTTAGTTCCCCACAACCCTGGCTGTTCCCGGACTAAGAATACAAATGCAGCAGGTTGTGGGGATCACTAAAACCACCCACGCCCCGGATGCTGACAGTTCTCAGAGTCCAAGCACTGAGGTCCCTCAGACCATGTTGGGAGGGCTGCATCCCAAGGTTCCCTTTTAAGCTGTTTACATAATGTTTTAAAGTTTGACTGGAGCACTTACCTTGCAGGTTCCCTTTAGCAGGAGTGTTAGAAATAAATCTGACAATAAAATTTAGTAAAGCCAATAAGGATTGCACTTCTGGGTATACTCTGAAGAAATCAGGAGTTATTCAAACATAAAACTTTGCAGTAAACAGTAGGCACTTATTCTGCCTAACTCCCTCAGCTGAAGTGGCAGGAGGTAAAGAAGTATCCTAGTATTGCTATAAATGGCTTGTTGACCGAAATACAACTAAAAACTTGAATTACCTCCTGTATGATCTTCTGAAAGTCAGCCAAATCCTTTTTTCCTGATCCTTCAAACTCAACTTGAAAACTGCAAAATTTAATAAGATACATTATGCAGATCTTGCCAAGTTAACCGTTTAATACCCCGTTTCCAGCACCAATATGCTTAGGAATGTTAACATCCAACAAACAGAACATTTAATGGAAATGTTAATGTTTTTAGGTGTTGGTTACAATCCTAGCTAAGCCCCTTCCTTGTGTAATGAAGGGAAAATGGACTTCTGCTCCCTAGTGGATAAGAACTTCAAATGACTGTTAATCCAATTGCTTGGGTTCTATTCTGAGTGTGGGGGACAATTGCAATATAGGTCTGGAAGCCCGAGGATGTAACAGCTGCTAGTGCATTACTGTGACACCGCCAGAGTTAGAAGTACTTGTGCAGGGCCTAAACTTTTTACAGGGCACTGGCATTACTTGCCCTACAAAAATATTCCTGCATGACATTCAACACAAGTTTAATAGTTCTTTATTTACCATGTAATTCCAACCCTATGGAGGACAGTCTACCCAAATGCTATTAATGCTGCTGATATCGTTCAACAACTCTTCAGAAAAGCAGGAATTAGTGTTAAACTGGAAAAGATAAGTATGTTGGATCAAAAGGTGTTCCTCTTATATCAACAAGTGTTTCTAAACAAAAAATCTAAGGATTACACAGGGCAACACTGCTGCTGTTCTTTCCATCGATTTAAATAGAAATGAATGAAAGATTAAAATACATGGGAGATGTGCATTTGGTGATTGACTGGCTGAATGAATTCATACAATGCTAGCAATATACATGACACTGAATGGTACAAAGAACACCTGCACAATAGATTCCTGCTCTGAGGAGTCAAACGGACTTATGTCCAACTTCTGTCTTTGCTTATAGCTGTCTAAATTCAGTGGAACTGTAATGATTTCAATTAAATAACAACCAGATTTGTATCCCAGTGTAAGAGCTGCAGCACCTCTGAAACTAGGCTGTTGGGCTTGAATCTTTAGAGACTTGGCTTAAATCCTTCTTTAGCTAGGAGCTCTCAAGGTGATGATGCACAAGTGTAATATCCCAGTTCCAATTTATGCAACCTTTTTATTGACATGACATGGATTACATAGGGCAAGTTCTCTTGCAGAGAACATTAACTTCTCCTTTCCCCCTGAAAAAATTAAGTGCACAGATGATGGACCTTCAAGTAGATCTGCACATAGTACCATGGGCACAAACATTAAACTGTGAGGGTAGAGGCACAAGCCAGTCAACTCCACCCTGCTCTGACCAGGACCACCACTGGGATCAGGCATGAGGCCATGTTCCAAAGCAGTGTGCCCCGCACCATGACACGGCCAGTTTCAGAAGTTCTTTACCTGCTTATATCGGTCTGGGTTTCTGCTTCCAGCTGTTGCTTAGGAGTATCCCTTATTTTCCGTTTGGCTGGCATATAATATCTGTACTGTGAGAGGAAGGATTTTGCATCTGATTTTAAAGTGCGTGGAGTGAACGGTTGCTGGCCATTGGTAAAATGTTCAGAATGTTTGTCAAGGAGATCCCCACTGTATACTTTAGCTTCTGTGTTCTCAGCCTTGTGGGAACATTTGTTTGCAATGCTGTCAGAAGAGCTGCAGGACATTTTTGAATGCAGTCTGTGCATACTTGAGGTGCTGATGCTTGAGCTTGAGGCAGAGATGTTGGAGGCCTTCTGAGCAGGTTTCCTGGCAGGTTTTTCATTATTTGGAAGGGGTGTGTTCTGTCTCTCTGCAGCTGACACGGAGCCCAACACATACTTCTGTTTACTTGGTGCCTGTGAGGGTGGCCCCACATTGCCCCCTGCTTCCAATGAATCCTGGCAGGGAGGAAAATTCACAAAACGGCAACATTCTGTGGTTAAGACTGCTGCTGCTGTTCTTTTCATTAAAAACTACACTTTTAAAAGTTCAGAACAAAACAAGACATAGCAAAATAAATAAGGCTGCTATCCTGGACACATTTACCTTGAAAGAAGCTCCAGTGAACGTACTTCTGAGTAAGATACGCCCACAGGGTAACACTGCATGTGATGTAGCTTAGGACAGCTGGTAAAAATTTGTATCATTTGTCTGACTAATCAGAATAGAGCAT
Source organism: Varanus komodoensis (assembly GCF_004798865.1). Taxonomy (NCBI): domain Eukaryota; kingdom Metazoa; phylum Chordata; class Lepidosauria; order Squamata; family Varanidae; genus Varanus; species Varanus komodoensis. The sequence goes on along the minus strand of NW_025335761.1, from coordinate 43,432,978 downwards.
TTAATAAGGACATGGTTCAAGATATGGGCTCTCTCAGTGGCTTTGCCCACACTCTGCCTAGTGAGGTCAATCTAGCTCCCTCACTACTGGCTTTCTCCCAAGTGAAAATACTCTTCTGCCCCTCAGGACTTGCTGCCATGTAGTTGATGCTGTTGCTTTAAAACTATCTGATACTTTATTCCCCTGTGTTGCAGCTTTGACATTAACACCGAGTTAAAGGCACTGGCCAAAGTTCAGAGGGACCAGCGATTAGTTCTGGCACCTACCCAGGAGTCATGTCGCTGGTGGCTTCCATACCTGAGGCTCCTGGTCCAGGACTATAACACTAGGAATTCTCTTACCTAACCTCAAACAGCTGGAAAGACATGATATATTCTGCACCAATGAGGGTTCCTATCTTTCTGAGTGCCCTTAGGCCAGGCAGCCTCAATATGCCACTTACTTCTGTGAATCTACCTTCTCACCACCACTGTCATCTGCTGTTATTGTGCTACATCATTCCTATCATTTCTACCACCTGCTTGTGCAATTGGCGGAGATCGGATGAGCTAAATGCAGCGGCGTCTGCTGCTCCACCGCTGTTTAGCCAACTCTTGCCAGCTGGCCTCTGCTGGTTATGGTCCCCAGGCAGGTGCCCAAGCATGCTTACTCTTGAAACTGTACACAAAACTGTACACTGTATTCTGTACACACTGGCTAACAGCAAAAATCCATTAATCCACCTGCCAACACGATATCACTATTGTGCTTTGGGAACTGTACAGGCGTGCATAGTGTCAAGTCACAGACATGCCTTCTAAGTTTTATGCCACACTTATAACCCTTCAATTCATAGAATAAAACAAGCAATTTTTTTCACAAATATCAACACTGATAACTTGCAAAAAAGGCATACATCATTCTTCTTCCAAAATTCAGTGAAAAAGTTGATAATTCCAGTGACGACTGCCTCAACGTGGTAGGCCAATGAGGGGGAAAGGGCATCTATACATTCACTACCATGGAAATTGCCCTTTGGTGGAGTCCACATAAGGAAATCCATTTTCATGTCTACAGCACAGTGAGGCACTGAACCACTAACCTGAAAACTAGATCTGGCTCTTAACAAGGACACTCTAGGTTGGAAAAAAATGGATGCAGCTGCAATCCAGAACTTTGGGAAGGGGTATAACAAATAGCAAATCCTTGGCTCTCTTCCCCCAATCCATTCATAAATGTTGGATGTTTCATTTTTAACAGGGGAGCTTTCTCCTTCTCAATTTTTGTAGAAAAGAAGAGCTGAAAAAGAATTTGAGGTGCCTTGTTGCCTGGAATTTGAGGTGCCTTGTTGCCTCAAAAAAGTGAAGCGTGCATCTATGAATGTGTTTTACTCCTATCAAGGGCTGGGGTTGGATAGTAGTGAAGTAAGTAGTGGAGCAGGTAGTAAACTGGCTAAGTTTGCTAATGACACTAAACTTTTTAGAGTGTTTAAACCCAAAAGGGAATGTGAGGAGCTCCAAAGGACCTCTTCAAACTGGGAAAATGGGCACATGGAATATTGGGTTCTCTTCTGGTCACCTTACCTGAGAAAAGACATTGCTGAGTTGGAAAGAATGGAGAGAAGGGCAACAAAATGATCCATGGGGTACAGCAGCTCTCTTATAAGAAGCAGCTATAACAACTGGGACTGTTCAACTTAGAAAAAAAGGAGACTAAGGAGAGGCATGATAGAGGTTTTTAAAATACTGCATGGTGTGAGGAAAGTGGAGAGGGAGACATTTTTCTCCCTCTCGCTAACACACAAACCTGGGGCCATCCCATGAAGCTGGTGGGAGATTTAGCACAGATAAAAGGAAGCACTTCTTCACAGTGTATGGCTGAGCTATGGAATTCTCTCGCCACATGAAGTGGTGATGGCCGCCAATCTGGATGGGTTTAAAAAGGGATTGCACAGATTCATGAGGAAGAAAGCTATCAGTGGCTATTAGCTTTGTTGGCTGTGTGCTACCTCTGTTATCAGAGGTGGCCTGCCTGCATATACCAGCTGAGGAGGAGCTTGGGCAGGTGGAGGTCTTGCACCCATCCTGCTTGAGGGATCCTGTTGGCAGCTGGTCTGACACCATGCATACCAAGTGCAGGACCAGATGGACCTTTGGTCTGATCCAGGATGGCTTTTCTTATGTTCTTATGGAACTTAAAAATATGGTGTGAATTCTGGGGAGTGTGTGTTAAGGTGGAGCATTCTATGTTTTAATACACCTCTGACAGAAAATACCCTAAACTTTTTTTATTGGGTGAGTTTTAAAAAGTCTTGGACATTAAAACTGCTTCACTAACAGAAAGGATCATGACTACAGCACATCATAAACATGTGCGGGGTTACGTGCCTCCCTTGGTCCCTGCCAGTCCACCCCTCTAACCTGGAATCTGGTACTGAATATATCTTTTCATGGCTGGGGTAGTTCTATCTTAAATCTAGGCAACTCCAGTGTGGTATGTGTCCCCTCTGTTCTTTTCTTTCTATTCTATTTTATTCTGCTCCTGGTCTTCAGAGATTCTGCAGTTTTCAATTGTATTGGTATTTCTAACTAGTTTGATCGTAAAGGAGAGCCGCACCCCCACACTTTTGAATATTGTGGCGTATTTTGCATCCCCTCTCAAGAGTAGCTCGCTTGGTCACTTCTTCCTTTGATAAGACAGAATTTTGGAAATGCATTCAAAATGCATGTATTTTTATTTGTATGTATTACAAATGACAAAGAAGCCATTAAAGAGAAGAAAAATGGAATACAAAAATAACCTGCAAAAAGAAGATTAATGCTGAAATCCAAATGTGTACTGAATACTCCAATGAAACCATGGGTCTGCCAAACTGAAGGAAAGAACTGGCAGATGAGAGAAGGGTATATCTCTCTCTTAACATCCACTAATTCTGTCCTGAAGTTCTTCCAGCCATTTTAATGCATTTCTCTCCTCAACTGACTCCAAAACTGAATTAAGTTTTGGAAACAGGCTGCAATAATGTCTACTTCTGTTTGGGCAGTCCTATTAAAGGTAACAGTTTTTAGTCAGCAAAAGCTTCTCACAGCAGGACCTTACAGGGCTTTCCTACTGGATGAACAGGGCAGGAAGCAGCTCCCCCCCCCCCATATCTGTTGTCTCCAATGTTTCATGAAAATCTGCTCCTGAAAGTGGAGGAGGCTGCACTAGAGAGGTGGAAGGATGGGAATCAGGGAGCCTTTCCCACCACTTCTGTCTCTGGGAAGGTTCCATCTATGAGGGGGTCGCATCTTGTGGACATTCTTCTCGGCAGAAAGAAACTTCCCAACCCATGGGATTTCCTTTTGAGTAAACAGGGATTGGGTAAGGGACCAAGATGTATGTATTTTATAAAACAAACACAAACATTTAAAAGAGAGTTGCAGGTTAGGAAAAAATGATAGATTTGTTTTAAAAATATAAATTCTTGAATTAAGGCAGGGGAGCACCTTAAGATCTCTGGAAATTCTAAAGACTGGGAAGAAACAATAGTCAGAACGATGGAGAAAAAGAAATTTAATGCATTTCATACATGAAATAAAATGAACCAGATGTTTGAGGATTTTCAGAGCTAAAATAATAGTATAAGAGGTTGAACATTTTTTTTTAGAAAAGAAGCCATTAGCCAGCTGTGGCAAGCTGATAAGAAGAAGTGACAGTTATACTGTTCTGGTTTCTGTCATCTCATGCCTACACTCAAAGCATAAATTATACAACTGAGATCCAGAATTTATAATCCCGTAACAACCCATATTTCTCCCCAATCTGAAAGAATTTCTTTGACTACTCTTAACACACACACACACCCTTAATACTCATGGGTCATTATGGGAAGCATTCTCTTGTCCTCATATGCCAGAGATAATAAACCACCAGAGTTTTTAGGACTTCCAAAAGCTACCGCAAATAAGTGTAAAACTCTTGTTTATTGAACAAAGGCAATCAGAGATCTCCAAGTCCTAACCTGACCTGGAAATGGGCAGTCACTCCAACTGCTACAACACAAAGCAGTGGAGGGTCTATGTTTCCCCAGGAACTGGAAATTCATCCAGAAGTGATAACAATCCTACTACTATTATATCATCATTTAAGCACAAGCATTTGTCATTCAAAGAAATATACTCCTGGCTGTGTAGTCATACCAAAGACATGATGGTCTGGCCAGTTGAGTATTGATGCAAAAAACATCAGCTTAAATTTTAAAGAAATAGATCTCATAACAATGCTCAAGAATGAAAAACATTCATTCGTTTTTGTATTATTATGTTGTTGTTTCCGCCATTATTAAATAAAATAAAAATGAATGGTACAAGGGAGAAATATCACAGAATGGTGGGCAGAATAAAAAGTCTTCCCAAACAAAAGACTTTGTGAGTGAAGCTGGCTGGAGCCAGGGGTCAGACTAGATGGCCCGGGAGACCCCTTCCAATTCGCTCTGTTTCTATGTTTCTAAAAGGCTTAATGATTTCCACATATCCACCTGCAGTATGGAGCACTCCACCATGAAACAGCCTTAGGAAAGTTAGTTCACATAAAACTGGAAAGTCAGCACTCTTGAAGGCTTTGACTGACTTTGAAATGGAGAAAGTCACTTAAGAGGTACAGAAAACTGTAAACTGAAAGAAGGCAACACTTTCTGTTCCTTGGGGATTCTTTCTATGGCTCCCAATCTATACTGAAGTATGAAACCAGAGGAAAGATACCCATGGAACAGCTAACCTTCAACAAAACGTGCCTTTCTGTCACACGGACCCCAATGAGCAATGGGAGTGCTATTAAATAACCCTGACAACACAAAACAAACCACAGAACTTCCTAGCATTGACTGTCTGCCCCGCCACCCTGAACTAGTCTTGGAAAACAATGCAGTCGGCACAAACAGGGCACGCCTGATTGAACAGAAGGACTTTGTAACACTTTCTTCAACTGATGGATCACAAAATGCCAAGGGCACAGTGTTGCTTTTAAATTTCACAATTATGTTGATTTTAAATTCCCCACAATAAAAAAGAGCCAAAATAAAGAAAATTCAAAGTGCACAGTGCATTATTTGTCATTCTGTAGCACAGCAATCCATTTTGCCTCAAACTAGTAAGCTGGTTCGCAAAACATGGTTTAGTGTTAGAAGAATTACCTATAGCTACAAGGAGAAGACCATGTATGTTTGCTTTGCTTTCAGATGGGGGGGCTGGACCCTTTCCCAGCTCTACTATTCTATGATTCATATTACCTGCAGCTTGTTGTGTTGTCTGAACCCAGGCAAACTGTATTTAATTCTAACTATGTCTATGGGAAACGAGCCTGCTTCCAACAATGCATGGGGGAGGTATTCACTGACACTCATTCTCAACTAAGATTCAATACTCTCTTGCGCTTTCTGGAGAAACTAATGAAACATAGAGCTTTAGTGCTTGTTACTATGATATTAACAGACTGTAACACCCATTTTTGATGAGGTTTTCCAATTTTCATGCAGGTCAGATAATACATACAATGCTTGAGAAGATACACTCTTTTGTGGACAGATTAAGTAATCTGATAACAATGGGAACATACTGACAAGTCTGGGTGGTACACAAGGGGAAAAGAAAATGTTGCTGCTAGTTATGTGTTTTGTATATTTATCTTGGGACATGAATATGTATTTAACAATATGATACAACCTTAAATTACAGAGTAAGTATCAGACAACATTTCATTTGCTCATTCATATGGAAAACTATTGAGAAAAATAAATCACTGAGGAATGTGTGCACAAAGATACTGAATGGATAATACTGAGACCACACTGACCCTTATATCTGAAGCATAATAAAGTAGAATTTTAGATGCTACCTCAACACTAAATAGTAATGATAAATGCTAATCAATGCAAACCCATGGAGGCATGGTAGATTAGGGGACAATGTCATGCCAAGCTCATAAACATGAATGAGATATCAATGCTAATGAATACTATTATATAAAATTTAAAAATAGAAAGTCAGATAAATAAATTAGCCAATGGGCTAATTTGTATGGACACTGAATCTGCCGGAGCCTTCCAAGAAAATATATTTAGTTATGTGTCTGTGTTATAAGTGACGAATATCAAACCTAGACTGAGTTAAAGTCCAGATACTTCCATTCATTTATTGGGGACTTCTCATAATAGTAAAAAGTACCTATATGCATAAATTCGTATATTGTCCTGGTTATTCTGACTTTTCATTCTATTCTTTGATTGTTAAGATGCATTATTATTCACTTCCTTGACTTGAACACTAAAGAAATTGTTAAAAGCCCTGTAAAGAAGTTCAGTGCAAACTAGTATATAATCTTTTCTATCTTACTTGGTTAAAAAATATATTAAACCTTCTTTTATTAGTTTGAACATCATACACAGTGAAGAAATTGTAAAAAAAACCCTCTTGCAATCCCATATTCCTTATCACACAGAAAAATGTATTTTCCAAGTCCATTTGTAGCATAAGTTTATTTATTTGTTTTCTATGTTTATATGCTGTAGTTTAGCTGAAGACTATGATTTACTTTCGCTCTGCACTTGCTGGTCACAAGCACCGAGCTGTAACAAGTCTTTGCCTTCCATCTCCACCTTGGAGCTGGTAAGGGGAGGCAGAAGACTGCAGGTTTATCTTTCTATCTGACAGAAGGTCCAAGCTTGTGGGACACACCAGATGTAGAAACAGAGCAAGACATAAGCAGAGGTAGCAGAATTTAATGTAGTTATGGACTATATCACTACCTGTGTAAAGTCTGGGAAACAACTTAAGTCAGCCTTTCACAACCTGATATTCTCTACAAGTGTTGGCCTACAAAATACAGCATCCCTGTGTGAAAGGTAACAGTTGGTTAATTCTGCCCTAAGAGGCACTAGATTTTAAATTGGAGTGGAGAAGAGCAATTTATTCTTGCAAAGTAGTCTGCAAACTGGTTACTGTAGACCACTGGATTCCTCCTGCACCCCTTGAGGATCAAACTGCAGGCTGACCTAGATTACTTGGAAAAGTTCTGTAGGATGACACTGTGATATGTTGTTGGAAGCTAAATTCTTATAGGTCAGTGATCTATCTTTACTCGACATTACTGAAGCTAGTTTCTAAGAAGTTGTTCTAAATCAGGGGTCCTCAAACTTTTTCAATAGGGGGCCAGTTGACAGGTGCCAGCGGTGGGTGCGGGCCGCCAAGGTGGTGCCGGCGGTGAGGACGTGCACAGGGCGACCTCCTCACGAGCAAGCCGTCGCTGGGCACGCACGGCAAGGCGTAGCTTGCTCACGAGGAGAGTTTTCTCCAAGTGAGTTCAAAACGACCTCCTCAAGAGCTAGCCACGTGCATGTACGGTGAGTGCAAAACCTCTGGGGCAGGCCAGTTAAATGGGCATGGTGGGCTGGATCTGGCCCATGGGCCTTAGTTTGAGGATCCATGTTCTAAATCAGAGTTTTCATAGCTCTGGGAAGCATATAATATAAAAGCTTCAGACTCTTGGCCTAAACATATTCAAATACTAGAAGAGAAAGCAAGATTACAGTTTCTCTTTCTCCCTGACCCATCCTTTTTAAGTTTATATTTTTACAAATGCTTTACAATTTCCATAAAACTCTTTATGAGTCAAGTATTCCCATACAGACAGTAATTAGGAGAATGAAGAGAGAGGTAAGCCCCATGAGCAAAGTCTTTATATTTCAGCAGAAAAGAAAATCGAGAGATGGTATCACAGCCTCATAAAAATTACACCTGTGACTGCAACTGAAGCACACCGACTTGGAAGCAAATCCCACTGACATTAACTGGAGTCTGAGATAAATTAGAGGAATGGAAATTCAGCACAGTCCATTTTTGCTGGCTGCATTATTGGGACTGGGAAGTTTGTTCCCACCTCACACTTGACACTAGAATAGTTTCAGAAGCATCGGCCAACTCCCTGTCCTGTGGCATCCACTTAGATCTGGGTCTGACTGCCTGATACTAATCCTCATGTCTCAGCAGCAAGGTTGAGCAGCAGAGGATCCATATACCTGGGCTGTACAATTTTGTGCAGCAAACTGAAGATCTAATCTCAGCATCAAGGCCACACCCTCAAAATACTGCCCACACATTCAAGAGCAGCAGGAGAGTGAGGACTTTCCGTTTTAGTTATGTAAGGTTGCACTGATGTAGCTGGATTTAAGGTAGACAAAGATTACCTTTTTCACCTATGAGGATTTTGCATGCAATGGACATGCTGCATTGGCAGCGAAGACTGTCAACAAACTAGCAGTGACCAACACAGATTCAGCATCACACAATCTGAGTCAACCCTTGTTCAATGAAATGATACCAAGGTGCCCAGAAGAACACCTTCCGTACATTAAGAAGTGCAGAGGGGGCACCTGCTAGCCATGCTTTACCGTTCCTGCACAGAACACACAATATGTTAATATCATGACATGGGGTCCGTTATTGTGTGTGTTACAGGAGGAATTTATACAGAACACAATTTTTAGAGGCAGCCCAGTGACTGGCATAGCAGGTCATTATGCCCAAAGAAGGTTTAAAATGTCATTTCCATTTTTTTGTTCCAGCTCAGATAGCTAGACCATGTATTCATTTTAAATCATTACAAATGCTTTATAACAAATCTGAATGTTGCAAATCCCACATTAACACCATCAAACCAAGAGTTTGTCAGTAAGTGTCACAGGGATCTTTTATCCAAGAAAAAACTTATTAAGAAAGTTGTGACAACAGCCTTGATGAAAGAAAATAATGGTGACTAAAGATAGAATCTCACATCTTCAATTTAACATCTCTTTTTCTTCAAACCAAACCAAACAAATACAAAAAAGTGGGTGGAGGAAACAAGCTTGCATATTGTATGTCCACCAGCAAGAGTCATGAATAACATTCCACAGCACGATTATTCTCCAGAAATCTAATAATGCCATCACTCAAACTGTCAGCTATCAAATAGTCATGCAAGAATCAACCAGCTAATGACCAGCATTATACAGCAGCTGGATGCAAAATATACCCTTGTGCATATTTTAAACTGAAAATGAATCCCATCATCGTTTCTCTCTCTTGATTGCTATGAAAATAATATTATTCTTCCAATTGTTTGATGAACAAAAGCATTTTTCTCCTGGCAAGCATAATTCCACCCAACAACATTAGTGATGATACTACAGTTTATATGAGCAACTGATTTCTCAAAGCTCGCATGTCTAAATATATATTGTTTTACTAAATGAAAAGCATGCTCATGAATGCAGCTAACACATTTTCTTTTTCTATTCATAATCTTAATAAGGATTTTTTTAAAGGAAACAATCCAGCCAAAGCAAAGTACTACTAAGTTCCACATTTTTCAGTGGGTGAAGTAAATTTGTTTAAATCTTTCCCACTGAAAGCTATCCATCTTAAATATGCTGTAACTTCAGCTGCATTGTGCCCATTTGTCAAGCTATTTAGCACAGGATTCTCTACCCTGACTTTCATCTTGCCTCACCTCCCAACTTGGCCTGTCTATGCAGTTTCTGGCTGCCATGGGCATTATTATCCCCTGACCTAGCTAGGCCCATGTTTGTATAGATGCTACCTAATTGCAAAATGAATTGCATATGATAAATGCAGTAATATAAACATTTATTTTAAAAGGTTTTATATTGTATTTGATAATGTCTTTTAAGATTTTGTCCTTTGTAAGCTGTCCAGAGACTTTTAGTAATGGGATGGCATAGAAAAACTTCAAATGAATGAATGAATGAATGAGATTTCGACTGTTGCAGACCATCCAGGTAGAGATATAAAATAAAATAAAGACACAAACAGGTGCTGCATGCACCTTTCTTGGAGCTGTATAGCCCCATCCAGGGGAAGCAGCAACATTGTAGACACAGGGCTGAAGTGGCTGGCAAACTAGCGATGAATGAGGAAGCGTGAGAGCGGAATGCACCCTCAGCATTCCTATGCAGATGAATGACAGTCTTGATTGAATGTGTGCGCGCACTGGAGTGTTGTGAGCATTGGAGAAGAAGGATTTCACATGGAAAACAGTCCTCTGCCAATGCTGATGACCTGGATCAGAGTGAACACAGACCTGTCTGAGGCTTGCTTGTGAACCATTCTTTCACAAGAAAGAAATCTGCTGAAAGAAACCTTCAGGCAGGTGTAGGGAAAGTAAGAGGTGCCAGGTGCTCCCAGCTGACATGCGTCCCAACTTAATCTAGCATTTCTTGCAGGACAGTGATGCTCTGATGGGAGGACTGCCAGGGTTTCCACAAGTTAGCACAATCTGTGACACAAGGAAATAACTCAAACAAAAAGCTCCAAAGGTAGCCACATTGACTCCCTTTTAATTTTATTCTTCAGCACTAGGGATGGGAAAGAATTTTGCTTGCTTCAGAATTTAATAAGAACTTAGCCAATTTGCATTTCATGGACCTGGAACGAAATTATCCTTTAGCATTTGTATTTCCCAAAATTTTGCAATGCAATTCTTTGAATTTAAATTGCATCAAACGTGCCTATATTAGAGGAAGTGTGTGCAAAAATGCATGCATTAGTGGGGAAGTACACAAACAACTTTATTCAAAGAAAAAGTATTTGCAAAATAATATAAAATATAGTCAAAATCCACTTAAAATACATGTGTTTTCATGCAGAATTTTTAAACATCACAAATTGATAAAGAAATGAAACCAAACAAGCAAGATAGGAAAATGAGAAACTCACAGAAACTAAAATCCACAAATTCATCCATCCCTAGTCAGTATGTAGGTAAACTGCAGAAGTAGAAGTAGCACCTTCTCCAGAAGTTTAAAATGAAAGTACATCTGTTAATAAGGAAAACTTCTCAGTGATCGTAACTTGTTTACATGGCTTTATTTAATTAATTTTTAAACCTCCCAATATTCAAGGCTGCCTGGGAGGTTAACAAAAGTTGAAACACACAAACAACAAAAATTAACTTAAAACAACATCAGTATTAATATACTGAGCTGTGGTTCAGCACACTGAAAACAACAGGGGAGAAACCTTCAGAGATGATAGTAGGATTTTGAATTTTAAAAAATTCTTTATACCTACTTTTTTATAGGTGGCTGACAATGGTCTTCTACTCTCCCTGGAACTAGATCGGGACACATTTTTAGATGAAATCATCTCCTTCTCACACCTTTCAACTTCTTTCTTGAGTTTTTCTCTTCGCTGCTGGTCTGAAACTTGGGGGGTGGGGGAGGAAATTGAACTGGAATTAAAAGCATGCAATCTTTTCGTAACTACATTACAGGATTATAATTCCTTGGATGAAATGAATAAATTAAAGATCAGTTTGAAATGAAATGAAATGAAATGAGGGGAGGGGAGGGGAGGGGAGGGGAGGGGAGAGAGAGAGCATGAGTGAGCGAGTGGTGGTAACAGAAATGAGACTCTTTACTTGGCAATATCCTCCATATGCCGTATCATTAGTACTCCATTAAGAACAAACAAGATTAGCATAAACATGACACATTATTTGGAAAGATATAAGTATTGCTCATAAAGAAAATCAATTCCAATCAAATGAAAATAAGAGGCAATGGATCAATTTTAATCCTAATGTCAGTGTAAGGTAAAAAGTTATTTCTGAAAAATGATATTTCTTGTAAAATGAATACAAATTCTACACACTCTTTGGAGGTGAGTCACTAATTCAGGCCTAGGCTTTCCAAAGTCAATGAGGGTACACTTTCATGAATCATCACTATGAATGGCACAACAAATTGTTCATTAAATTGCTGGTAACCATTTGGTTCACCTCTACCAGCTGTATGTAAAATCAGATATACTATCTTGTTCTTAAATAACTAAATATGGAAAAGGCAATGATTGCAGAATCTGTCATGATTCTGTTAATTTGTTATAGTATAGTATATTATTATTACCAATGTTCTATATGTTAGGAGCAGTATCCAAGCCTGCCTGCAAGTAAGCAGGACAAACCACTAGTACAACAGGAAGTTCGTGGTTTCAAAGTACCTGGAAATGAGGTGAAAAGCATGTTTCCAGAATGGGGCAGAACAATGGTCAGGAAGGCAGGACACGCTCCAACGGAGCAAAGCTCAGGGAACCCAGGTTCAATTTAGATGCCAGGAAGTATTTCTTGACAGTTAGGGCCCCGAGGGTATGGAATGGGCTTTCATGGGAGGTGGTTGAAGCCCCATCGGTGTGGGTGTTCAAAGATAGGCTAGACATGCCCATGGTGGGCATGTCATAGCAGAGCCGGGGATCAGACTAGATGGCCTGAGAGGCCCCTTCTGACTTGCTCTGTTTCTATGTTTCTAATGATCACTGCAGAAGGGAGCACCACTGAGCCACCTTGCTCCAGAAACAACTGTTTAGGCTCATTTCTGGTGTTGCTTTAGGAAGAATTAGCTCATTGCTACACCAGCAGTCTGTCTCATAGGTGCAACAGAATGTATGGGAGCACACAGAAAGTATGGGATGCTTGCTCTATATTTACAACTACAGCACAAATGACAACTTGTCCAACTGACTTCAATTGGCTACCACTAAACAGTACTTTCTCTGGGTTTGGGCTAATGTTTTATAGACTGAATCCACTTTTTATCTGTTTTCCTAGAGTGCCTGTTAGGAAAGTACACAAGTGTCCAAATTTTATCCATAAATAATCACAGATATTACTAAGAAATGAAACTTCAGAGAAGGTTAAAATAATTCACCTATTTCCACATAGTATTTTCTTAAGTATCATCTTAACTTATCAGTTGTAGGTACTTTGTGTAAAAAGTAAAAACTTTTTTAAAACACTTTTGTTAAGGCATATCAAATGCATTTAGAAGTAGCCATTTCAGAAAAGCCACTATTTAGTTAAGGTGCTATTTACAGCAATTGGTGCAATCCATCATAAATGTTTTTACAGAAACTTTATAACATTCAAGCAGAACAGCTGTACAAAAACACACATTCTTTTGTAGGATTTATATAATAAACTTTTCCTGTTGAAACTTACTAGTCTAGAAAATGTTGAAGTTGCTCTGGTTTGAAATGTAGAAAAGGAACAGTATTATCACTTTGAGTATTATTCACTTCTAATATTATCTGAATTCTAATACATGATGCTACCATTTAAAAATGCAAGACATGTGTCCTCTACAAATTATGCATGTTGAACATACAGTTTATAGTCTCATTGAGGTTTCTTTCAGCAATTTAAGAGATCTGGGATACTGCTCTGATTCAGATGCCACCCTTGTACTGGCACAATTATTTGCATCATACTTGCTATTGATTTCTGGAGAAACTTAAGGGTTCCCTTCCTCCAAGAGCCAACAAGGTTTGGCTGTTGATTAACAATTTCATTCACTCACCGTTTCCATAAAAAGGAGGACCTGCTGCTACCAACCAAACATGTGCCAGTTATATCTACAGAGCATAGATTGGACTCAATGAATTATTCAATAGGGAAAATAGGCAGTGGCTGGAAAAAAGACCTGTCAGACTAGTTTGAATTGTAACTGAGAACTCACAACTCAGTTATATTAAACACATTTCTTAGCTGTCTTTCAAGACCAGTTTTCTTTGTTGGCATTTGAAGCATATCAAAAAATTTTAAGAGGACCCTCAGATTTTTGCTTCAGATGATTATACCAAGGGTAAATAATACTCACTGGAGGCTGAATATTGTTTTGAGAAAAGAACAGTGTATTCTATTTTTAAGGAATGTTTATTGTCTTTTGAGTGTACTACCTCCACTTGTATCTAAATTAGCTAAGACCCCCTTCTCTCTACCTCTACTATAAAGTGAAATAAGCTGTTCTGGCTATTGCTGGTAATACTCAGTGAATGATACGTAGGACAATATTCAACACTGCCCTTAAGTCACTGGGACCCACAGCTATTGCAATGGGAACCTAACAGTTCCTAAAGCAACCAGAAACAAGCTGCAATGCTACGTAGCTTCTAGAAGAGATCATTTCAGTGAAAGAGCTCTGCAGATGTGCCCCCCTAATGCAAGTGAAAGCTTCTGTTTGTCTGCAGTTGCACTGGGAAGCACTAGTTTCTTGCAGTGTCAGCAGCTGGACCTCCTAATGGAACAGACGGCTCTAGCCTAAATTTCAAGAGCAGATCTACCTTAGCATTATCCATATAACCAATTAAAGAGGCTTCAGAACTGGTATTTCTGACTTCTGCATCTTGCAACACATACCCTTCCACATTTCAGCATATGTATCTGTAAGTCACAGGAGCTACAAATTCCTTATGGTTAAAGGCAAACTGCTGGTACTAAAGAAATTGTTGATTTTAAGCTGTTTTGAATCAGATCATAGAGCACTGATTGGAGTGGTTTCTTGCACAGTTGCTTGAACTTAGTGATAAGTCCCAAAGCCTCAAAGTTCAGATCAGGTTCTGTTCAGAATGAAATTATATTTTTTCATTAGATTCCAATTCTCTTTTTGTATTATCACTCCAGAGCCAGTTGTGACTCAGAAAGTGGCCCCTCATCTGCTATGTGGTTAATCTTACTTTTCCTAAGCTTAGGCAAGCCTTTATAGCTATTTGTTTGCAAGCTGTACTAGTGGCCCGGATTGATGGCTGATATCAATGGATTCCCCTTTGTGCAGATGTTTTCAGGGAAGCCCTCAGACAGAAGAGCTTGCACCTACATTATCTGGTTGTATTTTGAATTTGTTTTAAATTTTAGGTGATGTTTTAAAGATATTATATTAAAAACTGAGAAAAGGTGTTACTTTTTGTCAAATGCTGATTAATTTGTAATATTGTATAGGGTCTTTTTGCACTGACAACTTCTAAAGCCATAAGCGCTTTAAGAAATTGCAATAAAGTATCTCAACCATACTCTGATCTGATAACTATTTTAATTTATCCATTATATTCCTTGTATGTTTGCATTTGATAATATATTGTGCTTTATATATTTAGCATTTATCCTTTGTATTTGTAAATATGATTTGTAGCAGATTCTAGTTTTAAGTATGTTTGCATTTTTTGCAATGAATGGGCAAATAGTGGTATACACTCAGCCATACAAGCCAAGGCTGCAGAGCAAGATTAAACCCAAGTTTACAATCCAGGTTTTCAGTAGGCAAGCACATGCCAGTATTTTCCAGTTCTGATGTAACAAGAAACAATGCTACCTTTAAATCAGGAAGTAATTAAGTCAAATAAGTGAGGAGAAAGGTATGTGTGAACACATGTTATGTTTCAACAGTGAGAACACAGTTTGGTGTTACATGTGAAATTTATTCTCTCACTCTTCCTGATCACAATGTCCAGACTGTGTTCTTAATAATATTCCAAAGAAAACCTGCCAAGATCAAAAGGTTTTCTCAGACATGGGCATCTACACCTGTTTTATTTGGCAAAGCTTTTATCACATTTCTGCCTCACATTCTGCCACTGCAGAACTGCTCCAGCCATGGCCCTCAATCAACATATTTCAAATGATTCACAGTTTAGATGTTACAAATTTCACCTGCTATTTTAAGTCAATTGAGCCATTCTAATCCACATGAGCCCGCCTGGTGCTCTCAACTGTGGATTGGCAGATTGCCTGCTTTACTGCTTGCTAAAATACTGGGGAAAGAACAGCTGAATCGAAACATGTTATATGAAAAAAAACCACATTCTGCAAGAGTGTCACCCAGAGTGTCAACCAGTTGCTTAAGAAGAAACACTTAAAAATAATTTAACAAGTGACTAATAGTTTAACATCCATTATTTCATTTTCTTCCTATTGTATAACTGTTACAACTTCTGTTTTAACTGCATTTAATAGCAAGCAAGTCTTTCCAAATGCAATGGGCTTTATTTCTAAATAAACATGCTAAGAACTATTTAAGGCCATAATCATAACCTCACACACTAGTTTGGAAGCCATACTGAAATTGATGGAATTTACTTTGAAGTAAGCATGCTCAGGATCAAGGTGTAGGTCTTATTTGCATGAGCATGCTAGAATAGCTCTCAAAATTCTGAGCTCACTCAGATAATCTTAATTAGGTTTTCATAGTAGCTTAGGTACTACTTTTAATTCGGGTTAGCAACAGCAAATAGAAACCAAAAAATCACACACACACACACACAAAGCGCTGAGGGAAGGGTGTGTGGAGTGATATGGCTAAAGCCTCCATCAAGGTTTTTTATACCTGAATCATATCTATGTTATACTGTGGAGGAGAGTGCAGAAATCATTATTATTATTATTATTATTATTATTATTATTATTATTATTATAACATTTCTATGCTGCCCCTTGCCGAAACCTCGGGGCAGCTTACAACACGATAAAATACATTGAAATACAATAGCACATAATAAATTACCATTAAATACAAAAATACAAAAAATACATTGAGTTACAAATATAAGATTAAAATTATCAGCATAAATTAAGTAAATAAAAATATAGGAGAAAGAGAAGGAAGAAGAAGTTGCCCTGGCCAGATCATATGTTTTAACAATTAAAATGATGTTTAAATAAAAAGGTCTTTACCTGGCGCCGAAAAACCCGTAACGACGGTGCCAGGCGGACCTCTTTGGGGAGTGAATTCCATAGGTTGGGTGCCACCACAGAGAAAGCCCTCCTCCGAGTACTTACTCTCCTAATTTCTTTCATGGAGGGTTCCCGGAGAAGGGACTCTCCTGCAGATCTCAAAGGGCGGTCGGGCATATACGGATGTAAGCGCTCGTTCAGGTAGCCAGGACCCAAGCCGTTTAGGGCTTTATAGGTCATAATCAACACCTTGAATTGGGCATGACAACAGTGACCCCCAATTTCATGTTCTTAGGATGGGAATTGAAAATAAAACTTCCAGTATCACAATGCCTTTACAGAAGTGCTTGCTGCAACCACACCTGGAATACCAGTTTCTAACCAGTTCATTCTGGTTCCTGACTCCTAGCAGGCTCAAAGCAGACCACAGCAGGGCAAGCTGCCCCAGCCTGGTGTACGGCCTCTGGGATACATGCAGCCAAGCTCCAAGGGAGAGCAACCAGAACAAGCAAACAGGAGTTTGATGGAGGAGGTCCCTAACTTCCCCCCTTCTTTTTTCTGTTCCCTTAGTTCCCCCCCACACTTGTTTTCCTCCTTGTAACACACTCCCATTTACTAGTAGGACTGTATAGTGAAGACTGTATTAGTGAAGACGGGAGAAAGCACCAGTTGTCACAACAGCACCCCAAGATGGAATCGCAATGATTACACTAGCAATGGGCCAAGACAACTTCACAGTGGTGGTGCCCTGCACCAACTGTGCAGTATTCGTTTTCTTAACTGAGGGCAGCATGGCCGACACAAGCAGCAAGTGCAAGCCAGTAGCTCTGCTAGAAGAAAAGGTGAGAGCACTGAAGCAGCGAGTGTTTATCCTCAGATGAAGAGTGGTGGAGCTGCAACAGCCAAGTGTAGTCCAGAAGCAAGAAGTACATCATCAAGCTGAGGCAGAAGAAGAGAACCCTGAGGGAAGGGAGAATGAGGAAACTCCCTGGAACAGAGTGTTAGATGCAGAAGAACTAGAAGACACTGCACCAGTGAAAGCAGTGGAACTCTCGAACCACTTTAACTTACTTGGGGAAGAGATGAGTGAGAAACCCATTAGGAAAGAACTACACGACATACTGATTACCTCTGAAAAACAGACAAAAGGGTCAATCAAGTAAGGAAAAGGATATCAAAGTTTGCAACAAAAGGAAAAGAGTGATGGTTGTGTGAGACTCTGTGTTGCACAAGATGGAGAAATATGCATGACACAATGGCCCAGAGAATTGCCAAGTGCATTGTCTCCCTGGAGCCATTATTAAAGATATAGCCAGTAAGTTCATGCATCTAATACAGCCCAGTAACAAATACTCCTTCTTTCTCATCCACATGGGAACTAATAACATTGCCAGGGGAAGCTTTGATGAAATAAACTCAGGAAGGCTAAAGCCAGAAATGAACTGAGAATAGCAAGGGATGCTAAGAACAAGAAAGCCTTCTTCAGATACATCCAAAACAAAACACATGTGAAAGAGAAAGGTGTCCAGCTACTTAAAGTGGATGGCAGAGTGGTAACAGATGACAAGGAAAAGACAGACGTGCTCCATTCCTACTTTACCTCAGTCTTCTCCCACAAGAAAATCTACAACTAAGAGGAAAGTGAGAGATGGTAGCCTAAGATTGACAGACAAATGGTCAAGGAATATATAGATGGAATAAATATCTGGGGCCTGATGAACTCCATCCCAGAGTCATAAAAGAGCTAGCAGAGGAACTCTCAGAACCACTGTCTATTCTCTTTGATAAATCCTAGAAAACAGGAGACCTGCCAGACAACTGGAGTAGAGCTAATGTTGTCCCCATTTTCAAAAACGGGAAAAAGGCAAATCTGGGAACTACAGATCTGACATCAATCCCTGAAAAAATTAGTCTGGAGAAAATTATTAAAAAATCAGTCTGCGTGCACCTCAAAGAAAATGTAGTGATTAATAAAGCCAGCATGGATTTATAAAAATGAAATCTTGACAGACTAATATGAATCTCATTTTTTGACAGGGCTACTTCCCATATGGACAGAGGGAGCACTGTGGAGATAATCTATTTCAACTTTAGCAAAGCTTTTGACATAGAGTCCCATGACAGTTGTATAAGCAAATTAGCAAAAAGTGGACTAGATAGAAAAAACTATTAGGTGGATTAAAAATTGGCTGCTACATCAGATACAAAGAGTTCTTCATCAACGACATCTTATCAAACTGGAGGGAGGTAACTAGTGGGATGCCACAGGATTCAGCCCTAGGCCCGGTGCTCTTCACCATCTTTATTAATGAGATTCAATAGGGAAAGATGCCAAGTCCTCCACATAGGAAAAATACCCAAATACATCAACGTAAGATGGAGAGTACATGGCTCAACAGAACTGAAAAAAGAAAAAACTTCTTGGAGTTGTGAACAACTGGCAAAATATGAGCCAACAATGTGATAAGCTGCAAAAAGGGCAAATGCTATTTTGAGATACATTAATAGAAGTATTACTTCCAGATCATGAGAAGTAGTAGTTCCCTATATTCCTCAGACCTCATCTGGACTATTGTGTCCAGTTTTGGGCACTGAGATTTAAGAAAAATGCAGAAAAATTAGAAAGGATCCAGAGGAGGGCAACAAAAATGATCCAGGGTCTGGAAACACTGTCCTATGAGGTGAGACTGAGAAAATTGGGCATGTTCAGCCTTGAGAAGAGAAGACTGAGGGAGGATGTGATATCCCTCTATAAGTACCTGAAAGGCTGTCACAAACAGGAAGGTCAAGATCTCTTCCTGCTGATGCCAGACTGTAGAACATGGAACAATCAATTCAAGTTGCAGCAACCTAGATTCAGGTTGGACATCTGGAAAAGCTTCCTCACTTTCAGAGCAATACAACAGTGAAACCAGCTGCCTAGAGAGGTGGTGGGATCTCCCACACTAGAGACATTGAAAAAGAAACTGGACAGCCATCTGAGTGCGATGGTATAACTTGTCCTGCAACAGCAGGAGGTTGGACCTGATTGCCTTCCAGGCCTCTTCCAACTCTATTGTTCTATATAATATCTGCTCACCACATTTGAAACAGGATATTATATAGTTGGAAAGTATTCAGAAAAAGTAACCAAAATGATCAAGGGCTTGAAGCAACTTCTTTAATAGTAGAAGCTTTTAAATTTAGAAAAATGTGTGCAGCAACATGATATAAACTATGGAGTAAATTAGAACCTGTGAAGTTCCAATGAGGCTAAATGGTAGAAGATTCAGGATAATTGAAAGAGTCACTCCTTCACACTGCACATAGTTAAACCATGGAATTTGCTACAACAAGGTATACTGTTAGCCATCAGCAAGAACAGCTTTCAAGGCAAATTGGAGAAACTCATGGAGTACAAGGTTACCAAGGACTATTAATTGTGATGGTTATATAGTATGTCCAATAATTGAGGCAATATGCATCTGAATGCCAGTTGCTAGGAAACACAAATAGGAAGTTGCTATTGTGCTATCTTGCTATCTGGTTAGCCCCTGAGGGAACAGAATCTTGGACTAGATGCTCCGTTGGTTTGATCCAACACCAACCATCAACAAGCCCTTGGTTTCATTCTATTATAGAGGAATTAATAATTAACACACCATAAAACTGAACAAAAATGCTCTACATCCAACTGGATCTGGCATCTAAAGTAGAACAAACCAAAAAACGTGTTTCAGAGGAGTAGGAGTGTTAGTCTGTTACAGCATAAACAATGTGGTACCTGAAAGACTTAGGGTACAATCTTATGCATGCTTGTTTCTGTTACTTGCCAGCAAGTCATCTCCAGCTTGTGGCATGTCATCCATAGTATCTGTCCTTCAAAGCCCTGCTCAGCTCCTGTAAACTCAAGTCTGTGGCTTCATTTATGGAATCAAGCCATCTCATATTAGGTCCTCCTCTTCTTCTTGATCACATTAACCGGCTTGGGGGAGTGAAACTTCAGGACAGCACCATTTTTCTCAGTAGGGATTTCGACCAATTCAATTCAAAGGAAACCTCATGGGATAGTCAGCTGAGTGGGTAATCAAATAAACATTTGCATGTTTTCCTCATATTCAGGCAACAACCTTCTTTCAAGAACAAAGCACGTGAATTCTATGATTTGTTTGCCTCTGCAGCAGGTCCAGAACTTCAATATTATTCTCTGTAGCTCCCAAGTTATCCTCTCTCACAGAAAATGGAATCTTAAGCCAAGGTGTCAGAGTAATGTCAATGAAGGCCACAGCACACACTGCATGTGTATGCAACCATTATATCTCGTTACCATACCATAACATACCATACCCATCCACTTTCAGCTGCATTGACTGCCAGCAGAAGTCTGGGCCCAATTCAAAGTGCTGGTGCTAACATATAAAGCCCGAAATGGCTTGGATCCATCTTATCTGAAGGAATTTCTTGTCCCGTATGTTCCTACCTGGCTCCTAAGATCATCTGCTGAGGTCCTTCTCAGGCAAACTGCCCACCCAAAGAAAAAAAGGGATGGTGACCAGGAGAAGGGCCTTTTCAGTAGTAGCACCCTGTCTTAGGAACATGTTTTCCAAGGAGGTGCACCTGGTGCCATCTTTGCTCTTTTTTCGGCATCAGGTGAAAACCTTTTTATTTTCCAGATATTTTAACAGGTAATACTTCTAAAACTTTTAACAGATAATGTTTTAATCCTTTTTACTATGTTGTGTAGCAATCTTATTATAGTTGTTGTGGGTTTTGATCTTGTTGTAGTGGTTTTTATTTGTTATTGCTCTATTTAAATATAGAAGGAGTGTCTCCTTCCATATACATGTGCCCAAGCCCTAAGATCCTCCTCTGAGGTCTTTCTTCAGGGGCCCTCTTTGAAGGAGGTCAGAAGAGTGACTACCCAGAGAAAGACCTTTTCTGCAGTAGCACCCTGGCTGTGGGAACCTGCTTTGTAGAGAGCAATGCCTGCCACTGACACTCTATTCATTTCAGCACCAGCCCAAAACCTTTTTATTTACCCAATATTTAAAGATTTAATATTATTTTCATGATAGGATTTTACCATACGTTTTATATTCTATTTAACTTGTGCTGCTTTGTTGTAATGTCATCTTGAGACCCTTGGAATAGACAGGGTACAAATGTTTTAAATAAAAATGCATACGTAAATAAATATGATTATTTTACTGGTTGTTTATATGTGTTTTAAATGTGTAAACTACCCAGAGAGCCTAAGGGCTATGGGGTGGCATAGAAGTGCAATCAATCAATCAATCTGGAGCTCCTCTGCAGCAAAATATGACAGAAGTACATGCATCACAGAACTGAATTTAATCAAGGATACCCTCCTGGTGAAAAAACATGCATTCATTGGCAATGGGAGAAATGGCCCTTGATGCCAAGATGAACTGCTGGCCTACAGAGACACTTCATTTATGGCATTTTGAGGGAGATCTAAAAACCCTGAGAAAGCTAGGGAAGATGAGTGATAACCCTAAGATTTCCAGCAGATGCACCTATGGAAAAATAGTTTTGCCTGCAGATGAGAAGACTGCTTTGCTTGCCACATAGCGCTCCAAGATGTTGAATGAATGCATCGTGGAAACAGTTACAAAAATATGAGTGAATTATCTTGAAAACATATAGAATACAATTACAGGTGGAATATGTTTTCTAATTTGACAAGAAGGCAAGTCTTCTCCCCCTTGACTAATACACTTTGGCCAGTAAGCTAATAATTTTTTCAGATCATTACTCTTAAAAGTTGAAAGTGCTTCAACTGTAAATGGACATTACTCAATTCTGATCTCATAGGAAATGGTGGAGTCACATTACAAATCTAGTAATGGTGATTTCAAATCAATCAACACTTGCAATGACATCTTCTGTTTATTGGCTTTAAGTCCAACGAATGAATGAATAAGCAAGCAAAGCAGAAAGTCATCAAGATTATTGCTTTCTCAGTCCAGCCTAGCAGACAGGTATTAACAGAAAGGCAGAGAATAACTCTTTTCCATGGTAATATGAATAAATTTAAGCCAGTGGCTGCTCCAAGGGGAGGGGTGAATTAAAGGACAAAGTACTTGGGAAGTTGTCCAACATATTAGATTTTAGAAAAAGAAATAATGGTATTTTACTTTAACACATAAATCCTAAACACAATGAATCTAAAATAAATTTAAATGATTTTGATAGAGTTTATTTAGGCAATATAATTTTTACATAAGTGTTTATACACTAAATTCAAATTTCAATGCATAAAAAGATTTTTAAATAAGCTACTCATATAATCCCTGAACAAACATCTTCTTGAGGTACAAAATAGTCAGAACCCATTTCAAAAGACAGCTGTGTGCGGACTATACTTCTGTGTTTCAGCTTTACCCGCAAGTTATTATTGATTTCCTTTCCCATTTTTTATATTATTTATGAGTATATATGTTTTCACCACTACCTACTTACTTATTTATTTATTTAGGGGACTTCTATGCCGCCCCATTCGCTGAAGCCTTGGGGCGGCTCACAACCATAAATAAATAGAATCCAATAAAACAATATAAATTAACAATATAAATTAAGTCACCCTGGCCAAAGAATAAAATGAATAAATAATATTAACAATTAAAATAACGTTTGAATACTACCATCTTTTCCAGTGAAATGGCAAACAAGTAGAGCACAATACAGCACTTTCTACTACGTTATATCCCATCAAAAGGTAGAATGTATACCATGCTAAGTTAAAATGTCACCAAGAGTTGCCATATTTTGTTGAAGGGAAAATGGTAGCACAAGTTGCACTGGGCTTTCTGCATCTCATATGGATCAGATAACTTTTTTACATAGATGCATATGAACAGAGCCAGTGTGGTGTAGTGGTTAAGAGCATGGGACTGGGACTCAGACAATGTGGGTTCTAGTCCCCGCTCAGCCATGGAGCCAACTGGGTGACTCTGGGCCAGTCACAGACTCTCAGCCCAACCTACCTCAAAGGGTTGTTGTTGTGGGGATAAGATGGAGGAGGAGATGTAAGCTGCCTTGAGCCCTTTGTAGGAAAAAGGTAGGATATAAATCGAAAAACAAACAAACTCAGGAAAGAAACCAGCATCTGTCAACTCATTTTTTTTTCAAAATTTTCAACTTCACTGATTTCAGATTCTCTACTGCTGAATAATTCCCCATTCCAGTTTGTTTCTTATTTTATTAGTCTTTCTGAAGAAGCCTGTGTGTTTGCATAACATTAGAAGTTTTTCTCACAACATAGCCTCACCAAGGCTGTCCTGGAAAATGGGTAAACAAGAACCTCTAAGCCAGTGTAGAGTGACTTTCCTTTGCCACTTGTGGTTCCCTGCCTTCCTTTGCACCCAGCAATCAGGAGTAGGTTGCCTCTGTCAATATTCTATGTAATATTAATTTCATTTTAAAACTGCAAAATAGCCAAAGATCTCATATGCATAACAGTAAAGTTGTATTTTATTGGAGACAATAAAAATACAACTACAATAAGATACAGTGTAAAATTCCAATATACAAAACAATTTCAATAAAAATTAGAGTTGCCAAAACAGCTGACATATTCTCTTTAACGTCTGGGAAGAAAGGGCAACACTAACCTAGTACCGAAAGGATGAAAATGTTGGTGCTAGCTGTGCAAATTCTGGGTGTCCAAGCTGATCCCACAATTCTTTCCTCTCCACAATATAAAATTAATTAAAAATTGTGTGTGTTTGTATGGATGCATGTGCACACACCCACACTCTTGGTTTCTTTTCCCCTATTCTCATCATCATCATCATCATCATATTATTATTATTATTATTATTATTATTATTATTATTATTATTATTATTATTAGCTACTAGTAGTAGCAAACTATAACCTGCCTTTTTTTCTTTTGCAAGAAGCCCAAGGCAGCTTACATAGTCCTCCGGCATTCCACCGTAACCTCTCAGCAGCAATCCTGTGAGAGAGGTTAGGCTGAGAGTCAGTGACAGGCCCAAAGTCACCCAGTGAGCTTCTTGTCTAACTGGGAACTAGAACCTGGGATCTCCCAGGTCCCTAGTCCAATGTTCTAATCCTCACACTACACTGCTCTCTGGTTCCAGCTAATTCAAAAGCTCGCTCTCTGTTATTCACTGTTAATACTTTTGTATGTTTTTGAATGCTTATTTTGCAATAATAAAACAAACCCACAATGTCCACATGCACACACCACAATCAAATAAGCCTCTTCTCATTTCCTTTTAAAGGTCTCAATCAATGAATAAATTAAGGGAAGAGATGGAAGGCAAAAAGCATTTCCCTTGTCAAAACCACTTCTGTTTTGGCCAGCTTTAACTGACACTGTAATGTATAATACACAGAAAAAAGGAGGGGAGGAGGAGGAAGGAAAATGCAAGTATCTGAAGATTGGGCCTGCCACCCTTCCCAGGCACTATCCTCCTCATACTGAGGGGGAAGCAGGGCCATGCAAGATATTCATTATGTTGGGGTGCCCCTCTAATCACATATTTGTATATCAGCAATCTCATGTAATTTGGAGACTTGGGCAACCAGGTTTTCTGATCCATTCAACATTCTTACAGCAAAAACGCCCTTTCACACATTAAACCTAATGCAGAGGTACCACAGCTACAGTGGCATGACAAGATTTCAGCTGCAGATAGCTGGCCTCATATGCTCTTGGAAAGGCTATGAAGAATGGGACAATTCTGGCTGAACTGCTGAAAGTTAAGCAACTTACAAAATATTCACTGGTAGCTTTGAAACACAAACAAGTTCATATACCCCTTTGAAAGAAATTGCAAATCAAGGCAACCTCGTACCCTCCATACCATGTTGAGACCCTGCCAAGAGACTCCATTTTCTTTTTGCACTCAAACTGTATGCAAGGCTCCCTTCTGTCAGGTGGAAATTGCACATAATGAAACAAGCACTGATGTGTGTGTTCTCTTGAGATGCTTCTAGCATTATGTTTGGAACAAGACTCTGTCAATTGGTCTTAAGGATCTCAGTAGTGCTCCTATGGGAATTGTTGCCATTGTTTGGGAGCACTCTTTCAGCCAGCCTAACAGCCTAACAGAAATATCCTTGGAATTGTCACGGAGCTGAGTAGAAACAGAGGGAGGCTGCAGCTGCCCCTTATCTTCATCTTGATTTTGATTTGTGACTTAGAACATCCTCTTTGGCGATAATTTTCAGCCTGGAGTATTATTCCCAAACATTATTCTGGTTCTTTCATGTCTCTTAAATCCTCTTTCCCCCTTCCCCATTGTAATTAACTTAACATCTACCTCAAGAATTGTGTGCACTTCCTTCCAAGTAAGGCTTAGTACTAAGCCCAGAGCTTTTTGCTTGGTTAATTGCTACAGTTTTATGGCTTAGGTTTGGGAACAGGGTATAGGAAAGTGAACCTCAAGAGTGCCCAGCTTGGTCTGAGGTGGATGTACAAGGAAATACAAGGTTATAGCAGCCTGCCTACTGCTAGCAGCCTGTCCTACTGCCTAGGACAATTCCCTTCTTTGCTTGACATGCCCCTTTGGTTTCATTTTGTTCTCTAAATCCTGTATCATCCATCATCCAAGTCAGCCTACAGATCTCCCTAAACTCTCAGGAATACATAGATGCCCAAAGCCATTCCTTGCATGCCTGTTTTCCTTGCACTCTAATCCTTTAAGATTGGGAAAGAAAATTGTGCAGAAGGCTCTAAGTTCTTGAGGTATCCTGCTTTAAAAAAAAACCCTTTTTGATCAGCTAGGAAGGACCCTTTGTATGTGAAGCATGTTTTGGAAGGAATTATGCAAACAGATCTGTGAAACAGCCATGTGCAGTTGACCTGCTTGCAGCCTAGGTTCAAGCCAGACATGTTTGATCCCATCCAGCTCTGGGATTAGAAGGAAAGAAGAGAACATCTAAGGAAGAAAAGCTACAAAAGGTTGTTAATAGATTTTGAGAAGTTATGAAAAATATATTGTTGGGGGCTGTATTCTGCAGGGTGGAAATGGAAATAAGTTTTCCTATCTCACATCTAAAACTATAAAATTCAGGACAGTTACTACTGAAAAATCATTGTATACCTTGAGAAAAACTAGTTAGCTCACAGGAAATACTAATGGAGATACTTACATTTTATGCTGTTTAACCTGCTTTTTGGTACTGAACAGTCTACAGCAGCTGAAAAGAAGCAACACAATTAAAGTGAGTCCATAAACAATATTTTTAAGACTTGCAATTGTCTTTGCATTATCTTGGCTATCGATGGGACATATTTTCACAAAGTAACTAAGAAAATAAAACCATTTATTACTGGAACATAACTTTCTGCTCATGCTTTTAAGTATGTTGCTTTCTGTTTCAATTGATTCAATTAGATGTTAAGAAAAGAATTAGAAATAGCTCTTAAAGAAATAATAGCATGGCTGGCTTTGAAAGAAGGCGGGGATTGAAATGCAGATTCCCTATAAACTTATTCTGTGTTGCATGCCTGCATCTATGGAAAATGTAACCACTCTAGAACAGCATGGTCTGTAATTGTAGCTCTGAATATATAAATATATACACTGTTCCCCAACATAGTAATGTTTAATAAAGGATGTCTGTTCTGCTCTGAGGCTTTCATGAATATAGACGCTGAGTATTCCTGGCCATAAAGCAGTCACTGTGTGGGTAGTGATGCACAGAAAAGAAAGAACATCAGAATTATCAGATCACCATATTCTAACCTGCTATCTATTCAATACTGAAATAAATATAAAGCATTTACCTTCCATTATCAGTTAATTCTAGGAATTAGTTACATCTGAAAGAATAGGTAGTTTCAATCTATTGAGGGAAATACTTGACTATCGATCAGAGTCATTGTTAGAGATTTTTGGTGCCCGAAAGAGCATCTGCCTTTCTCCTCCTGATTAGAATTTAACACAGTCACAATCAAGCAATGAGCTAGTAAGCTTAAATCCAATGAGTTCAACCCCACAGGATGTTGTGAAGGCCATGAGGTAGCCCTCACAGCCTAGGGTCTGGTGAGTGCCTGAGGGTTATTTGTACTTCTCAGAACATGCGAAAGCCTGTAAGACAGGAGAAGATGATTCATAGAAGACTATGGATTATGCAGATACTACTGCTATAAGAATAATTCTGCCAGGTACGGAAGCAAGGAATGGATATGTGGAGCATTTGGGAGGCAAAAGCTTGATGCCACCATTGTTAACAAACTGGAAGGATTACTTTCCCTCCTCCTTGTTCTGCCCAGGAATACTCTCTCCTTCTTTAGAAGCCAACTATGGTACAGGATTGCACCTGCACAGATGTAAATAGTAACCAGGTTGTACCTGGTCCTTTGGGAGGAGAAGCAGCAATGAATGTAAGGAAAGTGGCAAGTTTGACATAGTAGCTTGAATTCAGGATGTTATCTGGCACATAGGGTAGTGCATCATCCTGTCCCAGTTCTAAAATTTCATTTAATAACAGTGAAATTCTCACATTAGAGATGTGGGGGGAACATACAAGAACATACCAGGCCACACTGTGTTCATTTAACAAAGTAATGCTCCCTTCCCATTCTGAGAGGAAGGTTTCTGATTTACAAGAGTTGATGTCAAGAGCTATTCTGTTCTCCAAGACAGCCTTGGAGAGGAATAGACAAGACGTCTTTCAATAAACCATGGATATAATTTAGAGTATCATTTTGCCCAAAACATTAGAAAGGAAGGAACTGAGGGAAGATGATCCATGACAGAAACATGTGTATCATAAAAGGCAGAAACTCTGCAGTGAACTGTGGGATCCAACTGCCATAATTTAGTTGCAAATTTATTATAAATTAAATTCTGAATTAATTATAAATTAATAAATCAGGGTTATCTCTCACCCAGGGCTTTTCAGAGATCATTCGTGGAATCTGAACTCTAGCAAATGTTTGGCAGTACTATTATCTCTGAACACATGCAGAGTGCTATATCTTCATCGCCAAGAAATCCTGACATTCTCCCAAGTATCTCAGATAAGGTTTCCTAATCAGTTGGCTGTATGAGAGATTGCAACAGAAGGGGCTTCTATATCTACTCAGCTCTGACCAACTGCCACATGGTTCCTCTCCTACTAGAACTGTCTCTATCAACAGCCATTCTACCTGTGAACAGCTTCAGAGGGAAAGGTAAAACAGCATATAACCTTCTTGCCAGGTCAGGTGAGACCAGTTGCCATTTGATTCATCCTGGTCAGGCTGCCTCCATCAGCTGCCACCAGACTGAATGCTAATACAGAGGCCTCCTCCTTCTGCAGAGTTAAGACCAACAGCCTTTTGGCTCCTCCCTTCCAGAACTATCTCATATGGTTCCATTAGGTAATGTCATTACATATCGGAAATGGGGGTCCTGCAGCCCTCAGTCAAATTTCATCCAGCTGGCAGCACAATCTAGCTCTCCAGGAACTGCAGGCCCACTCTTTCTCTCCTGACTGCCCCCCAGGAATCATATGTGCATGTACAATAGATAGAGGGACAAAGCAGCGACGAGTCGGCATGGTGAGAAAAAGAGATATGCGATATTGCAAACTCTGGCTCTACCCACTATCACTGCAGTTTCTGATTCAATTTTCCTGTGGGTCAGTAACTCTTTATAGGATACAAGTTCCCCATTCTGCTATATAACTTAGTAAAATGGCTGGTGCCTTGAATTCGTTGATTCTCCCTCTTCCTTCCTTACCCTCCCCTCTTCCTTTTTGTTTCCTTTTCTAAAGATGTAAACCACCTTTAGTGCTTTGTTAGAAAGCGGGGATCCAATACTAGAATTAGTGTGGTTTCCAGTAAGTAAGTGAATTAGTGCAGTGTCCTAGAATAAAACTGTTCCACAAGGACCAAGCGAACTAAATGAGGGAAATCACACTACAAGCACAATGGGTGATAGGGTTATGAAGAGCCTTGTGCACCATTTTTCTTGGCAGAAAGGCAGGGTACAAATGAAATCAATAAAGCAATTATATTTTGTTCCTTGTGGCACAGTCAGGAAGGTATCTCAGCCTACTGGACTGTGTTATGATTAGGATACACTGAAGTGGGGAACCTGCATCCCTCCAGAAGCTGTTGGATTCCAACTTCCAGCCACAATCAGCATGGACAATGCTCATGGATAACTGCAATTGTAGTCCAACAACTAGACAAGCACCAATTCCTCTCCTACATTCTTTTTCTCCTTTTCTCTCCACCCCACACACTTCTCTTCTCTTACCTTATCTATTTTCTATCTAGAGTATCGCCTTTGAAAGATAAATTACCTGCAAAAGATCAACATCCCTAGCAATTAGAGATAAATGACTGGCTGCACACAATGCAAACGAGTTATGCAAATCTGGAATCTTCAATTTGCATATTCGTATTTATGCAACCATTCAAACTTTTAGACTTCTCCTCAGCAACTGGTTTCATTGGAGGGACACCTTAAGGAGTGAGGAATAGTATACCATACCTCAGCTCCATCCTCTAAAAAGGAAACTGCTAAAAAAACTTACATTGACACAGACATAATTTTCTTTACATCTCTTTTGCCTCTAGTCTGGAAACCAGGCAGCATGTCTGCTGGCATGGCATTCCTTAGTGGACCAAGTTTTGCCCCGGAGCTCCTCTGATCTCTAACTTACACCTCCTGCATTAGTGTTCTCCTTCACAGTGAGTATTATCCAGTAGTCCCATTTGCTGTGCTCACCGTCTGCACCTTCTCTCCCAGTGTGTTTGTCTAATGCTTATGCAGAGGAGGGAAGGACTCAGAGCATACCATTACGGGCATGATCGTGAGCAAATACAAATTGAACACATCAACCAGGTCCCTCCTGCTCTCTATTTTCAAGACAAACCACAGTGGCTATTTTGTCTCCTTCCTGCCTAGAATGAATCCTCAGGAATAAGTGTAACCTGTACAAATTAAGTGATGGCACTGTCCCTCTTACAGGCCTGGTGGCAGCTATTTCAATGTAATTTTTGTATATCTGTTGATATGCTTAGATCACAAATGCTAGAAGTATTTGAAAATGAAACATTGTAGTTGTCAATCTAACATCATCATCATCATAACATTTCTATGCCGCCCCTTGCCGAAGCCTCGGGGCGGCTTACAACACAATAAAATACATTGAAATACAATAGAACATAATAAATTACCATTAAATACAAAAATACAAAAAATACACTGGGTTTCAAACATTATAAAATTAAAAATAACAGTATAAAATAAGTAAATAAATAATATAGGAGGAGAAAAGAGAAGGAAGAAGAAGTTGCCCTGGCCAGATCATATATTTTAACAATTAAAATGATGTTTAAATAAAAAGGTCTTTACCTGGCGCCGAAAACATGAAGAAGTGAACCCTAATGTAAATCTAAGATTATGTTTATAGGAGCCGTTGTCTTGATTTAATGTTGTACCATGAATGTTAACTTTTAGGAAGCCCCTTTAAATCAGAATGGCATGTATAAAACAAACCCATTTAAATAAGGTAAATAGAATATAATCATTTAAAATTAAATATAATTTTTAAAAGAGAGTTGTATGTACTGACTATGTAGGTTATACAAGACTTTGCCTGCAAAGTCCTCTACCCACTTACCTTGGAGTAAGGCCCACTGAAATATGAGACCTACTTCTGAATAAAGCTGTACTATTAGTTTCTTCTTGCTGCTAATAACTGGTGCCTCTTTATAAGAGTTCAGATACTTTTTTTAAAAAAGTACAGAACCACAGCTTTTGATTCTCTAAAGAGTGACAACAGAACCACGATGATTTGATGACATAATGAAAAGGAGGGTAATCAATACTAAGCTGCTTGAGCCAAATATTAAGATATAGCACCATCTTTGAAGAATGGGTATCTGCTCAGTAATATGAAAAATAGCAAACAATGTTGCTTAATAATGTAAGATAGTAAGACTGACATATCGGCACAGGATGTATCCAGTTGGCACTTTTATTTTTGCTATAGTTCTATGGTGGTGGTAGGAAATTATATCTTCTCAAAATGCATAAATACTAGAGCTTCTGGTTTAATTTAGCATTTCATATACTCTATTCATTTTAAATAGTAGCCTTTAAATGACATTGGTTTAAAATATACAGAGAGAGGTGTCAAAAGAAAACTGCATTCCCAGCTAATTCATATAAAACGAAGGTAAGTGTACAGTGCCTAGCATACTGCTAGTGCTAAACAAAGGTGTGCTAAACAAAGGTAGTTGTACATCAGACAAAGAAGATCTTGGCTCAGCAAAAAGCTTGGATGTCAAAAGAGTTTCAGAAAATGACTGATTCATCTCTTCTGTGCTTCCCGACTTAAACTGGCACAAGAGCAGGTATGCTGGTGCTCTCCAATCAATGGAACAACTTCTTTCTTTGATACTAAGACAAGACATCTTGCTGCCTCAGGTGGCTACTGCGCAGAGCCAGAGAGGTGAACCTTAGGAATGTGCTATGTGTATGTTTGTTTATTGCATTTTTATTCCCTTGCCATTGTTCCTGCTTGATTAGCATTTGAGGCACTTGTTCCTTCAGCCAATAGATGGGGCCAGAGCTTGCTTTCTTCTTATTTCTGCTTATTTTTCTCCTTTTATTCTCACAACAAGCCTGTGAGGTTGGTTGATCTGAGAGATAGTGATTTAGCAAGCCTTATGGCAGAGTAGGGATTTGAACCTGAGTTACAGTTCAACATTGTAACCACCATGCCATACATGCTGGTATTCTAAAAATAAAAAGGCTATACAAAGTAGAAATAAATACATATTTACCTTTGGCTGAAAGTATTTTATTGTAATGGACAGCCATGTGATCCCTGATCAGGTACTGACTACTTAATCTGCGGGAAGAGGAGTCAATGCAGAAAGCTGTAAAATGCAAGTACATTTGAGCATTATTGGAAAGGTGCAGGTATTCTTCACCCAGATACAGAAACAAGTACAAAGGTCAAAACAGGAAAAACAGTGTAACAAGAGTGTTTAAAAAACCACAAAGATCAAAGACAAGCAGGCAGCTGCTTCACAGAAGCCCCTTGGAATGAATAAAAAGTATGAACAAAATGAGCAGCGATGCTCTCCAGCAGCAGCAGTTTATTTCAGGGGGTCTTGTCCAGGAGTTTCCCAAAGGACAGCACCGGAGGAACCAGAATCGTGGCCTAGCTCTGACCTCATTCTTCCAGCTTTGCATTTGTACAGAGGGCATTTCATCAGCAGGTTGAACATCTGCAGGCTAGCAACAGGATATGATGAGGCCAACAACACTTACCTAATGCTTTTATTGATTGAATACATCTATATCCTGGCTTTCCTCCTCAATTTAGAGGTACCCAAGGCAGGTAACTTCAAAAAGTTTTTAACAGTTAAAACGTTAAAAAACAAAAGGTACTATCCACCTGTGTCTCTTAGCATTTTAACTAGCACTTGCTAGGGCAGTGATGGCGAACCTTTTAGAGACGGAGTGCCCAAACTGCAACCCAGAACCCACTTATTTATCACAAAGTGCCAACACTGCAATAAAACCTGAATACTGTGGTTTTAGTTTAGAAAAAACAACTGACAACCAGTCCAAGCAAATATGTATATATCCTTGGCAGTGCACTAACCAGCCATGCGAAAGCTCAGAAGAGTTGCGGCTAATGAGTTGTGGCTCGTGACATCGTCTCCTGGCGCCGCTACTCCTTTTCGAGCATGTGCATGGCCCCTATGTGCGCTGTTATCTGATACTTGGCTGCTGGGGTGATGCTGGGGCGACTTGGCTCGTGTGCTGACAGAGAGGGCCACCACTGTGCTAGGGCAATGAGAAAAGGCTGTAATTTTCTACAGAATGTTGGCACCACTACCAACTTTTTGCGGCAAAATGCCCTTCCCCCCATTGCCTTAACAAGCATTAGTTTATGCTACCACAGAGTTAGGCATAATCCGAACAAATCAACAAGCAAGGAGTCTTCATTTTGTCACTGTTCTAGGATGAATCCTTGAACAGGGTGTGCTAATGTCTAGGCAGAGCAGCAGAAAAGACATTGCTATGTGCTCTAACAACCCAAGTTCAAATGATGTAGATGTGCAAGAGGTTCTGCCCAATTATTCTAGTACAGTCTTCTCCAACCTAGTGCCCTCCAGAAATTTTGAATTTCAGCTACTGTTAGAACTGCCAGGAGCTGTAGACCAAAATATTTGATGGTCACAATGTGGGGAAAAGTTGGTTGAATAGAGTGGCAGGTTCATCCAGCAGAAGGTGTTTCTGTGTTATTCTAGTGTTATCCTAGTCCTAAACAGAGAATACCACTCAGGATTGAAGGTGCTTCCTGTGAGAAACTAGTTTTACAGTAGGAGGTGGTTTTCATCCAAGTCTCATCTATACTGGATTGAGACAATGGCCTAGGAAGACCAGATGCTGGAGTATTATTCACAGGTTTTGTTCTCATCAGAAATCTGGATGAGAGGGCCACAGAAAGCCCTGCACAGCAAAAATTTAAAACAAGTCATCTAAGATTGTGGTTTTAATTAATAGTATGTTTAAATACATGGAAAATGATAAATGCCTCACATAGAAAAGCCAATAGAGAAACATTGTAAACCAACCATTCCTTCATTCAACATGTTATCATTTTTTAAAATTGCCTTAAAGATGACTACCAGGAAAAGATATACTGTAAAAGTTCCAGTGGACAGCTCTTCTTTTAGTCTACCCCTTGAAGATCTCTGGGATTCTATATTTCATCCTTGATCAAGACCCTATTAAGACCCTATTAACTTAATATTACTTAGATGGGAAGTAGTTGCACAAATATGACTTTTTCCATTAAAGTGTACACTGACAATAACAGGTAATGCCAAGCCTCTAAAATCCTAATACCTAATGTGGTTTCATGCACATTCTTGTTGTTTTGTTTACTGACTGTTTTGGTTCTTGTAGGCCGTCCTAAGACATTTTGCATATAGGACGGGATGTAAATGCTTTATTAAATATGTGTGTGTGTGTGTGTTTTAGGGCTCTGAACAGAATGAGTCTTAATTAGCCAAATACTTCAATGCCTTTCCTTCTTGCATTTATACAGAATTAGTTTAAATGGGGTGACTTTCTCTTCCACATTTTTCACCAACCTGGTGCCCTCCAAATTTGTTGGGACAATAGCTGACATCAATGTCAATGTTGGCTGGGAATGATGGGACTTGTAATCTGGGGGATACTAGCTTAGGGAAGCCTGCCTTAACCTATCTGGAATGAGAAAGCTTCATCTGCATTTGCCAGACACTCAGATTTCAAGAGGCAAGTGGACTTCTGTTGGATAAACAGCCCTTCTTCATTGCCCACAGAATGGGTGGCTGATCAGTTCTAATGCCATCAGCACTTTGGCTTCCACCTCCATACTGTCCATCCCTATATTTGCTGCATGTTCTTGATCTAGTAATTTCTTAAGGACCCATGTCAAACCTCAGCACATGGTACGAGGGCACTGTGATGGGTTAAATGGGTGCACTGAATAACTAAGCAGACTGAAAGCAATACTTACATTAGAACGCAAACCCTTCAGTGATCAAGCCATGAACAAGCCAAACACAAATTACAAAGCCATTTCAATTATGCTTCTCAGATGTAATTTTAAGAGCCCAAGCAACAAAACATATCCTTACATATGAAACTGAGATCCTCTAAGCAGCTACTCCAGAATAGCCCCATTATGAAGTCAATGTGACTATCTTGGAGGAAAGTGGCTGGGGGACTGCAGCCTGAAGGTCCTGAGAGAAGATTTCATACTGAACGGAAATGAAAGCACTGATCTACTAACTGGTAAGGCTACTCATCACACAACTCATTATTCGTAAAACAAATATGCATATTATAATTGGGAATATCTTAAGAAAGGGTGTTCATATTTTGAAGCAGGTCTTCTCCAACTGGATGCCCCCCAGGTGTGTTAGGTGGGACCTTTAAGCATTCACAGCAACAATGGCCATTGAATGGTGACTGGGAGTTCCAGTCCAACAAATCCAAAGGCCACTAGGTTGTGGAAGGTTCAACTAGACTGGGCATTTTTAAAAGCCATTTAGGCAAGCTTTAATCACTTAGATGTACTGCATATTCAACTGGTCATAAACAAGAGAGCAAACACTTTCTTAAACACTATTAATCAGCATTGAGGAATATTCAATTTTCCACTCAGAAAGCAATCTCATGCCCCCCTGGCAGCATCTAAGGGGGACAAAGGATACTGGCCGTCTATAACTATGGAACTCCCTCCTCAGATTTTCCGCTGCTGACTGCCATGGAAAGCCCTGTGCTGGTACCTCATCTGAGGTCTAAGCTCTGAGTTTAGGACAAGGATGGAGAAGGAATGCATGTATATCAGTGAGATGAGCAGGGAGGAGTTGTGCATCCACCAAATCTGGACTTCTTGGGACATGCATCAACTAGACAAGTTCAGAGACCCACATAGAAAAATGGGGCTAGAGGAGGGCATGGAGGTGAAAAACCCCCTGCTACTACCTCTATGGTGCCAGTGACTGCCCAGCAGGTTGTTGTATTCCCAGAAGCCCCTGACATCAGAGGTTTCTGTTGTCTGGGCAGCATCCTGTAGAAACATATCCTCAATTTAACTGGCCATCCAAAAAGTTGGCAGCCAAATCTCAGTTAAACCAAGGTCTTATTGCAATGCGTAAATGTTTTTTCCAGTTGACAGCACAAGGAACATTTTATGCAAAACTATTTTGAAATTCTTGATCTGTTCCATGCCTGGTAAATTACCTACCATTACTTTTGGTGCTTAAATGTCCTTTGAATGGACTTGCTGGTCCATACCTTGGAATGGCCTGGTATTCAATCACTAAAATGAAAGAATGAGATAACAAAGAATAATCCTTTCAGCAAACAGAATAAATTCAAACCACAGTACAGATTACTTTGGTGTAATGTTTTTATATCAATAGAATACAAAACAGAATCTCATGAATAGCAGTAAATCACTAATTTGAAAGCTTATGCCAGAATAAATTGGTTAGTCTTGAAGGTACTGCATGACTCTGTTCATTTTGTTGTGAACCCCCTAGAAATGGATTTCAATCAATTCACTCTGAGTCCAACTGTTTACATTAAATGTTTCAATATGCTTAGTTATGCTTTACTTAAGACTGGACTGAAAATGGAGGAAAAATAAGACATGTTTCCCCTTTCATCCTGAAGTAAACATATAGTGATTATTTCTCTTCCCATAATTAAAGCAACTTTGTTAACAGTGTTTTGCTATTGAGGCAATTAATTTTGAAGATGAGATAGAAAGCAGCAGCAAAAATTTAATGCCTGAGTCCAGAGAAAATATATCCCTGTAACAGAAGTCCTGTCTTGGGTAAAGATGCATTGAGGGGGTGGTTACATCAAAATATAATCTGGAAAGGTCTACAGACACCTTGTGAGCCTTGGGTTTGCATGCTTCATTATCCAGGTACATACACTGATTCTCCCACAGAATCTTCATATTGTAAAGCCTGGTTCAGAAAAATCAGAAGTGAGAGAGAGAGTGCAAAGGGAGAGAGGGGGACTAGATAAGCACAACCCATAGTTTGGCATTATATCCAAACCAGCCCTGTGTGGCAACTATACCAAACATGTTATATTAATGTTTACCTTAAAATTGTCAATATTAAACTTTTGCCAGGTAGAATTACTTTCTTTTCCAAGCTGAAGTTATGTTAAATCAATATTTCTGCACAGTCCATGTGACAACTTCATAAGTACTTAGAGTAAGATAATTTCATTATGTGAACTCTTTCACATGCTTTTACAATTCTTAAAACGTATACAGATCCTAGCTTGCATAAACAAAGCCAAAAACTAAGAGGCTATAGAAAGCTTCAGTCTATTCCCTAGGAAGTTCCAACAGATTATAAGGAATTAAGTGTACCTATTAGTCTCTAAGCATTTATCCATTAAGCTACATGGAGACATCTACTCCAATATCAAAAATGATGATTTCCTCCTCTGGATGAACCACCGCAACAGATGAATTCTGCTATAGTGGAACTCAAAGATATATACCACTTGCTCTTACCAGATAAATATTATACATTAGATCTGTTCAACTGTTCTGAATTTGAGGCAGTAAAATCCTATAGCTGCCAGACAGCACCTAGATGGTCATAGGTTTATTCAAAGTCCCAGAATTAAGCTCACAAACTTGCTCCAAAGTTGGAGCTGAGACTCTGAGCACAAAATAGCCTCCCTACTGCTTGCAGCCAGTGCAGAAAGAACTGAGTAAGCTGCTTCTCAGGATTGCACAAGCAACCTCAGAGAAGGTGTTGAGTGGGCAGATGGAGAAGGAGACTGGCACCACCAAGTTATAAGGTATCTTAATGGTGCCTCGGCCTCCTCCCTTGAGCATGGAGGTTACTATTACCTCTGTGCTCCTCCAACCATATGTGAGAAGCCCACACTCCTCTGAGTATGGACAGTTGCAAGCATCTGGATTATAGCACAGATCTGCACTTAGACTGTCTTTCTGCTATGATTTAGATAGTTAAGGATGTGTTTGTTTTGTATTTAAATTGTATCAAGCTTTGGTTTTCTTTAACCTTGACCTTCTCTTTAATTGTACTTTTATTTTTGTAAACCTTGGAGGTTTGTGACAGAAACCAACTCTTCAATCCTCTGTTCCCTTAAGAATCCTTGTATCTGGAGGCTACACATCTAGACTCCCAGTGAACCCACTACCAAGGTAAGACGCTTCCCCAGTTTGTCGATACAGTTCATGGATACCACAGCTGTGTTTTTCCCCAGGCAGAGTCTTTCTAACCAGCTCTGACTCAGAAAGATTTGTGCTCAAGCTCCACAACTTCTCTCCAGCACAGAGCCAAGTGTGACAGTCACCAATCTTTATTCACAAAACCAAGGCACTTTCCTTCACTGACTTTTTCTCATACAATCCACATATTCCCAGATACTTGCGCTTGCATCAAAACTTCTTTACCAGGCAGAGAGAAGTGCAGAAGAGGATCAATTCTGCCTCAGAAACCTCCATGTTCAAACTCCACAACTTTTTTTTCCAGTACTGAACTCTGTGACAACCACCAGCCTTTCCCCACAAAGGTAAGTTTCCTGAGCTTTGCTGACATGCTCCACACGTCCTTCCTATGTTCTCTTCAGACCCTTTCTTCTGGACTAAGTCTCGCTGAGAAAAATTCACCTGAAAGACTCAACATGCTACACCTTCAAAAGCTCTGCGGACAGTTTATCTGACAGTGGTAGAATAGCTTAGTTTTTCCCATGACTGCATTTGCCTTGTGGAAGTCTGCCACTCCCTTACTGACAAGTCCCATGAGACTGCCTCCCATTCTGTCCCTTCTGTTCTTCTTGAACAAGTTATACCCTTCAACTGTTGAATTCCAGTCATGCGAATCATTCCACCAAGTGTCAGTTATATCTACCAGGTCATATTTACCCTCCTTTAATAAGAGTTCAAGTTCATGCTGTTTGTTTCCCATATTTGCATAGAAGACAATGTGCTTCATACTCTTTACACCATGGCTTTCTTCCTACGTTTTTTGGAAGAGTATTATTAGGCACTATTAGACCTGCTATTTCTGTTGTGGTGCTTAAGTCCTTGTTCATTGTTGTGTCCTCCCCCGCAGGACTCAATTTAAAGCCTTCCTGATAAGCTTCTTCATGCTGTGGCCAAACACGCTCTTACAATTCTTCTAAGATGCAACCTATCCCTTGCCAGCAGTCTATCTTCTAGAAAGCATAGCCCATGGTCCCAGCATCCAAATCTTTTATGTTGGCATGGCCTTTGTAGCTAGGCATTCACCAGGAATATTTTTCTTTCCCTATTGATTCCTCTTCCAAGAACTGGAAGAAATTAAGAGAAAGCTATCTAGGTCCCAAAGCTCTCAACTTTCATCAAAGAAGCTTCAAATTCTGATGTGATTTCTTCAAAGCTCGCATTGGCAATGTCATGTTCCCCACATTTATAAGAAGGAAGGGGTACATGTTACTGGTCTTTATGTGTCTTGACAGCATACCTGATGAGTCCACGGGTCTTTCCAATTTACATGTGTTTCCATCCTACACAACAGGGAGTCTCCCACAACTAACATTCTACTCTTCTGTAATTGCAAGCCTTGCTACCATTGCCGCTACTTTAGCCTCTTGTTCAGTGTTTATTTATTAAAAGCTTTTCTATCCCATCCCCTACAGATGTCTCGGGATGGCTTACAATAAATAACAGTGTTGCATGGGATGACTTGTAGTTTTTCCACCACAGGCTGCCCTCCAGTCTCATCCTCGAGTAACTGAAAGTGGTTTCATAGCTCCACTGCTTCCACTGGTGCAAAGTGTCTTCTGGTTCTTCTGCTCCTGTTCCTATCACCCTTTTCCAGAGAGTTTTCTCCTTATTTTCCCTTAGCACAGGATTCTTCTCTTCTACCTCAGCTTGCTGTTGCACTTCTTGCTTATGTACTATTCTTAGCTGCTGTCCTTCTGTCTAAAAATTAATCTTTTATTACCTTAAGGGTGAACACTCGCTGCTCTAAAGCTCTTACCTATTCTTCTAACAGTGCTACTAGCTTGCACCTATTGCATGTGTATGCATTGTTGACTTCAGGAAAAATAATAAACATTGCACAGGCATTGCCAGTCACTCTTCTCCATCCATACCTTCTGCTCCTTTTATTCTACCTTGCTGGGGCTATTTTAACCACCAGTGCTTTCTCCTGTTTTCCCTGCAGGTTAAAAACAAGTCCTGCCAGTAAATGTGAATGTGTTACAAGGAAGAAAGGGGGTGGGGAGGGGGGGAGAGGAACTAAGAAGAAAAAAATGTTAGGGACCTCCCCACCAAATTCCACCATCAAACTGCTGTTAGCTCTCCCTGTTTTCTCACTCTGATCTCTGACTATCTGGGAGCTTGGTTGCTTGTATCCAAGAATCCCTAGACCAGCTAGGGCAGCTTCCTCTGCTGCGCTATGAGTCAGGAACCAGACTCCTGGTGTGAGAAGCAAAGAAAACTTACCTAAGTATAGCAGACTCCCAGCAGTAGGTATTTACCCTCCACTGTACAGAAGGCACTGCAGCCAAATACCAGAGTCAGTACAGGGGCAGAACTATTTTGCACATTACTGGTCTCCAATTTGTTGAATGAGAAGGCCAGAAAAGGGGATAGGGTCCAAACATCATCATTACAACCAGGTTCGGCACCTATGACTCAATGCAGATCTAACACTGCTTGATTACAAAGCCATGCCCAGTTATATGGGGATTTTCAAACTAGTATGGGCTAATTATAGTTAACACTGTTACTAACTATAATAGGAAAGTGGGAACTACAGTGGTACCTCGGCTCATTAACGCCTTGGTTCACGAACAAATCGGATCACGAACAAAATTTCTGAAAAATTTTGACTTGGGTTGCGAACACTGCTTTGGATGGCGACCAAGATCACAGCCATCTCCCCGCCCCCCCCACGTGGGGAGATGGCCTCCATCCCAGTTGCTTTCATACAGAGAAGGCATGCGTGATCAGAGGCGCGCTGCTGCAGGAAAGACAGGCAGAATCTCAGCCATCTCCCCCATGGCTCTGCTTTGCTGCTCCTGTCTTTCCTGCAGAAGCGTGCCTCTGATCAGGCACGCCTTCCCTGCACGAACGGAACTGCGATCACTGCCATCTCCCCACCCCCAGTGCACCGTTTGCGCCCATCTCTC
Organism: Varanus komodoensis; assembly: GCF_004798865.1. Lineage (NCBI taxonomy): Eukaryota > Metazoa > Chordata > Lepidosauria > Squamata > Varanidae > Varanus > Varanus komodoensis. The sequence goes on along the minus strand of NW_025335761.1, from coordinate 43,391,786 downwards.
TCTTCCCCAGTGCGCCTGCGATCACGCCCGTCTCTCCCCATCCCACCCCCCAGCGTGCTGGGATGACGGGGCGCCTGCAGGGATGACAGGCACAATCTTGGTCATGCGGGGGGGGGGGCAGGGAGATGACCGCGCTTGTGTTTGGGGTGGTGGGGGGAGATGGCCGCGATCTTTGTTGTTGTCACTTTGCTTCACATTTTTCTGATTAAAAAAATGGTTACAGAATAATCTTATTTACATTGAACCTTATGAGGAAATTTAACTTGGCTCACGACCAATTTGGGTCACGACCAGTCCTGATTAAGTTCGTGAGCCAAGGTACCACTGTATCATATGAAAATGGGGAGTATGAAGGAGAAGGCTGGAGAATATGATCTCCTACTATATTTTCAAAGTAAATTCAGTAAATTTAAGTTTGAACCCTATGTAGAATTTTATCTCTGTGTTTTTTTCTACATGAAAAAAAAACGTATTTCACTTTCTATGAAACATTTCATTTTTCAAAGTATTAAAATATGTAGTTGGTCATATATACACCATAAAACTTGGATTCTGCAGCAAAATGATAGGTTCTGATAGTTATATGCAAAGTAACCATAATACTGTATTTGAAATAAAATCTCGCTTTTTAAAGTTCCAAGTCAATTGAATTGGAAAAACAGGAAGTGGTGGTAGGGGGAGTGTTGTTAATTATGGTATCAGTTTCTGCCACATGTGGTGTGGTAAATCTTTATAATCCATTACACAGATAAAAGCTACTAATGCATTTATCATGGAGGATTACATGTTCTCTCATTCTTCTAAAACAACAAATTGACATATGGTATAAAACAAAAGGTAAACTATTGAAGCACTAAAACTAATACATTTTTGCATCGTTCTTTTATTTATTCTAGATTTCTAATGGATTGTTAAGATTGGTAAGCTGTCAAGTTGTCCAATTTTTATTTCCTGATTTACCAGAAGCATGAGCTGAGGCCCTCTAAGGAATATGGGGTATTCTGAGAAGAAGTACAAATTTCTCATTGCATCTATTCAGCAATTGGTTCAAGAAGTGGAATGCTTTCCCATTTTTGAGTCTGTGAAATGCCAGTAATACCATGTTGACTATCAACATTATGATAATGGAGCAACCATTTTTAATAAGATTCATCTTTTCTTTCTTTCTTAGGTACCTTTAAGCCTGTTCCCAACCTTCTGCCCTGTAGATGTGCTAGGCTGCAACTCCGATTACCATCCAGCATAACAAAGGAGAAAGATGAGAGAGGTTGACAACAGCTGCGCTGTGTCCGGTCAGGGAATGGTGCTGTAAGAGGTATGTGCAAGAGCCATAGAACTCCAGCATTCCTCAAACAGCAGTTGTAGAGAGCTGGGGTGGTTTTGAAACCATCCCCCATCAGGTACCATGCTGGCTTTGGATGGCAGGGGATGCTACAATGCCATGTAGGTAATTAGGGAAATCCATTGAGAATTTAATGGGACAGAGAGAAAGACTTTAAATTGTTTGGTACACGTGGAATAGTTATTATGTATTGTACCACACTGCTTGTTAATTGTTGTTGTATATGCCTGCTGAAATTTATTGTATGGTAATGTCTTATGGCAGGTGAGTCTGTTTTAAACTGTTTTAACTGTTGTATTTGGTATATTTTAATCACGTTTTGTAAACCATTCTGAGAGCATTAGCTAATTGAACAGTATAGAAATGCTTTATTTCACTTGTATGCCACACCCCTTAGCCATAAGACTTTCTGGGTGGCTCAGAACAGTAGTTAAAATAATACAGTTAGCAATGCATTTAACAGCATGTCATGAGGAATAAAAAACTGTAAAATAATAAAATTAATACATAAAAGGTAAAAAGGATAAAAATGAGCACACAAAAATAAACACACAATAAATCAAACAATTAAAGATGCCAGGACAACTTCTTTTCCTGCCAATTCTCTGAATCCAGTTGGTGGCTCCTGTGCCTCTGTATCAGGAATCCAGAACATTCCTGTTAGCTGTCCATGCAAAATGGATTCTGGAGCCATGGTGGCAGGGAAATCGCAACTAAAATATACAGTGCATAAAGAACATGCCAGAAAGTCAGCACATCAGAAGTCCTCTATAAAACATAACTTCTCTGCAGTTGTCCTCTAGTTAAGGTACTTGCTCCATGGGAATGCCAATCTAATCGCATCTCTATAAATGCCTAATAAATACACCTTAATTTAGGCTGGCAGCAGGAATTTTTTCTGCTCTACAGGACTTTTACTTGAGAATCTATAATAATCTATTATAGATGTTATTGTTTTTCCTGCAAGTCTTTTTCAGACATATGTTATTGAAAAGACAGCCAGCAGATTTCAGAACTAAAATAATCTAAATAATTTTGGGATGAGGGGTGTTTCATACTGTATTTGAAATAACTCTGACCCTGACAGCCCAAGGCCTGTGAGTAATGTCTGCTGTGCCACCACTAAAATCACATTTGTGTGTCACTGATTAGCAACAAGGTTGTTATTTTATTACTGCTTCAACCTTTACCAAGCACAGGCATTAGGAGATAAACAGACCTGTGCAGACCACCAGCTCTGAATAATAAAACTGTTTTAGGGCAATTATATTAATGGATAGACATAAATAACACAGGACTGTTAATAATGCAACCTGCTTCAGCAAAGTAAATATTTGTGCTTCTTTCTGTAGCAAACTGCTTTGTCTAAAGCATATGTAAAACTGATCCCAGAGAAAGGGAAAAATTAACTCAACTGCATTTCAGCAGTTTCTGACTTTCAAACTTTGCCCTATAGAGCCTGGAAACACAGGATTCTTCAACAAGAAAATTGCTTATGGTAGACAAACTTTCCTGAAAGGCAGATTATCTGTCACAACCAAATGTCCCCTTCAGTGTGTAGCTGCAGAGCAGTATGAAGTGAGTTTTAGGATGCATTCTTCGCTTAAATATGGCCAGCTTTATTTAATATGAATGCAAGGATTCTCATGACATAAAAACAGAGATGTAATATATTTCAAATTCCTAAAGAGAACAGCTGGCCAACATGATAAGCCAGTACTTTACAGTGGGTCTAAAAAACCACAAGCTACTATTTCCCTCTGCAAAAGTCAATTTTTTTCAGTGGCTAGTTTTACTATAGATCCTTGTGCACTTTTCATTCTTTGAACCAGCCCTAAGAAGCTGCAGGCTAAAATTAAAATTTATGAACATTTAGCAACTAAGACAGTTTGAAAATTCAATCACAACCCTAATTAGAGTGTACTCAAACCCAGCCTAACATCCTATCTTATGGATAGGGCCAGTGATGTGGAAAGAGTGCATTAGAACATTTCCATAGTATTTCCCAGAGTATTTCCCACCTCTCATCCTAGCATGTGTAGATCCTTCAGGAAGAATTTTAATCTCTCCTGGCTCCAGCATACAACTTATAACGGGAGAGGCCCTTCTCCGGGAACCCTCCATGAAAGAAATTAGGAGGGTTGGTACTCGGAGGAGGGCTTTCTCTGCAGTGGCGCCCAATCTATGGAATGCGCTCCCCAGAGAGGTCCGCCTGGCACCGTCGTTACTTGTTTTTCGGCGCCAGGTGAAGACCTTTTTATTTAAACGTCACTTTAATTGTTAACAATATTTGCTTATTTATCTGGCCAGGGCGACTTCTTTTATATTTTATATTTTTATTTATTTTATATTGTTAATTTTAATTTTATATTGTTATTTTTGTATTTTATTGTATTTTATTGTGTTTGTAAGCCACCCTGAGGCTTCGGCAAGGGACAGCATAGAAATGTTCTAATAATAATAATAATAATAATAATAATAATAACAACAACAACTTCAGAAATAAAACTCAATTTCACAGCTGTATTATATCTATTCTATAATACCACTATTACATTACAAAGTTTTTTTAATTCCATAGGTGATTCCATTTTAAGACCATATTCACATTATTCAAGTAAATCTGACATTGATTTCACTATGAATACACGAGGCAGAGTAAAGAATTCATCAAAACAGTTAAAGTAACCACAAGCCAAAATAAAACAGAAAAGCTATTAAGCATTAAGAAAAAGCAAATTATGGGTTAGACAAGTAAGTTTTGACAAACGCTGAAAGTCCATCAAGATTTGTGCCTGCTACACTACATGGGGAAGAGTTAGAATGTAAGAAGCTAAGAAAGACCATGTTGGATCAGACCAATGGTCCATCCAGTCTAACACACTGTATATGGCAGTAAGCCAGCTGCTCACAGGATCCCACAAGGGGATGGATACAAGAGTTCTATCTAGCAAAGCTCCTCAGCAACTAATATATGCAGGTATGCCCTCTCTAATGGAAGCAGCACATAAACAGCAAGGCTAGTAACCACAGATAATCTCCTCCTGCATGAATTAGTCCAATCCCATTTTAAAGCCATCCAAATTGGTGGCCATCACTATTTTTGTGGCAGTGAATTCCAAAGTTTAACTATGAACTGTGTGAAGAAGTAGCTCCTTTTATCTGTCTTGAATCTCCCAGTAATTAGCTTCATGGGATGGCTCTAAGACTTCTAAAGGCAGGAATCATGAGTACACTCCTCTATGTTGTTTAGATATGATGCATCTTTAACTTCCTTGATATTTCCCCCTTTTTCCTCTCAGTATGTAATGTCACCACTAGGAATTTAATTGCAATCTTAATATGGTGCCCATGCTATGGCCTTCGTGGCTCCTTCCAATTCTACTATTCTACGAGGGGCGTTCAATGTATTCTCGGTATCAGGTTGATTTGCTATTGATGTAATTTAATTATTTCATTAGCTAATATCACTATCTGAGGGTATACAAGCAAAATTTCAAATAAGTGTGATCATTAGTTCCCTAGTAATCCTCAGTGAAAGACAACCATGATGACTGATGCGACAATGTTGAAGAAAATTGAGCACTGCGCTGTGATTAAGTTCCTTACAAAACAAGGAAAAAGTCAAAAAATCATTCACGAAGAGATGGTGGCCGTTTACCAGGACTCTGCACCTTCATTATCTACTGTTCAAAAGTGGTCAAGTGAATTTAAAAGGGGCAGAGAAAGCACTGAAGTTGACCCTCACTCAGGCAGGCCGGTTACTGCCACTATGAAAGAAAATGTGAAAAAAATTGAGAAACTTGTATTGGAGATGCCCGAATAAAAATCAAAATGTTAGCAGAGATGACAAACCTATCCGTTGGTACCATATTTACTATTTTTCATGACCATCTTAACCTTTCCAAGGTCTGTGCAAGATGGGTGCCACAAATGCTCATGATGCCTCAGAAACAAGTGCGAGTCGAGTGCTGTAGGGAGATTTTAGAGCTCTGTGGTGACGATCCATCGAGTATTTTCGACCGGATTGTTACTGGAAATGAAACTTGGGTTCATCACTATGACCCTGAAAGTAAGCAGGAGTCCATGCAGTGGCATAAAAAAGGTGCTGACCCTCCGAAGAAATTCAAAGTCACTCCATCAGCCGGAAAAATCATGGCCACAGTGTTTTGGGACTCAAAGGGAATTTTATTGATCGAGTACACGAAAAAAGGTGAAACCATAAACGCAGCATCTTACGCAACCACTCTGCGTAATTTAAGAGAAGCAATTAAAGAAAAAAGGCGAGGAAAACTGACCTTAGGTGTGTTGTTTCTTCACGAAAACACACCCCTTCACACGGCACGTGTTTCGAAGGCTGCTGTGCGAGACTGGTTTCGAAGAAATAAACCACCCACCCTACAGCTCAAATCTAGCCCCCAGTGACTACTACCTATTCCCAAATTTAAAAAAAGATCTTTGTGGAAAGCGATTTTCCGATGATGAAGAGCTCAAGGCGGCAATTAACACGCATTTTTTAGACAAGGAGGAAGGGTATTTTTTACAGGGAATTGAAAAGTTAATTTCTAGATGTAATAAGTGTATTGAAGTTATGGGGCATTACATTGAAAAATAAAAATTATTTCAATTTATTATTCCTTTTTCTTCATACTGACACCGAGGATACATTGAACACCCCTCGTATAAGGCTCCTTCACTGGACTATGTGGTCCTGAGGATGAGACACTAGTATTGAAACAACTTATGACTCTGGGTTAACAATAAACAAAATAAAACTTTATTTGTACAAGAACCATATTGGTTTCAAGATGGTCTGTAACTTCATTTTGTAAATAAAAGTTCATATTAATAACTTCTGACTGAGGTAATCTCATTCTTTCCCTTCACAATCACTCCTCATTCTCAAATCCTTATTTCTCTTATTGTTCTTTGACCAACTTTTAATCTATTTATCTCAGTTCAATCTTTCACTTCTCCACTCAAGTTTCTGTCAGCTTCTATCTCTCGCACCTTATAATACTTGAAAATATTAGGTTTTTACTATCCCTGTTCACTGACGTTTCCTCTAAGTTTTGTACCTCTTTCTTTAGAATGAATCTTAGATGCCTTTTGCAGCAGTATCTGGGATTCTAATGAGAAGGCTGCCTCTTTAGATTCTGCAGAATCTAACTCTTGACTGCTGGTATCTATTTCTCTCTCCTCACATGCCTCTAAACTCCGCTCATATACTGTCAGTTATCAATCACCTCACTCACTCACCCCCTCTTGCTCTTCTGAAACTTACCAACACACTCATAACACTTTAAAATTGTTACAGCAGAGGAAAGACCCTCTCCCTGGCTATGGACATTCTCCATGCAGTCATAAGCTCCTTTTGTTGAGAGCCAGTGTCATATCATAGGTAGACTTTTGGACTAGGGTTCAGGAGATCTGGATTCCAATCCCTGCTAGGCCATGAAGCTCACTGAGTGACTTTGGACCATTCACTGATTCTAAATCTAACTTATAAGATGGTTGTAAAGAGAGGAAAAGGAGAATGTAAGCCACCGTGGCTTCCTTAAAGGTAGAATAGGCATATATTAGGCAATGTGGGGAACTATCTATTGCACCCTTATTTTAAAAGCTTGATCAAAATTAAAGGGTCTCAAGATCCATAAGCATAAATCAGGTTAATAGAGGCTTTCTTAGACTCTCACAGCTGTTCACTGTGTAGGATGAAAAGGCACTGCAGGAAAGGAATGAGCAGAAAAGCAGGCTTAAATAAACAGGTTTCATGCAAGCTTAAAGGCAGGCATAAATAAATTGAAGCACAGTGCCACAGAAATATTTATTCCAGGCATTGCATTAGTGGAGGGTGGCAATTTAAAAAAAAAATTAAAATGCATATATGATGGCAAGCTTCACCTCCTCCTTAGTAAAACCTCTGCACAATGCAGGCAGGGAACCATGGCAGCCATGGAGAAATGCATGCTGGGAAACTCTCACGCTTCATCACCTTCCCTAAATGATTGGAGCATTCTGGAACTTTTCGCTCCAATGTCCTCCTCATTCAGAACACAACGGGAGCATTCTGGAACCCCTGTAGAAACGGAGGGGCAGCGCATGCTGGGCAGGTCACCTCGGCATGCCTGGTAAAAAAGACGTCCACGTTATGCATGCACGAGGAAAAAAATACCTCGTGGAGTTGCACCGCCCTGCCCATGCGCTATTTGCTCCAACGCTGGTCTGCAACATGGGGTGGGCTGCAAAATGGGAAGACTGGAAGGACTGCTAATAGAGATTCTGGGGATCCGCATGCATTACACCGGCTGGCGGGGTGTAGATGGTGCAAGCTAAAAATAGCCTCGCGGAAGTGGCAGAGGAAAGGCGCTGGATTAATGAAGCATTCTTCATTCCTGTTCGGGAGGGTGCACGTTTACGGGTAGGCCCTCCAGGAGACTAAGCTGGGGACGCTCTGCTTCCTCCGACTGAGGCCTGGCGGTGCAGGGTTAGTACCTCTGACGATGAAGCTCTCAGAAGGAGCAACGGCCTCCCACCCCACTGTCGCCCTCCCTCCGGCCGGCTCTACCTGGGCTCCTCCTGCTGCAGCAGTCGCCACTCTCCATCTTCACTCCCATGCTCTTGGCCTGGCCCTGCCGGCTCTTTTCGCCCGGAGCGGCCCAGCGCGGCCCGGCGCCTCCTGGCTGTTTCCCCTCCTTCCCTCTCCCGACAAGGCTAGCCAAGGGGCGGGCCTGGCTGCCAGCGAGGTTGCTATGGTCACCGTTGCTCGCTTCTCCGGGAGTGTTACGTCCTGGGACCGGAGAGGAGGCGAGAACGGGGGATGAGGACAGCGAAGACCCCGTTGCGCCCCGTTTACTTTGGAATACGTCCCTCTGAGTCCAGTGGGGCTTACGCCCCGGTAAAGGTGGGCAGGATTGCGGCCCCAGAGCAAGAAATAAAAGAAAAGGCAGCGTGGGAAAAAGGAAAGCTGAGGCAGGAAACTAACAGCCTAATCCTGTGCATGATTATTCAGAAGTAGGTCCCGCAATATATTTAGGATTGCCGCTTTAGGTTGCTTCCTGAGCGCTGTGTCGGAGTAAGCACCACTGAACGCATTGGGACTTAATTCCGCGTAAACACACGTAGGGCTTTGCTGCAGGGCTGCGATCTTGTCTGGCAGACTGAGATTCATTGGAGAAAGTGAACCTTGTTTTCTAGTAAGCATGCATAGGATTCTTTAGACCAGTTGCTGTTCTGTTTTGTCTTGTCTAGTGGATCTTTCTGGAGTGCACAACATTCTTGTGAGGAAGGTTTTGTAAAGTAATGCAAGCATGAAGTAATACATGCTGGGCCAAAAAAAATCCGAGTTTTAAATATAGACGGATGGGATCTGAGCTAGCAGTGACTGATCAAGAAAGCAATTTTGGAGTTGTGGTGGGCAGCTCAACAAACATGTCGACTGAGTGCACAATTGCTGTGAAAACTCCATGTTAGGCAAAATTAGGCAAGAAATCAAAAATAAAGCTACCAAAATTGTACTACTTTGGACAGTTCTTTGGTGCAACCACACTTGGTTCTGCACAGTTCTGGTCACCACAACTGGAAAAGTACATTATTGAGTTGGATACAGGCAGAGAAGGGCAGCTGAAATGATCAAGGAGTTGGAGTAACTCTCATTGGAGGAATGGTTGCAAGAACAGGGATTGCTTAGAAAAATGTTGAGTAGAGGGAGACCTGATGTTTAAAATTGTGCATTGTGCGGACATTACTGTCCTTCTCCCATAATACTGTGACCCACAATCATCTTATGAAGTTGATTGGTGGGGGATTCACAACAGGACATTCTTCATATCACGCATAATTAAACTATGAAATTCACTGCTGCAAGAATTGATGGCCACTAATTTGGATGGCTTTAAAATGGTATTGGACTAATTTATTCAGGAGGAGCCCTTACCCTAACCACAGCCTTGCTGTTTATGTGCTGCCTACCTTACAGAGATGGCATGCCCTCACACACTAGTTGCTGAGGAGCTTGGGCAGCCAGAACTCTTGTACCCATCCTTCTTAAGGGATCCTGTGAACAGTTGGTTTGCTACCATGTGAATGGATTTTTGGACTGGACAGACCATTGGTCTTTTCCTGCCTGGCTTTTTTTCTACATTTTTATGTCATGGAAGAAACTTAAATGCACTGTTATATTTTATGTGAGAACGTGTGGTTGCTCCTGTGCTTGTTTGACTATATATAGATACCTGGCTAATAACTGATTTTCTAGATTACTACTTGGAGAGGACAGCAAGAGGTTGAGGGCCAGGACTCAACTACAGCTCTTCACTCTGTGGCCTTGATTCCATGTCACTCTACATCCCCTTTTCACTTTGAGATTGCCAATTGGAGTACATGTGTGAGAGGCATGCAGATTTGGCCCAGTAACTATCCCATATGCACTGGATGGAGGAATTGCTTGGAGCAGCACTTGAAGCATTTCAGCAAGTACAGCTTTTCTTACCTCTTACCTAGGCATGCCAATGTGCCGATTCATATATTGAACAAAACTAGGGATTGGTTAATTTAGAATCCACAAAGGACCCCACTGCTTTATTTCTCATGGAAACTCAGACAGTATGCAGAATCTAACCTCCTTAAGCTTGAGGGACATAATTGTTGCATCATGTGCTTTCAGATCATATCCTCTCATGAGTACCATTTTCAGTCATTGCATTAGAGGAAAAACTGTTAGCCTTGAGAAAAACTCATTTATTACAGCGTACCTTTGTGTGGCTTATGGACGACTTTATCAGATACATGTGTTTGTATGTACACAGTGGGTGGAAGGAAATTTTGAACAGGGAAGGCAGAGGGTACTAGAATGTAGAGCATGCAGTGATTACTCCTGTAATTATCTACATGTGTTACAGTGGCCATTCCCAAAACAGTGGTTGGGTGATAATAGAGACAGCCAGGCATTAGGAAGCTGATGAACACATGTAGGCCTCAGTCCTATTGATTTTATCCTCAGTAAGTGGAAGGCCCTGAACTTGAAGACTTCCAACTGTACAATGCAAGGTAGGAGGAGCAACACAGGCAATCTTCATCTGTCTGTCCTCTTGCACTGCTAGCAATGCTACTCCAGAAGGAGAGGGGAAGAGGGTTAAGATGGCTCCTGCCTTGGCATTCTGTCCCTTCCCTGCTCACAAGAATGCCCCATTTCTTCCCCCCTCAAGGTCACTTTCACAACCTTGGAGGGCAGGCAGCCTGGTCCTTTCTGTAGCAGCTGGGAATGGGAAGGGGAAGCAGGAAGCGCTCTGAGTACCTCTTCTGAGTTCAGAGTGCCAACTCTGTCCTTGGAGGCTGGGCTCTGCAGTGTCCTATGGGCCCCCAGACAATGTCTGGGAGTCATAGGATTGCTCCCGTAGTGTCATTCAAAGTCCCTCTTCAAAACCTCTTGTTTAATCAAAGGGCAGCTGTTTAGTGCTCTGGTCTCCTGGGAAATAGAAGTTTTCTTTGCATGTATTTTGAATGTTCAATAGGTGTTATTGCCATTTCTGATTTCAGGTTTGTGTCTGTTTATTCTTTATACAGAGACAACCCTTTGCCCTATGTAGAATGCTATAAAACTTTGCTAGCGAATGGTGGAATATATCACATTGGAAGACAAGCAGGTGCATGAACTGCTGATTTAGTAGTTTACATTATTAGGTCCTATAATAGTATTGCCAGAATAGACACAGATCTAGAATTGACATCTGGGTCTGTCACATTGTCTGTTGCAGCTGGTGAGTAGCTGTTTCAGGTGGGGAGCTAAGCAAGTAAGTCTGTGAGTATTTACTGCATTCAGTTCCTTTTGGCGTCACTGTTCATAAACCCCTGTGCCTCAACCATGTATGTGTATATGCACAGAATAGAGATGCAGACATACATACTTGGAATGCAGGATAACATTTCATGCATCTGTCAAAATAGGCTATAGTCCACAAAGGCTTATGCCAGAATAAATGTGTTAGTCCTAAAGGTACCACAGTTTTTTCATATTTTTGCTGAAAGAAGATTTACATGGCTATCTCTGGAAATAGTAACATTAAAGGAGTGTTCAGAAGTGTAAACAGCTTGTACCTGACATTCCCCACACATCTTTTTAAATATCCGAATCTGCTCTCAAACAGAAATAGAATCTAATTTAGTTCAGTTCTGACTCCAGAGCTGTCAATCACAGCTCCATTAGAAGTTATTTCCTGAGCACTGTTGATATGGAATAGAGAATACCTTCCTCCAGACGCTACACTAACTCTACAGAGTGCTGAACCACATCACCTCAGTACTGGCAGAATAATACACATGCAGAATACATCCTATATCTGGAGAATTTAGAATAAACTTGGAAAATCAACATGAATACTTTTACTATTCAATTGTATATGAAACACTATATAGCTAACTAGCCAAGTCTGGTGCTTATTTAAAGAGCTATGCATTTGAAATGTAATGGGGAAAATGTGAGTTTATGTGAGGAAAACTGGAAACACACCAGCTGGAAGACCTGTCTGTCTGTCTATGCCAACAGAAGCTTTTGAAAGAACCACTTACAATTTTGGCTTCAGCCACATTCTACCATCACTAATTCAGTAGCAGAATGTTCACATTTTGGAAGTGTACAAATGGCAGCACCTTTAACTCATAATATTAATTTCTTGTAATGTGTAGCTGACTTTTAAAATGTTGATGTTTATAAAGCATTTGAGTATGTCTCATTTACATATGCACAGCCACAACTATTCCTGAGTTGTTAAACTCAAGAATGGCCCATTCTGTGTAAAACAGTTCCTTAGCTATATTGTCCTTACTGGTCTAACATCTTTGTGTCATTTGTCATTACTTTTTATACTCTGATATGTATATCCAAATGCAATATATCCTTGTATTTTTGGAATTGTCCTGTTAAAAAATCTTTGAGGGTAACCCAGTCCTTTATTCTGGCTGGGTCATGCTGGGAATTGTAAGCCTTTTTTGTTTGTTTAAACTTAAGAGCATAAGAAAAGCTATGCTGGATCAGACAAAGGTCCATGTAGTTCAGCACTCTGTACACACGGTGGCAAATCAACTGAATTTTTCACCCATATTGCTTCTGTGGAGGAGTCATAACACTTAGATTATCAAGTCTTCTGCTCTTTAATACAGTGGGCACTCCTTCTCTGTCTTTCCTCTACAGTTTCTATCCAGAGATGACTGTTTCCCATTGCACAGAACTGCACACTTTCTCGCTGAATCCAACGTAATGTGACTGTCGGGATAGTGCAGAAGGCATTTTATGAACTGACATCAAATCTTTGAACAACCAGGGGAACACCTCCTCCCATAAGCTGCAAAGAAATTGATATAATCCTTTAATGCCCACAATAAAAAGAATGGATATCCACGAGTCTTGTATGTTGTTCAAATGTCAAAGCTTAAGGGATTTGGAAGATTAGAAGAAGGTAGACAATCCAGAAAAACTTGTAAAGACATGACAACCTTTTATTGAATTTTGTTAGCCAAATACAACGTAGCTATAAATGCATATAAATTAGTTTCAGCTGTGTAAACAAATTTTTTGTTCGCTCTGTATGAAACAAACTATAAAAATTGTATTCTTTTAATCCATGTGTATTTGTAAGCATTTAAGCATAATGCTGTAACTTAAGTATTTTATTTAATAAAAAGATAATAAAATGCAAGGTAACTTTTTCTTGTTCTTTTTTGCTTTTTGGCCAGTTTGTGCAAGGTTCCTGTACTAAACCAAAGGACCAGGTAGTGGTATCTAGCAGTTAATAAATATTCCATTGATTTATCTGTACAACCTTCAGGTAAGTAATTGAAGAACCTACCATGGTTAAGAAAAATTGGACAGAACCAAAATCCTAACCTCAGTCGTAGATTTGCTAGCAAAACAACTGATGCATCCTGTGTGTTCTCAGACTGGTGGGAACAGAAAAGTGGTGAGTGGGGGTGAAATACAAAGATGGCAGAATAACACGTGAACATGACAGACATTTCTCTGCAATGACCAATTAAGAATGAATCCTGCAGTGATGTCCCTGTGACACATGGAGGCAAGTTTCATCATTGTCATGGGTGTTCTGGGGGAATGAAACAACTGCAGCATATCCATGACCTGTTTTTACCCATTCCACCACTGGATTGCCTATAGCATTTTAGTGGCACAGCAGCTCATTTCTTCTAGTATAGCCTAAACCTCCACAGTGTAGCAATGCCATGTTGGGAACTCTAGCAATGCAGCTCATGGGTTCTGTCTCACCTTAAATATTTCCAGCAAGTAAAATGTCCACTTAGGATTGTTTTGTATAAAGAGGTTATGATCTTGCAGTATTATTTTCAGTTCCTTATCTAATTCTACCTAACACAGAATTACCGTATTTTTCGCTCTATAAGATGCACTTTTCCCCCCCTCAAAAGTAAGGGGAAATGTCTGTGCGTCTTACAGAGCAAATGTGTGTGTGCCCGACGCCCGGGATGCTGCCGGCCCACCTGTACCACGTGGCACCACCTGGCTGGCATGCACTCGGCGTGCCCTGCTCCGCCCCCCCCCCCCCAGCACAGGTGAAAGCTGTGCTGCTCAGGGGGAGAAATGTGAAGGAGGAGGAGCTGCGGGTTTTAACCCGCTGGCCGCATGGAGAGACGGACTGCTCACTGCCTGGGAACTGCTCACCCCCACCGCCTGGAAAGAGCTGCTGCCACTGCACCGCCCGGAAGACAACCGCCGGCATGCTGCCAGCCCCACGTGGCACCACCTGGCCAGCATGTGCTCGTTGCACCCTGCTCTGCCCCCCCCCTCCTGCACAGGTGAGAGCTGTGACGCTCGGGGAGAGGTGCGGAGGAGGCGGAGCCGCGGGCTTTAACCACTGGCCGCATGGAGAGACAGACTGCTCAGCCCCACCACCTGGGAAGACCTGCCACCGCCCCACTGCCCAGAAGACCACCACCGGCACGCTGCCGGCCCCACGTGGCATCACCTGGCCGGCACACGCTCGGCGCACCCTGCTCTGCCCCTCTCCTCCGGTGCAGGTGAGAACTGTTAATCACAGGTCGGTGTGTGTTTTCAAATGGCAACCCGTCTTTTAATGAAGCCCATGGGGAAGTGATGGGGAATGTGCCTGTGATTATCAGGAAGCTTTCCATGGATCAGTTATCTGTTAGTTGATCAGACACATTTTTTTTAGGATCAGGGGATATTTGCACAGTATTACCTTTGTGTATGAAGTTTATTCTTCAAAGGCTACTTAGTCCGCTGTGTGTTTTATTTACTGTACAATATCTCATTTTTTGTCAGAAGTTTTTTTCTATTATTTACTAGTAGGGCAGCATGGACATTACTGGCTTTTTTAGATTTGTTATTGAATTGTCTGCAGCAGCTCTTGTATAACTGGTGTAGATTGTGGATTCCTTCAATAATTCCACTACTGACTAAGAAAGTGATGTCAGTGATTGTGAGCAACAGAGCTTCATAAATTCTGACTCTAGTGATAATGAGTTCTATGGGTTCAACAAAAACTAGAAGAGTACTCGAACTTTAAAGTCTCTCTTTTGTTAATGACAGTGATGATGGTTCTTAATGCCACTGTCGACTGCTGTTCACTTTACAAGGTTGAAATACGGTATTACTGTATTCTGTTATAGTTTATAAATAGTTTAGTAAACCATTTGATTCAGAATATTTTTTTCTTGTTTTCCCCCTCTAAAAACTAGGTGTGTCTTATGGTCAGGTGAGTCTTATAGAGCGAAAAATACGGTAGCCCTTTTCACAGCCATCGGCACACCGGGGCAGTATTTTCATCAAACTGTCCAGCAGAACCTCAAGATATCTTTCCTGATCAGTCACCACTAGTTTAGAACCCATCAGAGTATGGTTGAAGCTAAGAAGTTTTTGCCCACTGTATTTACATTTGCTGACACTGAACCATATTTGCCATTTTAATGCCCATGCTCCTAGCTGGAGGGAACCTTTTGAGCTACTGGTTCCTATAATAAAAGAGGTTGTATTATTGGTTCTACTGCTCTGCCAATGGTGTTGACATTTGACCACAGAAATTCAAAAATAAAATGCAGAAAAGTAGTTGATCAACACAGGTGGCTCATGATCCAATTATTCTTCCAAAGTTGGTTAGATCCACAGAATGGGTTTTGTTTGTTTGTTTTTTGGTTTCCCACTGAGCAAACAAAACCTTTCAAGAACATCACTGCTATTCCTTTGTTACTAGGCAACACATCCCCGTTGCCTAAAGAATGTAACAATTTTCATTGCTTTCCTTCCTGTTTGTGGCTACAGTTCATTAGTAATGCCCTTATTCTAGAATTCTGGCCCATTCCTGCCAATTCATTTATAAGCTTTTCAGCAGTTTGACATCAGCTTGAATAACCCTTCACTTTTTATACAACAAAACCTTTTATAGCCTGTTTCCAACATAATGCATGCATGGAACAGCTTTTGGATGAATCTGTGAAAGCTCACATGTAAGAAACCACTTAGCTGGAATGCATTATCCATGCAATTCATTCACAAGTTTCCAGTGAACATTATCCTTTCAGAAATCTAATCTTGACAAGCAAGATCATCTTTGCACAATGATGCAATGATGCATTCTAACTATGTGTATGCAACCAAATAGTGTTAGAATATGCAATTGCCATTAGCAGAGATCCAGTGTATGGAGGGAAAAATAACTGGTTGAAAAGCTCCTAAATGGTTAATGCATGTAAATTGTTTGAGTGCTGGCTTTGGTTTCCCTTCTGCTTACTTAATTTGATGTAAGAAGATGCCTGCTAATATGATGTAAAGCTCATGTTTAAAGCTGGTAATTGTTTTCTGTCTTAAATACAGTCAGAAAAACAAATAATGCCTATCTCTTGGAACTTAATGTAAGGTCTATGTAAAAGGATTTTCCATGCCCTTTTGACAGATAAAAAGACTGCTAATGCAACACTGGAAGAATAAATGGCTACCTACAATAACACAGTGGGTAGAGGAGGATGAAACTTGATTTTCAAATGGTCATTTTTAGGTGCAGTTTACAAATGGACAAATATATGGATATTTGGACTGCCTTTATTGAGGCTTATGCAAAATTACCTTTAATAATATTAGATCTTGTTATGCATAAAATATATAGGAGTACATAATATATGTGTTTGTGTTTATATTCATTGTAGTAGATTTTTTAAATCTCATATTTAAAAATTGCAATATTTCATTTTAAATATTGATGTTTGCTTTTTGTTGTTTGAGTATTGGTTTTGAAGTTCACAATAAAAATAAGTAAAATAATCATAATAATATCCAAAGTTACAAATTATGTATAGGAAGAAGTCTATTTTTTTTCTGAGATATGAAGACACCTAGGTGTAGAAAGAAATCTTTTGAGGTATTGAAAGGGAACATGTTTTGGTGTCCAAGAATATTTAAGTGGAATTAAAATATTATTTAATCTGTGAACTCCAAACGATGAGGTAGCATTCAATATTTGGTGTATAATGAATTATTTCCACATTTGCCTCCTGAAGTGTGCCATTTTTCATTTATCTCTGTTCTCTTAAAAAACTTTTCAGAAAGGAATTAAGGACATGATAAACTGCAGGTATAATTTATTGCTGCTCAGAGCTGTTTTATTCTCACTGTTTCAGTTTGAAATGCCAGATGTTCAAGAACACAGACACAAATTAGCGGCATTAACTGGAAAAGTCAAGAAGTTGTGAATCTGACTTTAGTCACCTAAGCTATAAATTCTGCATCTTCATTTCCTCTGCCAAGTGACACCAGCCTAACGTGCCGTTTGCAAATGCATCTGTGCGATAATTAACCACTGAAAAGTATGGTTAGTCATGTTAAATGGCAAACTAAAATCAGAAAAGTAATGGCTCGAATTAGTAAAAATAACAAAAGGTTTTGGGGTGGGTTTCTTTGTTTCCTAGCACTGTAAAATTAACATTTACAGTCTGATCTATCCATGTCTGTTTGGAATTGGAAGTATTTCCCACTGACTTCTTGACCCAAATGAGCGGATTGCACCCCTATTTTGACAGAAGCTTTTCAGGATATGAGTGCACTTCAGATGCATGATGTCTTCTCAGCTGGTTGATACAATGAAAGACAGAAGGGTGAAATTCTGAAAGCAAAATGCACAAACCTTGTTATACGTGCATGATATTCTTCAGGAGTGACTTTGGAAAATCTTCACAGTAAATTCCAGGGTTTGTGATGCAGCTGCTGAGAATGCTTAATGCTATGCCCTTCATTACTAGAACCTGGTAGACAGGTGGTCTGATTAACAGGGTACTCTTAGTCACAGGGAACTATGTGGTGTGACTCATATGTGGCTAATCCAAAGCAGCACGTGATACAAGCTAAAAAGTCATCTGACTTGCTGAAGTATGTCAAGCACAGACTCTAAGACTGCATCAGGGTTGGAGTCAGTAAAGGGCCCAATCGTATGCATGTGAGGACAAAATCCTACAACTGACTAGCTAATGTTGTGAGTTTTTGGACTTTTTTCAATCTAAATATGTATAGTATTGTATGTTAAATGCTATAAGACATAATAGAGACTCTGTAAGTGTCTTGTGCTAAGAAACTCCTACCCTGCCAGCCACACTTTCTTTGTCCAACAGGCTAGAACAGGCTTTTAATGTATTAATGTGCTTTTAATTTTGTACCTCCATTACTGGATTTCCTGGGGATAAGTCCTCTAGGTGGACTCCTGGATATTTGGAATTGTTCAGTATTTTTGTCAAGGGCTGGGTGGGGGGAAGAAGTGAAATAATTCTAGAAGTATGTTCTTGTGGGAAGGTAGTTTGCCAAGGCAGGATGCGTAGATGTGTAAGCACGTCTAGGAGGGGCAAAATAGCTTAGGCAGCAACAAAAGAAACTCCACAGAAGAGAGAAGGTTGGTGGCCTGGAAGTTTTTGATTGTGACTTGTTCTGTTTTACAGATTACAAGCTCGAGCTGCTATACCAGCAAGAGGATTGTTCTTCACCATCTATGTGATGTGGACTTATATTGGATTTCTAGACGCATTTTCTCATTTTTAAAGCAACTTTTTTGGTCTAGTGGATGCCACACACCATTTTTCATTTCTGTACACTTGGAGGAGCACTTATGAAAATGGAATTGTACCTTTGTTTAGAACATGTTGCAGGTTGGTGTGTTTTATAGAATAAATGCATCTCTGAATATTTGATCTGATTTTTCATTTGAAGCAACTTTATCATTTTAGAGCCATATGCGGTAAAATATATGACTGAACCCATGACCTGCATTAACCACTTGGCAGGTTTACAGATGTAAGGGGACTAGTTGATGGTTGACAGGTTTGGTGAGGTTGCAGATATGCAATTTAGATAAAGGCCTGCACTTGCCAGCAATCCCAGGCTAACTCTTTTGAGCTCTACAGAGCTGATTGGGGCATACTGGGAGCTATAGGCCCCCCTTTTTCTGGCTAAACTTGTATAGGATTGCCCCTTAATGGAAGAAGCTTCATCTCTTGACTTACCTGGACTCTATAGCAAACATTGTTGGGGTCTGGGTTTTTCTCTTCTATCGTGGGCTAGAAACATCATTTATTGTTTTTGAAATAAAGGTCAAATTGTCAAAAATGATCAAATACCATATTTTGGGGCATATTCTGTGCTGGGCGGCATTATTAGGACATGTTTAATTCCTAGACCCCTTGATTATATCTGAAAATATTTTCCAATGCTCTAGCAGCAGTTTAAAGTTTTTTTTTTAAAAAAATCCCAGGCTTTTTGTCCCTTGACACTTAAATATTGCATTTGCACATCTTTGCCTTATTTTAATGTATATAAATAATAGATGGGTAATAAAATTGCAAAAGATTATGTGTATAGCAAGCCCTGTGTGTGTGTGTGGATGTGAGTGTGTGGAGGGGATGTGTGAGTCAGTTTCCATCCATAGCTATCAAGCTGCTTGTGAGGGCTGGCACTGTTAGGAGCCTAGTGATTGCAACAGCTGGATTTCCTCCTCCTCCTCCTCTTCATGAATAAAAAACAAATGGTAACAAGAAGCAAGCTTCCTCCTGATTAATGAATAGGATGGAAGGCACAACAATAGATTGCAATGTATGCAGCATGTTTCCCGGAGTCTAAACTTAGGCCTAGTTTTGCCTGACAGCAGCTGAGATGGCAAAGCTCTTTCTGGCATCTACTGTTTTGGAGTAGAGGTAAGCTAACATATAACTGAATTCTTTTCTGTACAGAAACAAACACAAACAGATCCTCTAAATCAGGGGTCTCAAACTCGCGGCCCGAGGGCCAATTGCTGGGATGGGCAGGGCACGGGGGGGGAGGGGCCTTGCAGCCTTCAAAGCACCGGCGGCGCCCAGGCCGACCTCCAGGAGCGACCCGGGATGAGCGGCCCACCACCACCGCAGTGGTGGAATACTTGATGCGGCCCAGCCTCACCCAGACTCTACTTCCAGCGGCCCCCAGGTGAGTTGAGTTTGAGACCCCTGCTCTAAATATTGAAAACTAAGAAATCAGGAAGAAGGAAAGTGCTTTGTCAAAGGGGTGGAACAAAGTTGCTAAGAGTGAATTTAAGATGAAGCCAAGGGATAATTTGATCCAATAAAATTTAACTGGCTTGCCTTACTCCAGTGTAGTGCGTGCATATCCCATGATAGAATTTGGAATGATTGTGAGATCAACCAGAGTAAAAGTCCACTGAGAAACACACCCTGCAAACAGAACTGATTGAATTTTAGGAGTACTTTGGGATAGACAGCTATAGTCACTACAGAAAAGTTTGAAAGGTTGCTTTTGGATCATGGACAGAATTGTACTGAAATAGTTAACTCTTAATAGTGAGATTAAACAAAGCACATGCCTTTGTGACTGATACTGGGAGAAGGAGGTGAAAGGGAAATTATAATGCAGAACTTTTCAATGATGCTTGTAGGGACACAGATGTCTAAATCTCACCAAGTTCAAAACAGTTATATGGAAGATGAATATGGTTTCGTGTCTCTATTAACCAGAATTCTAAAGAAATCTCAGCAAAATATAATTCACAGGGTCTGAATATCTAGAGGAAACATTATCAGTTAATCTGCTCATAAAAGGAGGCATCCAAAAGTAAAATGACAATCAAGTAAACAGTCAACACTAAGTTCCAGTAAAACTCTCTTGAAATACTAAAAATAATAATAAATAACTGGGTACAACTGGATGAAACCTGGTTATTATTAACACTAACCTATGTATGTTTCCAAGTAACACAAGGATCTTCAGATGTGCAACATTTGACACATGAAGGAGACCTTTTAACATTAAACACTTAAGCCCATAATACTTGAAGCAGTGATGAAATCAGAGATTGGGTTTGCAGATTTAAAAGCAATATTTCTCTGTTAGATAATTACAATCATACAATCAAGAGGGCATTAAATGGACAAGCTATTTGTCATTGTTAAATAATGACAGGTACTTACTTCATTAAATAAACCATACAGGTGAATAGTTCATTAAATACAGGGAGATACTGCAACTATATATATGCAATTGGCTAGGCAGGGGGTTGTCTGGCAGCAGGGAAGAAGGATGGGGCCAGAGAGAGAGAGATTGACTGGAATGTAAGCAGGACTCATTAATGAGGACTGAGAAGAGTGTGCTTCACAAGTATAAGGAAGGATAAGTAATCTGGGTTCTGTTTCAGTAGGGCCAAAGGTGCTCTATTAATCCCTAGCGGCCTGATCTAACTAAGGTTCCTTACTTCAGATTTGAGGATATGCAGGATGAAACAAAACTTCTTGTCAAAGATTAAGTATGAGTGCATAATATAAACAAGCAAAAGAAAGCTTCCACTCCCATTATCTATGGCTGTATCAGCTCCTTGAATAGGCCAGGAGATCCTTCATGGGCTTTCAAGGTTGCCTGGACTAGTGATGCATGAGTTCCTCTATCCAAGCTGAGGACAAAAGGCAATGCCTCTTGCCATGGATTTTACAAAGTTCCCCTAAAAATCTCCACTTATACATAGAGAAAGCAGCTTTAAGAAAATTATGCCTGGTGTTCCTCCTAACAAGTTGAAGGCCATAAGACCTTGGAATGGCTCCATCCCCACTGCTGCTATGATGAACCTCATGAACCCTCCAAGCCATTAGATACCAGTCCTTGGGAAGATGCAATGCGGGGAGGTCACTGCCTTCAAAGACCTCCTTTGGGGCTCCTGAGAAACAGTTTCTAGTTTGCAACTATGGGAAGCATGATCCTGGACTTGATGGGCCCTTGGTGTGATCCGGCAAGGTTCTTTGTATGTTCTCCAGGTGGTGGGAAGCACAAACCTTTAGGGAAAGTTCAGTGTGTGACTAACTCTTGTTTGCGCTCGTGCGCTCTCTCTCTCTCTCTCTCTCTCCCTCCCCCATGGGCTTCATCCAAAGACTGGTTTTACACACATGCATGTTAGTCAGGGCAATATTTTAACAGTTTGCCATGTGACAACTTGTGTGTGTGAATCTATGCATAGATATGTATAAATTCAATTGGTATTGTTATATCATATGTAGTCAACCTTCTGTTGTTGTTAGTCGCGAAGTCGTGTCCGACCCATCGCGACCCCATGGACAACCTTCCTCCAGGCCTTCCTGTCCTCCACCATCCCCCAGAGTCCACTCAAGCTCACACCAACTGCTTCAGTGACTCCATCTAGCCACCTCATTCTCTACTGTCCCCTTCTTCTTTTGCCATCTGTTGTTCCCAGCATTAGGCTCTTCTCCAGGGAGTCCTTCCGTCTCAAGTCAACCTTCTAAGTGAGGTAAATTCACACATAAGTAACCAATCATCAAGTATACAGTTATCAAGAGTAATATATGCATGTCTGAAGCAGTGCAAGTTTATATAATCTGTTTCATAAACAAATAAATATATTTATTTATAAATAAGACAGAGGAAACAAATTGTACCATCTGGTGTTTTCACTCAGGGTTTAGATATGGGATAAATCTTTGAAAGTAATCACCTGACTGGTAAGTGCAACATCTCAGTGGGAGTGTGGTTATTACAGACAACAGTATGAACAAAATTTGCTGATGGTAGTATGAAGTAGGTCATTCATTACCCTTTAGTCTGGATACAGCAATCTCCACACAGGACATACATGCATGTATCTGTCCAAGGTCCTGAAACACTTTAATTTTTGTTTATTGGACTGCTTTCATAAAGCTCACACTCAAGTAATTAAGGAAATGGAAGCAAAACCCAAAACGATATGCATATTGCGTGGATAGAAACATAGAAACAAAGCAAGTCAGAAGGGGTCTCTCGGGCCATCTAGTCTGACCTGAAACTTCAACCAGTTCTGCTCATGTAATCCCCAACATGTGGATAGAAACATATGGATAGAAACATAGAATATTGTCATGCAATATTCCTGTAAAATATACCTATATTTTGACTTTCAAAGGACTACTCCATTATACAGAATCTGCCAGTTTAATTAAATATAATTCTCTCCACTGAACAGCCTCCATGGAAGAAAACATTGTCCCTGCATAAATTTTCTCTCTTCTATTTTTCTTCATTATTTGGACACAGTGAAGTATGATGTTTCTGAGCTGCTCTGAGCATATTCTATTGGATTGCTTTCTGTACATGCTCCAGCAGCATTCTTCAATACTGAACCTCAAAGGAGTTTTTGTGTTTTTATACAGTACAAAGTAGTTTATTTACTTCTGCAGTGACTATTGACCACCTCTATCAATATTAGGAATGATTATTTAGGGCATATTTGAGAATCAGTTAACAAACAAGGCTGTTACAAGTTTAATAGAGGCTGTTCTTCCAGTTCTAAGAGCACTGTGGAAGTTGTCCCATGCGAAATGCTTGTGTTAAAAGCACACTAACTGAATGAAGTCTACAGAGCAGTAGAGATGCTAGGGAACAACGGAATGCCTCCCCCTTTCACTCCATTCTGCTCCTCCCTTCTTCAACCAGAAGATGTTGAAGAGGTATTTGATTACAAGGCTCATCATTCCCATCCATGTGGGATGATGGAAGTTGCAGTCCAACACATCTGGAGGACGCCAGGTTAGGGAAGGGTGGTCCATCGCCAGCTCTGGCTGGTCATGCCAGCAGTCCATAGCAGAAGGAGGGAAAGCATCTATCAAGATTCTTTCAGGAGACTGTTGCCAAGGGATTTTCCAGTCAAGTTGACTGGCAGTTACATGTTTCTTCTCCGGACTAGCTTGCATTTGAAAGACTTGATATTGTATGAAAATCTTATGCTGTGTCATATTTTATGTAGGTGAACTGCATCATGTGTTGACTTGGAGCAATAAATGCTTCTCTTAACAGTCAGCATTTTTATGGACTGAAGCCTAAATTAAACAAAGCACAATGTAAAAGTGAGATGACATTTGAGATAAGTTGATAGGCACTGCGTATTTCAGAAATAAAAATATATGACTGTAAATGCCTTTGCATTAGATTGAGGGGATAGTAATTGGTGTTTCACCAGAGAGAGAGAGATTTATTACACATGTAAAGGAAGGTGGAATGTTTGCTTTACTAATGTAAAGCAAACTGAATGTATTCACTCTAGTTTCTGAAGAACAAAGGCTAGCATCTAGAGACCACTTACACTACAATAGGTCCAAGAAACAGTTTATGGATTGCTGTCTTTCTGCTTGTATCAGCTTAAATCTATAACAAACACCATTAAGAGGGGGTGATTTGATTCTGTAGAATATCACGTGAACTAAATACCTTCCTATTTAACAGCATACTGTTAAATATGATGGTGAATAAAACAGCCAATAACTATGAACGATTAAATATTTACATGATTTCTCAGCTCAAATGGGGATTTTGGTAGAAAATTAATCTCTCATAACAATAGTTACTTTTCAGAAATGTTTGCAATCTCCAGGAAGGTGCAGTTCTCTACCACAGAGAATCTGTAGCTGCAAATGGTATAAGATGCTGACAAGATCTGAATACATTCTTCAGTAATAAGGACAAAATATGATGGAACCAATTCTTGAAAAAGAAGCCATTTTGGTTGGTTGCACCAAGAGCAGCAATAAGTCCTGCTTATGGAGAGGCAGAAGAGATCTTCCCTTCTTATCTTCTGATTCTCTCTCTCTCTCTCTCTCTCTCTCTCTCTCTCTCTCTCTCTCTCTCTCTCTCTCTTTCATGAGATGGGATTTCAAGCTTATCAGCCCATCTAGCAAGGACCCTTTGAAGTGGGAGGGAAGGAGGCTGGAGGAAGCTGAAATGATTCACAACCTCATCTCTCCAGTCCCTCCCCTTCCCTTGATGGCTTAGAGTCTGCATTGCTGACTTGAACAAAGTGCAGTTCTCAAAATTTTGGTGAACAAGAGGTTAGACTTGGAAGCTTTCATTGCACAATCCTGAAAACTAGGGAGAGTTCTTGGCTTTTGCAAGTCATATAAGGGTGCAACCCTATATATGTTTAGACAGAAAAGCACACATAAGATTGTGTGCCAAGATGCTGTTTTTCATTCTCCCTGTAATGTGTACCTTTGGGAAAATGCATTGAGTGAAAGCAGATGAGAGGGCTGACAAATGTGAGGGAGCTTCCAGGCCAGGGGTGCAACTAGACAGAGAACTTGGAGTGCTAACAATCAAAAGGCATTGTGCAACTGTCCCATCTTTTCTTTCTTGATGGATAATTTCCCAGTATTATTAAAAGAACAGACAATGCAGTAGGGGAAAGATGGCAGGGCTACAAATGGAAGATAATGTCATCTGGACTTGCTGTAAAAATCTGTGAGTGAAGCAAGGTGATCACAGAATAAATATCTTGTCTGGATGACACCTTGGTCTTCTAAAGCTTTGGATAACTCTTGGGAGAAAGGCTGCACTTTTTCTGACAATAATTCAAAAAGGCAAAAGATGGATGTAAGAGATTAACTAGTCTAATCTTCACTGCTGATACAATTCTTTCTGTTATTGATTTTCTCGTTCCCATCATCATCCCACTTATTACTGGTAATTACTGGACTGTATCTCAAAAACCACATTCTCCCACCCTCATGAACTGCAGTGAAATAAGGCATGCACATTGTATTTTAGAACTTTGCTTCATGTGTTCTGTGTGGTAGCCATTCTCACCGTTCCAAGAAATTCCTTTCATCTTATCACACAATTCATATAGCACTTAAAAGCTATTGTTTGGGGATAAGTCAAATCTCCCCACAAAGAACAGATGCTGTAAACCTTCATTCATTTTGAAGACTTCTTTTCATGTGCAATGCATGTTATCCAGTTATGGAAAATATAAGATCCCCCCGCCCTTTTCTGCTTTCTTGCCAAAACTTTTTGGGAGTATGTATGATAAATGGCTTCAGTGACAATAAAATCAATGTAGTCCTGAAGTCTTCCTTTTCAATGGATTTCCCATTCATCATTCTTCTCATTATATGCATGCATTATATTTCACAAAATAGTATTGCATCTAGAATAATGAATATCATATCACTCTAGATCAGGGATCCTCAAACTTTTTCAATAGGGGGCCAGTAGAAAGACGGCAGCTACACACACGGGCTGGTGAGGGGGGGCTGGGCGCATGGGCCGGTAAGGATTTGTCGGGTGCGTGCAAGATGGCATTGGGCTCGCTCAGCTTGGAGATCTCCCAACAAGTCCAAAACCATCTCCGAGTGAGCAAGACACCACCTCCCCCCGCCCGTGCTGCAAAGCAGCGGTGAGTGCGCATGTACGGGAGGCAGGCGGCGGCTTGCTTGCTCAGAGATCATCTCCAAGCAAGTGAGCTATCACCTCCGCGCCCACACAGCAAGCGTGCGCACGGGTGGTAAATGGCGACGAGGGCTGGATGGATGTCCATGGTGGGCCGAGTCCGTCCCGCGGGCCGTAGTTTGAGCACCCATGCTCTAGATGGTGGATACCATTATCAATATTGAAGGACCCATGTATCCATGGGGGATAGGTTCCAAACCCCCCTAGCAGATGCCTGAAACCATGGATAGTAGCAAACACTATATACTGTACAATTGGCCCTCCACATTCATGGCAGTTAGGGGCACAGAAGCCCCACAAAAGCGGAAAAACTGCAAATATCTCCAGAGAAAAACCTGTGAATACCTCTAGAGCGGGGGTTAGCAACCTGCAGCTCCGGAGCCGCATGTGGCTCTTTCATCCCTCTGCTGCGGCTCCCTGTTGCTCAAAATTGTCACAACTGCCAATGTGTGACACCCACAGCACGCGATTTATTGAGCTTTTCGACCCCAGTAGGCCAACCATGGATAAATCCAAGAAAATATAAGTTTCAGAAGAAAACAGAATGTTTAATGGTAAGTGGGCAGATTCAGATGCTTTCACTGCTGACATGACTGGTTTACCAGTATGCTTAATACGTGGTGAGAAACTGGCAAACAACAAAAAGTCGAATGTTGCAAGACATTTCCAGAATAAACACACAGTCTTTGCTGAAAAATATCTGGATGGAGATGAGAGAAAAAAAGTCATTTTGGAACTGATGTGGAAGATTGATGTAAGCACAAATCATTTCAAGAAGTGGATTAAGTCTGCAAATTCAACTGCATATGCTAGTTTTGTGGCCGCTCAGGAAATAGTCAGAAAGCAGTTCACAGATGGAGATTATATAAAAGAATCATTCATTGATTTCATAAATGCAACACACTATAGTTTTTTTACACATAGCATAAAGGTAAAAATGATATATGCAGTGTTATCTTCATTTTAGATGTCAAAAGAGTCTTGTGGCTCCTGGGAAATGGGTCCAAATGGCTCTCTGAGTGTTTAAGGTCGCCAACCCCTGCTCTAGGGGCTCTGTCTGGGGACACCACACTTTTTTGTCTCAGTAATATCAGGCCTTACTCGTGTGTTTTATCTCTCAGTGGGTACCAAGACTCAAGAGATACCCATTAGTTTTTTGCTAGACGTATCTGTGGTTTTTCCTCTTTTGCAGGGTCCTGTGCCCCTAATCCCATGAATGTGACTGGTCGCAGTTAAGTGAAACCACAGTAACTGAGAGGGCAGATACGGGGGTCCTACTGTATACTTTGCTTAAAAGAGAGTGTTGCTTCTAACAGTTTTTGTGGCATAACCCACACACAACTATTATAGCACATCACCAGACTTATTTTTAATCTTTTCCGGTTGGTATTATCTCAGCAAGTTTTAGGGAGGAACTCTTTTTATTTTTACACAGATCAGTTGCATGCATTCAATAATTCAGTTAATTTAATGTTACCTTGCCGACTCCTCGCATCCTGCATATCATCCCATTTTGTGCTTTGCCTTTCCTTGATGCTTATCATTGCATGCTGAGATAACTTCAGAGCATATGATTCTTCCTCACAGGTGCTGCCAGGTTTGAGGACGTCGCGGGCAAGGTGCTTTCTGGGGTCCTTTGCTGCTCGCTCCCAGCCTATGTTTAACCTAGTTGCAGCAGTGACTCCTTTGGTGGTTCTGGCTCCTCTTTCAGTGATGGTGCTACCTGCTGACTGAGGCTGGTGCCCTGCAGTGCACCATTTTGGAATATCTGTAGGTGCTGATTTTGAGTAGCGACAATCCAAACCATTCAGGCAACGCCTGGCAGGGATGGCACAGCTAACAAAGGCACCAGAGCAGTGAAGAGGTAGTCCTCCCACCACTCTGATGCCTTCAGCGGCCATGTCTCCTCCCCCAGAAGCCAGTGTCTCGCTGGTTCAAATCATTGCTATTCAAGATGAGCAAATAAAATGCAATTCTATTATGAATAAAGACAATAATTTAAAATGGTGAGCTGAATGCAATGGGACTGAGATCTAAGTAGACATCTCTAGGCTTCTGCTGTAGAAGCCTGAAACTTTAGGTCAGGTGTAGCAGCTCCAAGGGAAGGCACTGGAGCCCCAGTTCAAGCATGGCATGTTTAATTTTTTAACGTGTGTATTTCTTTTGATTTTTAATTCTATACATGTTAAATGTTGTAAGCCACCTTGAGTCCCAGTGCTGGGAACAGGAGGAATATAATTAAGTAGAACAATAATAAATATAGGAACCTCACTGTCCCCTCCTCTCCCAAGGACTATTTCCCAGTATAATCTGGGAAGGGAAATACCTGTTAAATCATTTTGAGTATCTTGCATAGAGCGCTCCTTTGAGTGTTCACAGTAATGCAGCTGCCTGATAATTCCAACAAAACTCCACATTTAAACCTACTGTCAGTTAACTGATGAATAACATCAATTAATCTATTACTGCTTTTGGTTTAATTTGAATTCCTTACTGAAAGAACCTAAAGTAGAGCTTGAATTATTGCTTGGTGGGACATATTTGTGTTTCAGAAGTAACACCACAATTAAACTTAGAGATAATTACACTTTTAAGGTGTTGAGATAATTCAGCAAGATTTGCAGACAGCATTTATGAGCTGCATTGTAGCTATCTAACAGGCAAAGGTACACACTATTGACTTGTACCATAAGCTGTTTAAACCACTTGGCTGAGGCCTGGGCAATTCTGCTTGTAGGGTTTGCTCTTTATCAGTGATGAAGTGTGAGCTATCTCGTTAATACACGAGGCAAAAGTTGACAATTAGACAATTAATATCAAAATTTGTGTAAAGCATCTGCTGCAACACACATACCTCAGTTATAACAAAAAATTAAAATTCAAGATCTGGACAACTCATAAGATCAGAAATGACATAGTGTGATGATATAAATAGCCATTTATGATATGGTTTGTTGATGTATCTTAAACTGAGGTGGACCCTTTGCCATTTCAGTAGCCTTGTTGTAATATATTGAGAACATGAGATTACCTTTGGTAGGCAATATTGGAGCTGCAGGGGACACGGGCTGACTTTTTACTGGAAAAGTCAAAACTAGCCAAGACTGTGACCCCAAGGAGCCACTGGTGGCCACACTTAAATCTAGGAGAAATGCAACATTTATTTAAAATGGTATTTTTATCATTAGAGTCCATAATTTTTCATTTCCCCACTATACTTGTAACCAAATCTGCCTGATATAGGATGATCATCAGACCTGAAATCCAGAAAGAGTGGGGGTAACAATACAGCACACAAGAGCTTTTCGATCATGATATTGCTTTATTGATGGTGCCAACAGCAGATATAGAATTAAAGTTGCAAAGCAAAGATATCAGCTATAAATGCAACTTGGCCCCTATTCCTATTTAGCACCCACTGCAATGGTAGGTGCTAACCCCATTGCTCCAGAGATGATGGTGGTGTCAAGGCATGTACCTTCCTGATGTTCAGAAAACTCCACCTGGGATTGTTCCTAGGTCCATGCTATATCCATTAGTCCACAGCCATTGCATTACCTCACAGATGTTTAGATGTTGACTCACAGCTTGTTCTTGATCATGGTCCAATCCTGGGTGAATAGAACATAGGCCCGTTTATTATTCAGCAGCTTTTTTGACCTCTGGAGCCACTGGATGCTCTAACTGCTGATGCAGCAGTTGACTTGGACCTGTACAGCAAGCCTCATCAGTTTCCAGAAGTACTGATGGCATAATTTCTTCAATCCCCCACTTCCCTTACCTTATGGCCTTGACTGCAACCCACCCTCACTCACAGTGCAGGAACCCATTCACCTCAAATCTAATATTTGCTATGGATACTTAAGGGGTGTTATGTACATAGTAACACACAAAATCCAATGTGACCCACAAAAACAATGTGCAGTCTTACATTTCCTGTCTCAATATTTGCTTTGGTATTTCAGGTACCCTAAAACTAAAATAGGCATTGTGACAATGACATAACTCATCAAGGAGGCTAAACTTTTTCGGACCTGATTCAGGTACATGGGGTCAGCAATTTATGAGAAAAGTGCTGTAACGCTATATGGCTAGCATCATGGACTGAAATGTCATTTCTTTGTCATTTACAACAATAGCAACAAAAACAGATGACTACAGTTACTATTACAATCGCAACAGCTGCAATGGAACACTCAAACCAAAAACTGTTCTTGGCCTTGGGGTGTCCTAACAAAATACTTCTTCAGTCTGATACAATTCTGCAATCCTGCAACAAAAGCCTTTATAATGAAATTTTACCAGATTTTACCAGATTTCCACAAAGGTAATAACATGCATATCTTGTGGTAAGTCCTGCAATTTTGGGAAGCATACAAATTAACAAATTGAGCTGGCAAGGTGACAGACCAATGAAAGTCTGTTTGTACTATTATGCTCTGCTTTTTATGGTGACATAGCAGTGCAATGAACTTGCCCCTAGACACAAATTTTCTTCTATTCCTATACTTGTGGAGTTAAAGTAGGGTGCCATGAATGGTTACACCTCTAAGGGTGCTTTTTGGACCCTCAGCTCGGACGCCCTGTGACTTGGGAGGTGGGATACTGAAGATCAAGCCTCTGTCCGACCCCTCTCACAGCCAGCTCAGAAAGAAGCACACCAGGTGCCTCTCTGAATCTGTGGGGAGGATGAAAAGGGGTTGCCAGGCAGGGGAGGAGACTTGTTCTGATGCCTCACACTGATTCCTAACTGCTTCCTTTCCTGCCCCTCCCCAGTGCTAGAGCGACTTGGCCAAAAATGGCCACATAGATCAAATACATGGTATGAGGCGCAGCTGTGCCAGATTGTCACAGCTGTGCCTCACGGTGTGCATGGGATGCATGTAAGCCTCTGAGTTCAAAGGCTATGTGCATCAGCA
Organism: Varanus komodoensis; assembly: GCF_004798865.1. Classification (NCBI taxonomy): domain Eukaryota; kingdom Metazoa; phylum Chordata; class Lepidosauria; order Squamata; family Varanidae; genus Varanus; species Varanus komodoensis. The sequence continues at coordinate 43,360,765 of NW_025335761.1, read as the reverse complement.
ATAGGGTGCATTGGACTGTACCCTAAAATACTTATAAACTGTACTGTAATGGAAGACCATTTGTTTTTGTTGATTAGGCTTATTGCTTCTGACAGAGCTTCCTAGAATAAATTTTATTTATTGGATTTATAGCCTACCTTTTTTGGCTTAAAGAACGCAAAGCTGCTTATATCATTTTCCTCCTTCTGCTCATTATGAATTCATATGAAATATGAATTATAATTATGTTTATTCTGCACACACAGAATTCCTTTTAGGAACTTGACTTTAGAGATAGTCAAGAAGACAAACCTATCATTTCACATGTGATTGACCCAATCTCACTGACCATACAAAGTGATTATTTTATTCAAAGTATGTTTTGTTTTCCATATTTCTAAATACATGATTTGATAATCAACTTTATACCATCAAATGCGAAGGGCAAGGTTTGTCCATTTTCTGAGCAACTTTAGGTAAACCAAAGCTTTGGGGCAAAAACTTATGTCATGGGAGACATTGGACCTCAAAGACTTGCTCTGAATCCTCACCTCTGGACTCCTCGCACCCTCCATAGGATGCCTGTAATCCTGAGTTCAGGTTCTGTCTGCCTCCACGCAGTATCCTCAGAACCGTACTTCATGCCTCCTGTCTTTTTCTCTCTCCTTACAGGGCCAAAACAGACATAGATTTAGAGGTGCAGTTATATGCATGCTTAGATGGCTGGTTGAGGAACACTGGGAATTGTGGGACTTTTTTCTGCCTAAACATGCCTAGAATTCTGCCCATACTCTGTGTCTAGCCTAGTAGTTTATGTCTTCAAAAAATTACTCTAGAATAGGTGCTGGGCTCAGGATCTGTACTGGGACCCTGGTGTGTGAAACTGGGTTGTTTAAGATCCAGATCAGGGTCTCAGGCAGGCAGGATGGAGAGCCCCTCAGGGCCATATAGGGCCTGCAGATTGAAGGTTCTCCATGAGCTGTAGGAAGAGGGTGCTATTCTGTTGACCTGGCGAGAATGTGAGGTCAGGTCCCCAGTACTTACATCAGGGCTTTCCAGTTCAGATGTTTCCAGTGCCTAACTGCAGAGGTGGATCCTTTCCTTATGTACTACAACTCAGGGAGGCTCTGAGGCCTGTCATCATAGAACCCAGATTAGCTCAGGTGGGTTAGGGCTCCCCCTCTGACCACAGGATGAACCAGAAGTTCCATGGTGAAAACTGTTCATGTTCCCAGGGTGCATGGAAGTGTCCTCTGGGAAAAGACCATAGCTCGAAGTAGAAGACACACTTCTCATGCTGTTCCTGGCATCTCCAGAGAGACTCCAGTCTGAAACCCTGCAGAGCTGCCGCTGGTCAATATAGGGTAGCCTTTCCCAATGTGGGAGACTCCAGATCAGGGGTCTCCAACATGCTACCCATCTGGTCCCCTGCAACAGCACCCATGAAGCTCTTTCTTTCCTGGCCCCTTTAAAAATTATTATTAATATAAAATCTGAAAGATGTTAGAACACCAGGTTCTCTTTCCTGGTCTTGAACCTGTTGCTGCTGAGCTGCTCTGGATGCAGGCAGTGATGGAAAGAGTTCATTTCTGAGTCCACTCAATCTTCTTCAGGACCTGCAGACCTTTCTGTTTATATGCGCTCTCTCTATTTTTCCACACCCAGCCTCTCGCCTTGCTATTTCTCCCCATTCAAACCTTTTCCTTCCTCTCCCTCTGCTTTTCCCACCCCTAACCTTCTTCTTTCCCTCCCATCCTATCTCCTTTTCTTCCTTTCTCTTGCACTCACCTCTTCATCTTGCTGTTTCTCCCGCTTCCTCCCGTCTACCTAGCTTTTTCTCTCCTGACTCCCCCTTCGCCTTGCTGTCCCTGCTTCTCTCAGCCTTTAGCTTCTCCCCATACCTCTTTTGACTAGCCAGCTGCCCACACCATCCATTATGTGACTAGACACATCCTCCACAGGAGCTATTCAGTGATGGTACCCACAGCAGTTTCTCAAGTGTGACCATGAGCCCAAACAGGTTGTGAATGCCTACTTCAGATGTTTTGGACTTCAACTGCAGTCTAAAACAGCAGACGGGGGAAGGTGTATGTAGTGAATACTGAGATACTTAAGGGCCAAATTCAATTTAAGAGAAGCTCTTGGAGGCTGGATTTGTGGTGGATAGGGCGAGGGAGTGCGTGCGCAAACACACACAGAGTGCATACAGTAGTTTAATTCTCTTACAACCAGTAAGTAAACTATAGAAGATGCATCATAGCCTTTTAGAATGGGGAAACACTGCACACATGCAGAGAAACTACCAAACTACAGGGAACTGGGCATGGCCATCTGGAGACCCAAGAAAGGTTGGATTTGGCCTTTGAAGCTGGGGTTCCACACACTTCTTTTAAGGCAACTTATGTCTCTGTCTGGGTTCTATAGGCCTGACTGAGTACCTTGCTTGGTAGAGCTCTAACTCAAGCCAGTGTAGTGTAGTGGTTAAACACATGGATCTGGAACTCAGGGGATCTGGGTTCTAGTCCCCGCTCAGCCATGGGGCCAACTGGGTGACTTTGGGCCAGTCACAGACTCCCAGCCCAACATGCCTCACAAGGCTGTTTTTGTGGGAATATGATTGAAAGCAGCAGCAGGAGAACAATGCAAGCCACTCTGAGTTCTTTAAAAAATAAAATGGAAAGATATAACTCTAATAATAAATAAACAAAGCTGTTTGCACAGGGCAGACTTGTATTGTTTTCATTGAGATGAAGATTGTTACATTACTAAAGCAGGAAGTAGTTGGGGAGGGAAGGGGTGTTCCTTTCCAGAAATATCAGGGTGATACTTTGTCAGAGTGCTGATGAAATAAAAGATGATTTTACAAGAAACCCTTTGAAGCCTCACTGATATACAGGGACAGCCTTGGTTTGGAATGCAACTCCCCCAATTTAGGTTTAAGGAAAGATAAGCTTGAATAATCTAAGCTTTTCCGATTACAATCAACGTTATTGTAACAGGTCTGCAAAGTGCAGTCTAATCTCATTCTGTTTTCCACACAGATTTGCTGAACTTGTGTCACTTGGAATCCCAAAGCCTCTTCAGATTTCAATGGGATTTTCTTCTATTCAGAGGAAATCAGCCTTTGTCTGGGTCCTGTACTAGCAACAATCATGTTAAAGTCAAGGCTTAGAGCACAAGCTTATTAGCATTCCTTCCATGTCTGCACCCAGCAACTCCTTTTCCCACTGTAACCAACACCAACTGAACTCTTCAGGGGTGTCCAGTTTAGAGAGAAAGGAGGAATGCAAGCTGATAAATTTACCATTTGTTTATTTCTTCAGCTTAATTCACATGTCAGGAGCCTCAGAAATTGACCTAAGGTGAATTTCAAATATGCCATTGATATTATTATTTTTCTGTCATGCTGGCTTTAATAATATGCAAAGTTTGGAAAAATTCCAAAGATTCCTGAATAAGATATACATTTTTGATGATGATGGTGAGGGTTGGTGACTTTTCAAATGCTTTGGGCTGTTGGCCAAAGGATTCATGAAATGATTATTCCACATCATGTCTAGACTAGCCCTGAGTCTGAACCGTGACATATCTGATTCAGATTGCACCTTAATCATAAACTTGTTGGGTGGTTTTAGCAAAGCCAGTCTCTGGCATTGTCCAAATGATCATGACTCGATTTAATAAGCCAAGATATGCCTGAACAGTTTGCCTGTATGCTCCACTCTTGTGTTGCCCCTTCTCTCTTCAGCAATTAATTTGCAATTAATCCAAGAAGTCCTCGGATTCCTGTTACATCTAAGCCCTAAAACTATAGTTTTAAGTTTGGAAGAAGCCAGCATCATAAACCAACTTCTAAATGTAAGATCCTGGCTAGATTTGGACTTGGTATTCATAATTTCTATGTGTAACTCATAGTTTGTACATAATGTGGTATACGGTTAGTTGAAGCCTTCTTGGATTAAGTGCTGTACACCAAGAAGGGCAACAGAAGTGTCCAAGCCCTCTGGCACAAGGTTCCTTTGTATTTTGGGATATTGAGCAAGGTAAAATAATCCAAATGCAGGTTACATCAACAACATTCCACACATTTGCAATATGGGGATACTAATACTGATGAACCTTATTAGGGAAGTACTACAGTCACGTGCATTAAGTGCTATAAACACAAATAACAACAGTAATTATCTCTTTTGATTACACTACTCCAAGTGATGAAAAAGTGGTCATCTGAGTAGTTCACTCCAAACACAAATCATGATTTTGCATTCAACAAACTCTCCTAGTACAGACAGAGCAGCATCATGCTGAAAAACAACTTGTGCTAATGACAAATAATTGAGGCACCACCCCCACCTTACTGCATGGACTGAATGGATTTGTCATGGCAAACCAACTGTCAGAAGAGGACTGAATGGTCAGGTGTCACTGGCAAACCAAACCAGCAACTCTCCATATATATATATATATATATAGAGAGAGAGAGAGAGAGAGAGAGAGAGAGAGAGCGCGAGCGAGCGAGCGAGCGCGCGCAATCACTGAAGAAAGCTGACATGAAAAAGTGGCTGTGTTCAAAATAAAAGCAGCACAATTCAGCCTACCCCAACCTGGAGCCCTGGAGATGTTTTGAACTTCAGGTCTTCTTAGTACCAAACCACATGGTCTAGAGTGAGGAATTTCCAGATTTATAGTGCAACAGATCTGTAGGGCATCAGGTTGGGAAAGGTTGGCATAATTCAACCACATCAGGGAGGCATCTGCAGACTTGGCAGAATCTCAGGACTTGCAGAAGTACAAAAAATCATTAGGAAAAACGTGCAAGCAGAGAGATGACCCACCTGTCACCAAAAGAAAGAACGGATGAAGATTGAGCATACCGAGTGGCCATGGAATGCTGACAAAGTTGTAGGGGGAAGGAGTGGTGGAACAGAAGGGAGTATCCTTGAAGTGGACAGAAACTCATTAGGCCAGCCAGATATACACAGAGGAACTTCACATGGCTGGAGAAGACCCTAATGCTGGAGAAGACCCTAACAATTGATGGCAAAAGAAGGGGACGGCAGAGAATGAGGTGGCTAGATGGAGTCACTGAAGCAGTCGGCATGAGCTTAAGTGGACTCCAGGGGATGGTGGAGGACAGGAAGGCCTGGAGGAATGTTTTCCATGGGGTTGCGATGGGTTGGACGCGACTTTGCGACTAGCAACAACTTCCCATGGCTATTCCAATTGCTAGGTATGGGTGTGAAAGCTGCCCTGTGAAGAAAGCTGAAAGGAAAAAATGGCTATGTTTGAAATATAGAAACATAGAAGCAAAGTAAGTCAGAAGGGGTCTCCTGGGCCATCTAGTCTGACCCCTGGCTCCAGCTGGCTCCGCTCATGCCATCCCCAACATATGATGCTGGAGGAGAGCTTTGCAACTACACTAAACTGACAGTAAGACAAACCAATGAATCCCAAGGTTATGTCAAATCCAAAACTTTCCTTGAAAGCAAAAATGATGAAACAGAAGCTGTTGTACTTTGGGCACATTGTGAGAAGGCAAGGAGAAGACAATCATGCTGAGGAAAGTTGAAGGCAGAGAAGGGATGGAAGGCCAACCATGAGAGGGACCAATTCCATAAAGGAAGCCACAGTCTTGAGCTTACAAGATCTGAACAGGGCTGTAAAAAACAGGGTATTTTAGGAGGGTACTTATTCATAGGGTGAGGGTTGGAGATGACTTGACAGCACATAATAGCAACAACTTCACATGGCAACGTTTTGTTGCATTCCCACCTATGCACTAAAACATTCAAGTAGTTTGGGCTTCTGATTCCTGATTGACATATGGGGTAGTCAATCACTCCAAGGGAAAAAACCAACAACAACAATGAAGGCTGAAAGCAACACCCAAATCACTGACGGGGCTAAGCAGCCGCTCTACTCGTTCAAGTCTCAAAGGAACTCAAGATTGTCTCGTTTTTCCGTCTGGGCAAATGTAGCCAAGCATACAAGATTGCTAGGACTGTGCTGCCTCCAGAAACAGCCAATCCTCCCTTGGGGGCCCTTGGTGCCAACCTGTCTTTGACCAGAAGTCAGCCCCAGAGTGGGAGGAAGAAGGCAGAATTAGCAAACAACAGCTGTAGCAAACGCAAGCATGTGGAGGGGTGGGGTGAGTGAGCAGCAAAGAATCCAGTGTTCCTAGTCTGAGGGTTGTTTCCCTTGGCATAGGCGGAAGTCTGGTGGAAGGAAGCAAATTTTTCCTTTTCTAACAGAGGGACCTTTCTCAGGAGAGAGCAAGCAGGCATCTGCTGACGTTCAGAGGAAAGTGTTCTCCTTGTTCCCTTATCTACACTGTGGATCCAAAATATAGTGCAGTCGCGCATATTCTACTTATTATTCATGTTGCTTCCCTCCCACTCTCCCACTCACACAACCCACATGCCCTGCCTGGATACTGCTGGCTTACCTCATCACTTGATTTGTACCAGAGACGTGGGACTTGCTGATCTGTGCTGAGGCTTGCACTGGGTATTTTGCACTGGGTATTTTGAACACAACTTGTTCCAGCAACCTTCATACAATGCATCATTTTTGTAACAGAAACAGAGGTGGAGAGAAACAATCTACAGCAGCCTTCCCCAAACCTGCTGCCCTCCAGATGCGTTGGACTACAAATCCCAACATCCTCTAGCTAGTCATGGCACTCCCACAAACCAGGTTGGGCAAGGCGGATCTACGAACACTGAGTCTGAAATTCAATGCATATTAACTTGGTCGGAAGCCCCATGAAATAATAGTGGGACTTACTTCCGAATGAGCATATATAGGTAGAATAGGGCCCCGCAGGAGTCCAGGCGGAAGTGCCGTGCGCCCGATCTCCGCGCCTGGCGCTTCTTTTTTGTCTGGACTTCAAGCCGGCGCAGCCACTCCGGAGTTCGCGCCTCGTGGCCTCGCCTTGGCGCGTTGCGCCCACCCTATTACAGGGGGAAAGTCCTCGGGCACCCGTCCCTGTGCTGGGTAAAACTCCCCTCGCTCGCCCAGCCCCTTCGCCACAACAATAATCACAATGCATCTTATGATCGAACTATTATTGCTGTTCTTATCATTGCTGCTGCTGCAGCTCCCTCTGCAGTTCCTGAGTCCTTCTGCCATGTGCCGCCGCTTCTACTACCCAGCCAAGCGCGTCTCCGCTGCAAAACTCCACCTAACAACAACTGCAATGCAATCTCCTCCTCCGGGGGAGGAAGGGAGACAGTAAGTAGCCAGCCACCGCCAGCGCCCCCACCCCATGCAACCTGAGCTCAACCCCCTCCCCTATTCCTCCCGGAGCGAGTCGATCTCCGCTCTCCACCTCCCTTGCAGACCCCCCACTTCCAAGCCCAGGGGCCCCCACTGAAGTTTTCGATCAGCCGCTCGGAGCCGAGAGGGAGTCTGTATCTCGTCCTCCGTCTGGCGTGCGCCCGCCGCCGCCGCCGCCGCTCGCGGTTGCTGCATTCAGATGGGATGGTCCCCCGCATCCTCCCACGAGCCATGCGGCTGCGGCTCCCACCAGCGAGCGGATGAGTTTCCCTCTCGCTCGTCTGTCTCCGTTCGCGGCTCTGCTCTCCTACGCGCGACGGTGTGCGTGTGTGCGCTTTGCAAGCCCTGCGCAGATCTTGAGCTGGGCTCGGCCCCGCTGGCTTGGCAGGTTGGTGGTGGAAAGGCGATGCGCTTGTGGAATGCGTTCTCCGGATGCATTAGCGGCGCAGCAGCCTGGCTGGCAGGCGAGGCTTGACTGAGTGGCTGGCTGGCTGGCTGGCGAGGTTCCCTGGCACCCCACCCGTCCCCATCCGCATCTGGCTGGACGATGCGTTCACGTGTGCGCCAGCCCAGTGTGTAATGCTGCAGTGGTCAACTTGGACACCCAAGGAGCGGGAGGCCCCGCAGCCGCCGTTGGAGCACACGGAACCCAGGAAGCGCCTTGCATCAGACTTTCTCCCTTTCTCTCTCCAGCTGGCCTTTCTCACTTGCTCGCCAGCGCTAAGCCCCTTTTCCCTTCCTCCTTTTCACGTGTATCTATCTTTGCCTGGCAACCCCAGCTCCCCCCGTCCCCGTCATTCCAAGGGCGCAGGCTCCCCCTGATCTGAAATTAATTTGTTTGTTTGGCTGCAGCACCAAGGCAGAAAAAGGTCGGGAAATCATTTAATCCATTCCCCTTTCTTCTGCAAAGGAAGCGATGAAATTTCCAATTGAGACTCCAAGGAAACAGGTGAACTGGGACCCTAAAGGTTGGTGTTGCTTTTTCTTTCTTAAAAAATAATTATTTTCATTGCTCGTCCTTATAATAGTGGTTGTTATTCCTCCTACCTAGTAACTGGGAGAAAGGGGAGAATTTGAGATTTGGAGTGGAGGTTTTGTTGTTATTGTACTTCTCTCCCTCCTCTCCTGGATGACTCCTGTCTTGGAAGATGGTCAGCATTACTACGATCTTTGGAAGGGGCAGGGGAGAAACTTGTGAAACTGAGAAAACAGAAAACAAAAGGTGGCACTGCTTCCCTTCCCCACCCTTTGAGTTTTCTTTCTCTCCGCACTATTTTCATCTTCCTGATGCAAACTTGTCTTGGACGAATAGGTCCTGTGGGGTGGGGGTTCTTTTATTTTGTTCTGACATTCCTTTGTTGCCTCCGGTGATCATTGTCTCCAGCAACTGGGATGGTGGATACGGATAGTGAGTATCTGTTGACTTCAGTGTCTTCAATGTCAACTGTCTCTTCTCAGCTAGGTGGGACAAAAAGCTACTGCAGTAGCCTCCTATTGGGATGGCTGTCATAAAGGCAGGGTCAATAACAAAGCTTAAAGGAACATTCAGCTGGTGATCTTCAACCCTTGTAGCATCTGAGCAGTGCTACAGCCTTGGTGTTGAGTTGGATTAACTCTGTGCTCTAGTGGAGGCTGTGTTGTGGGAAGACTGGGTGGATGAGTGTCTAAGACAAGAATGATGTACACGCTACTGCTGTGGGGTTCTGTAAAGCAGCCTGAGTTGTTTAAAACACATTCACTTGCATGCGTTTGCATGCAAACATGCACAGATGCTGGCTTCCAACAGTCAGTAGTTAGTGTGGAATGAAATTAATGCTTGGTGACATTCTTCTGGTTTAATATTCTTCTTGAGAAAGTGACAGATATCTTGGTGAATGTCTAAGGATGCTTTGGAGGAGGTAGAAAACATACACTCACAGGCTTGAATAGTAAATGCTAACAATTTTGTATTCCTAGTAAGGGTGATAGATGTCAGGCGTTTACATTTTCTGAAGGATGGGGTTTGGTTCTCTCCTCTCACTCTTTGTTTACTCTATCAAGACTAAAAGAAATATGCATGCACTGGGCAAAATATCAATTTCTGTGTTGACTTCAAACATGGCTCTATATTTCATAGCATGAGTACTGAATTAGGAACACCTGAATTTCACAGAGGAAATGTGGAAAGGAAATGTAGTTGCTTCTGTACTTTTCACAATGATTTATTTCAATATACTAAGATTATGGAAACTGTGTTGATTGGTCATTCTTTATTATGTGGCAGCAGGAAAGACAGGTACCACATAATTCATGTTTCTTCCACTGCAAACACAAAATAAATAAATCAGGTATAGTGAACTGTATTCCTAAACATTAACTATTAGTGTGGTGATGCTTTGACCATTTTATGTATGGTCAAAGGCAGTTAATCAATCAGCTGTGAAGGGCAAGGCTTGTCTTTCTTAACAGGTGGTTGGCTTCAGTTCACCAACTGCATCAGGAAGTTCAGATCTTCAAGTAGCTGACAATCGGCCAGCACAGATGATGCTTTTATGGTGGTGTCTTATTGTTTCTATTCTTCCGTTTGTGCTGACATCACACATTGCTCATGAAGTAAGACCTAAGAGAAAGAGATGGTTGGCATAATTTCCAGCTCTGTTGGAAACATTAGAAGAAGCACCATTTCAAGTGCCCTTTTGAGAGTATACCAGCTCTCTTCCATAGTTTCACCCAGTAGCTCTCCTGTAACGCTTAAAATGCAACCGCAGTGAGTAGGATCAATTGTACGGGTCCTTACTACCCAACTGTTGCTCCTGATCCTAGCCGCAATAGCCAGATTTCACCTTAAATGAACTTGCAGGGAGTTTAAAGTTGTGGCTCTCTGATGCGGAATTGTGCATGGTGTCACTGTGAAATGGCTTCTGTTCTGTTGGATTCTGCTCTTTTCCTCTCCAGTGGGTGTTTTGAGGCAGGCAGATATTCTCTGAAGGGAGTGGTCAACTCAGTGGAATTTTGCTAGTAATCTATCCTGCCCCTTGCCCAAGAAATCTCTGGCAAGTCCTTCTCCAGATCTGGCAAATTCTGAGGCTATGAGACCTTTTGGCATTTCCCTGCTTGAGTCAACCCTTGAATGAGTTGCAGTCCAAAAGATCTGATGTCTGGTCTCAGCATAACTTTTGTCCCCTTGCCATTACTTGCTATTTTCCTAGCTAGCATTGGAAAAGAAGTCAGAAGTTTGGTTCTGTCTGTCTGTTTCTTGTATGCACTACCCTTTTATGTATCGAAGTCAAGGCGAAGAGGCTTAGAACTGCACTTCTGCTTATGGGATGCCTCCACTAGGAAAAGCAACTTCACTCTCTTGGCAGTCTGCAGAGAAGCTGGTCAGGAGGGTTGGGGGACCCAGATGGCCACCAATTTGCATGGATAGAAAAGGGGCCTTAGACAAAATCAGTGACTAAAAGTTACTTCCAGTACCTGAGACAAAATATCTGTCTATACTAGTCAGAAGGGTGTAATGGCACTTCTGTCTTGCTTGCAGGTATTCTATAAGCATCAGGCTGACCAAGGCAGGAAGAACATGCCAGACCTTTTATCTGATCCAGCATGGATCTCCTTGTGTTAACAGTGTGAAAGGAAGGGCAGATGGGGCTAGTGCTGAAATTGCCTTGCCTTTCCTCCACTGGGAGCCCTTGCAGGATCTTAGACCCTTCTGTGAATGGGACACACTAGATCCAGCTGTGGATTTGGGGCAAATAGAATAAAAGCAATTAAAAGTTAAAATTCAATTGGATAATTAAGAAAGGACAGTTCCTGGATTATTATCCTGCCCACGGCTTGAAAAATGAAGGTATTAGTTTTACTTAGTACTGTAATACGACTGCAGGTGGCGCAGTGGTTTAAACCGCTGTGCTGCTGGGCTGGTAAATCGAAAGGTCGCCGGTTCGAATCTGCACAGCGGGGTGAGTTCCCGTTGCTCAGTCCCAGCTCCTGCCAACCTTGCAGTTCGAAAGCATGCAGATGCAAGTAGATAAAAAGGTGCCACTTTGGTGGGCAGGTAACAGCATTTCATGCACTTCGGTATTTAGTCATGCCGGCCACATGACCACGGAGACTGTCTGCGGACAAACACTGGCTCTCTCGGCTAGGAAACAGAGATGAGCACAGCCCCCTAGAGTCAGGCATGACTGGACTTAATGTCAAGGGGAAACCTTTACCTTTACTTAGTACCGTAATGTTGCACAATATGTGTTCTCAGAAGCTCAAACTTCATGAATTACTTGGATGTGATTGATAGGAGGTGCATACTGGTTCTTGGCAACTGATTCCAGAGTAGATCAGTTTGTTCCTTTATGCACATTTAAGTGTTTACACTCATCAAATGTGGGATATATGGGGGCACTGCTTAATGTAATTATTAGCTGAGAGCCACCATGGTGTAGCGGTTAGACTGTAGGTCTAGGGAGATCAGGGGTTTAGTCCACAGACAGCCATGAAGCTCAGTGTGTGACTTTGGGCTAGTTATGGAATCTCAACCAAACCTTCCTCTCAAGGTTGTGATGAGGATAAAATGGAGAAGAGGAGGACTATGTAAGCCACCTGGCAAGAAGGAAAAGAGCAGGGTATAGATATAATAAATAAATGCAGTCATTTGATGTCACAAAAGAATAGAAGTTACATTTATGATACAATGCTAAAATAATGAACTAGGCTGAACAACCTCAAATGCTGTCACCTGTATTATGTTTCTGAATGTAGATGTTGCGAGATGCCTGTAACGTGTGCATTTTTTTGATTTGCAAATAGTCAGATGTGAGTCTATCTCCTAGGGTGAGTTCTGATGACCATAGTATCAACATGATGAGTTATCATCTGCTTCAAGTTTTTATTCCACTGATAAAGGTATTTTAACATTCTATGCACATTAGCTGGGAAGAGAAGATCCCACATGAGGGAGTTATCACTCTGTAAATTAATTAATGAACAGGTTGAATCTCTACCCAGAGAAAACATCAGTGATTCTCATGCAGTTGCTTGACCAAGGACTGAGCTTAACATAACAGCTTCCTACTTTCTCCACTATTGGGTCATCTTGTGAGAACAGCGCAATGCATCCGTTTAGGTCAAACTGTACAATATTTGACACATAATAAATACATTGTGTACATCTATCTCTCTCTTTGTTTCTTAATGACAAGTAATTGTGCAGAGCCACTGTCCAGATGGAACTGTCATGTGATGGTAGGGAAGTTTAAACCTTCCACCACAAACACATGTTTCTAATCCCTCCAGGGGGGATTATTAAAAGAAAATAAAAACTTCCATTGGTGCTAGTGGAGGTTGTTATTTTCATTTTTTAAGCCCCCGGTTGCTTTCTAACCAATTCTAGGAAACAAATCCCAGCATGCAGTAGTTCCAGTTTGGATGTGGCCCAGTACATTTATTTCTGAGTAAAAAGCAAAGAGAAGGGGCAGCTGCATGTTATATATTTACTGTACTATGTGTTGAGAGTACATTCTGTGGCACACTCACCATTGTGTGAGTGTGTCCTGTCAGATCTCAGGTGTCCGCCTGGGAGGATACCTGTCCTGATGGGAAGATGAGGATGTATTTAAAACGATTCAAACCCCAGCTGTGGTTCAAGCTCATGAGACTCTGTGGGAATTAGATATAGGGAGAGAAGTCCAAAGATTGGACTATTGCAACACGTTCCATGTGGGTCTGCCCTTGAAGACGGTCCAGATACTTCAACTGGTTCAGAACAGAGCAGCCAGGTTGCTAACAGGGACCGGCAGATATACATACATAACGCTAGTCCTGTACCATCTGCACTGGCTTCCAATTGAAGTCCAGACCCAATTTAAGGTGCTGGTGATGACTTATAGATGACTTATAGAACGGCCTAGGACCTGGATATTTGAAGGAGCACCTCCTTCCATACATACCTGCCTGCTCCTTATGATCTGGATTAGAGGTCCTTCTTCAGGAGCCGTCTTTGAAGGAGACCAGGGGAGTGGCTAGCTGGAGAAGGGCCTTCTCTGTGGTGGCACTCCAGCTATGTAACGTGTTCCCCAGAAAGGTTTTCCTGGCGCTGACACTTTTTTCATTCGGCACCAGGCCAACCCCTTTTTATTTTTCCATAATTTTAAATGCTAATATTGTTTTAAGTTTGGATTTTATATATTGTAATATCTTGATGCTGTACTTTATTTTATTGTATTACTGCCCTGAGACATAGTGAAGGGTGGGATATAAAAGCTTTGAATAAATAAGGGCAGATGAAGGGACCTGACTACTCAGTTGTGGGTACAGGGATGGGGGGAGCTGCAGCCTCCTGAAGGAGGAGATAGTGAAATGGGTAGTTTTTCTGATGGGGACCCCCCACCTCCTGAAGAGGTAGATCCGGTCGCTTGACTCCAGCATCGGAGAGAAGCCCAATTAGCCAGTGGGCCAAGCAGAAGCACGTCCAAGGGAGAGATTCAGAAGGGTTCATCAAGAGAATTTTGGGTAATGAATGACAGAAAGGGCTTAACATTTCTCTGTGTACGCTCAGAGACTTGTATGTAACAATGACGATCATTGGCAAAGCAACGCTTGTGAGGCTGAAACTGCTTGGAGGGGGAGACATGGCTCATGAGACCCACATTTGCTTCTGCACAATATATAAAATGGCAGAATTTTGTGTATACTGTGCAATTCACATGATTGGCCTCAAACCTTTAAGGACAAGGTCATGGATGAAAAAGCACACTAGATAAATGGCAGAGATGTGGAACAATCTTTATTAATCTTTGTAGGACTAATTGAATGGTGCTTATCAGTGGCTTGATGTTTCAAACTTCTAGAGAGTATTATGGTTGTATAGCCTGGGAGTGTAAGATATGCACAGTTGCCACGGTAACACCAGTCATTTGGGCCTGCCTCTGTTGCAGAGAGTATGTAAAGCTCTTCCGTTTAAAGAGAACTTTGTGAGTTCTGAACACCTCTGTAGTCTCTCAGCAGTAGAACTTACCGTTCTAATGTGCTTTGCTTTGGAGAGGTCCTACAACAAGACAGGAGTAAAATTTGTGTAAGCATATAGGCAGCCTTCCTGGATCCTGCTTCCTCCCTGTGGGGAGGGGAAGACCGAACCAGCTTATGAAAGGCTTCAGATCCATAGGACAAGGCTGCTCCTGAAACTTTGTTTTAGAAGGCCAGAAATTCTCTGATTCCACTGAAACCAGTAAAAGTATAAGGCAAGCAAACTCAGGACTGTAGTCTAAAAAAGAAAGCACTGCAGAGAGATGACAAGAGATGCCACCAATGGAAGAGTGAAGAAAACAGGGTCAGATGAATCATAGTGTCCCCCTGACACACGGGCTGAATTCAGGCCACATGATAACTGACACTCCAGGACTGGACGTGTGTTACTGCTGAAACATGGGTTCCATGTTGTTTGAACCCATCCCAAAAAACAAGCTATGGTGACCAACCCGCATTTCATATCCCAACAACAAACTATGCATTGCCAGGCAACATGATAACCCTTGGTTCAACCAGAACCCACATTCAACCCTTCACTGTGAGTTATTGTGTTGTCTGAACCCCGTCATTAACCAGAAGCCCTTTTCTCAAAATTATACCACAGGTGGGCAAACATGGCTAGAACATTGTTTCTGCTTTTCCTCATAGCCTTGCCTTCAACCTTCACAGCTGAGGAGCACTTCCAAAGCAGAGTCATTAATTTATTAACCCCCGCCAACTCTTCTTATACCCAAGGCAGCTGAAAATAAGCTTAAAGGGCAACATTCACAGGATGTGGGGAAAAAGACTTAATAGCATAGGACAAAGAGGAGGTATTGGTGACACAGAGTATATTCCATAATAAAAATATTTGGAAAGGAGGGCTAGTGATGATCAACATTGTAGCATTTACTTCAAATTGCTTCTCATACTGACCTGTGCACCAGGGCTTGCATTCTTGATTGATGTCAGAATAACACGCTATCTTGGCAGATGCTGGTTCCCAGGTCCCCTTTTGCAGGGATATCATAAATGTGGGGTGGGGAATGTTGGCGACACTCATCATTGGGTGTGACAAAGCCTGTCATGCATTTCCTGATTGTTGATTCTCTGCTACAGGACAAAACCAAAGCTATGGATATTATATTGCCTGATAATGTGCAGTTCTGCTTCAAGAGTGACTGAGAAAATGCTGAGTAAGGTTTTACAAAAATAATAGATGGCTGGTGTAGTGCAAAATATAGGTTACAATCTTAGTTCAAATGTGTCACCCTCTGCTTCCAAATCAGCAACTGTAATAATGTAGATTTATCATGAAAAGCTGATGCAAGGATTACTGAGATAATGTGTTGCAATGCTTTGGTTGCCCCAAACCTACTGCTTCAGTGCTAAGTACTGTAGAAGTGGAATGCTAGCAAATAAAGTATCCCGGTGTCATAATAAACCATAGTTTATCATGATGGGAATGAACACACCTTCCTCCTAGGTTTGCATGCTCCTCCCTCCCCTCTCTTCCAGTGTGAGGGGGAGATTAACTCCCTTCATTTTAGATTAATGGTTGTTTCATGTATGGTCTGAACCTGCTCTGCTTCTGATAATGCAAGGGCTTAGTGTCATTTGATGCCAGAGAGACTTGTGTGATCTTTGCCAGGGTTTTGGGCAAGAAGGCAGGACAGGAATAGGACAGCACCAAAGAGAGCACCAAGTGAATCTGAAAGCTTGACAAGCTTGTCTCTATCTTGCTCCAATAAGCACGAACAGAAGCATTTTAAAATATATTCATACAAGGCTAGTCCAGTGACACAATTTCTCACTCCCTGCCCTATCTGCCTGTAATCGCACTGACACAAACGTGTTTGCAAATGGCAGTGCCCCCATACTGGGATTGTTCATAAATCAGTAAATGCATCATTCTCACCCACATGTGGCAGCCATATAAAGTGTTGTGTTTATCATTTAAACAGCAGCCCAAGATCAACTCAGTTTAACTGTTGTCAGCTCCCTGAAATCTTTCCCTCACATCTAGCTTCAATATAACTTATGATTTTTCTTTCGCTGTTTCTTACAGTAAAGCGACTCTGGCAGGGTCAAATGTCTATTTATTTTGACCAAAGTTGACATTTTTCTTACTGTGTTTTCTCCATGGCTTCATGATCTTTCCTTAGTGTACTTTCTCTGATACATTCAGCTTCACAGAAAATTGATCACATTGGCTGTGTTCAGATGTCAAGATAAACCATGGTTTACCTGATGGGAATGAACCTAGCCTTTGCCAAAGGCCACATATTCTCCCTCCCCTCTTTTCCTCCAATGTGGTTGTAAGGAGTTCAGAAGGTTCACTTTCAATTTTGATGAATTTCAGTCAGTCATGTCATCCAAACCCACAAACTGTGGCTGATCTTAACTATGGCTTGTTTGATACAAGCCAACTATGCATTAACCATAGCTGAGGTTTCTGTCATGGACTAGAACTCCCAACCCTTGTTGTCAAAAGATCACACAATGCTTTATTTTGAGAAGGCCATGCTCCCGAGTTTGGCAAGAGGAATCAATTGCAGAATTGCACCAAAAAGCTTCTGCCTCCCCCTGTGCAGTCCTCTAGGATTCCCTCAGAGACTGCCATCCCCAGCTCTGAAGATTACTTTATCCTACAGGCATCCCCATAACGTCAAAGCCTGAGGGTGCAAAAACAGACCAGTCTCCTTTAAGACAAAAGGTTTAGTCTGTGTAAAGGACTTGCCAGTAGAACCTGCCAATTCCTCAACAAATCATACCCTGAGAATCAGAGATAGGTTAAGGGACTAACAAATTAAGCATGTCACAGGGTCTATAAATGATGTAAATCAGCTACATCCATGCTGATTGGAAAAGAAGCCTTGTTTCATTAGAGCAAAAGAGTCTCATCCTTGCTCAACATCTTATTTGAGTAGAGGCTATTCTCAGGAATGGTTAGAAGGTGGTAAGCCAGGCCCTGTTGGAAGGCTTTCACTTCAAATTGTACTACCATCAGCTGGCTGCATTGCTGCATTCCCTCCACACAACCCACTTTATCCTTCCTTCCTGATAATATATTGTGATCACAATGTAATTCTTGCCATGTTGTTTCTGGTTTAGCAACTGGGTTAAGGATTTAACATTTGGGACACATGCTGGAATGTACAAAGCCTCTTCTCTGTAGACTTCAAAAGGATTTTGTGGCTGCTTCGGTACAAGCAGATGCTTAATCCTGCTACCTAATGGAGAGTTCAACGTGCAAACCTCTGAGGAAGTGCTTGCAGATCCTTATCTCCGAAACATAATTTGTAAAGGAGCTTTTAAAATTAGTTCAATTTGTTTTTACCACTATGTAATTTCATATTTACATGTAATGGACAGGTTGGGATTTGTGTAGAATTAAATTGCTGCTTGTAAAAGTTCATGTGTTGGTAGCTCTCCTACTTCAGGGGAGCAGCAGCAAAGAAATTGCTCATGGCTCACTTCACTTGCTCATGGTTCATTTCTATGATCTCAATAGAAATGGATAGTGAACAGCATCCATGAGGCTGCCCGCCTGATGGACAAGACGGTCTCTTCAATGCATTTCCTACATTACCTATTGAAAGCTAAGTGTCCACCAGGAACAGGGATGAATCTTGCAGAAGTGCTGTTGTGGTAAAGCAACAGTTAGTAGCACTATCCTGCAGGACCTCTCAGCTGTTTTATGCAACAGGTATACAACACTGAGAATTGCTAAAGTCACAGAGTTGTAACTCAGCAGAACTAACTTAACCTTTTTCCTTCCTAGGAAAATAAATTAAAAAACTATGCAAGGTGTTGTTGTTGTGTTTATTAAGGTCTTGGGAAGAAGTTCTTAACATCAGATATACTATGTTTACCTGGGTACTCCTTAAAGCTTTCTGGTGTTTACCATACTGTATTGTACATGGAGCATATATGAAGGATTCAGCGACACACCATAATTATGGTACCTTTACCATAGTATAAAAGTGATTAAGTGAATACAGACAACAGATTTTATTGGTTTCACATTTGGATCACCAGACAGCTCAGATATTTTGGTGACCTTTCTGATTTCTCTCCAGATGCACTGAATAACTCTCATTATCCATGTTCTTTGGCTGACTAGGGATGATAGGAATTGTAGTCTAAAACATCTAGAGTGGGTCAAGTTGGGAAAAGTTGTGTTATGATTTGGGTTTTCATCAAGCTGTTCAAGATGCACGCAGTAATGGCTGTACTGAAGACCTTTTCTACATAAGGTCTTTAATCACTTCATTTACTCCTAGTTTTGACACAGAATTGAGATCCAAGCCCTACACAAAGCACATTTCTTCCTTGCTTTTCCTCTCTATAACCTGTAGGTGGTGCAGTGCTATAGCAGATTATCATAGTCACACAAGTAGGAAAATACCTCTTCATTTGCTTTTTCAAATAATGCCTTATTTTCTCTACTCCAAAAAGACCCAGGAAAATGCTATTAAAAACAGCAGCAAAATGAAGGCACACAATGTTATCTAAAGAATCCAATAAACAACAGTGAGTGAAGAATCAGCAGTGCACAATAAATGCCTTGTGCAAAAAAGCAATAATGTATAGTGAGCAGCTTAAGAAATGCTTTGGGGGTATTTTCATTGCAATGACTGGCATCTCCCCACCCACAGAAACATAAGCGAGGAGTTGCACCTTGTCCTTGTAACCCAAACTGCATGGAGGCTGCCCTGTGTAGCAAGTTCTTTGTGTGTACCCTTGCTGTGACAGATGTTTTGGATTCATTATGCTGTTCCTTAATGGTGTGTGCTGATGTAGAAAAAATAGGGAAAGTATTTGGCAAGCAGCTCAGCACATGGAACTGTCCCCACTTGGGTTTTCAAGATTCTGCATCTTGGAGCACAATCCTATACATGTTTGGATGTGAAACAGCTCTGCTATTCCCAGCATTCCCCAACCAGCAGTTCGAAGTGACTGCTGTATGGATGTGAATTGTTGTGTGAACCGGCAAAAAACAGAGAGGCAATATCATTGCAGAAAAAGAACAAAAGACTGTGCTAGTCAGTCCAAACAAAATAGGCAAAGGAGAACCTTAATCAGTACTTCAGTGCAGCCAGTTTATAATGAAGACTAGGTATTGGTTCAGGTCTACTAATTGCATGGGCCCCGTATGCTTGAAAGGAGAATTGAGTGCGCTATGGGAAAGGTGCAAATTAGAAGTTATGAAAAATGCTGTAGCTGTTGTTTATTGGCTTAGCAAAATGAGTGTTTCAGTGTAATTTGCTTGTTTAGCATTATTTGATTGCAACTTGTTATCTTCCTTGAACAATGAGATATTGCGCAGAAATTTGGCACTCACATTCAGGATACAATGCTAGACTTTATACTGGTATCTAAGTTTTACGACTCGATTCTTAGTTTCAAACATCTTGTACTCTTTGTAGACCTGGAGGGTTGGGAAGGATGCAACATTGTAATGCATTAAATACCTTGAGGCTGTTTGCACATTGTGTTTTACTATCTATAAACTGAATGGGCACATTAACTTGCTGTCAGGAAGCTTGGTATGGAATGGGCTTCCATGGGAGGTGGTTGAAGCCCCATCAGTGAGGGTGCTCAAGAATAGGCTGGACATACACATAGATGGCCTGGGAAGCCCCTTCTGAATTGCTCTGTTTCTGTTTCTATTTTCTGCAACGGATGTGAAGATGTACTAGAGAACCAGCATTCCCCAATGTGGTGCTCTCCATGTATTTTCTATTTCAATTCATATGAACCCCAAGCAGAATGGCCAATGGCCAGGGATGCTGAGATCTGTAGTGTAAATCATCTGGAGATCAGCAATTTGGGGGAGGCTGGAGAATACATTTGCTGAGTGTGCTTCCAGGTATCCACTGGCATAGCCTCTTGTTCTTTCCGTTTGTGTGTGAAACTAGCCTTTTCTCTGGGCCTTTTGTCACTGTCAGAACAGATAAATGCATCATATCCATCCATCTATCCACCCACCCACCCACCCATCTTATTTATCTCTATTACCATTAAGTATTTCAAAATCTGATTACTGCATTGGGGGAAGAAGTAACTGTTTCAGCCGCAGAGTCCCTCATAGCCATCAATTTTAAATGTTGGCAACTAGATTAAGTAAATAAAAGGCAATGAGGTTGAAGGGTGGTGTTTAATCTGGCATTGTTTCACTCAGATAGTCATGGGCCAGTTGGTGTTTTCTCTTATTTCCAACCAGTGTCAGATGTTGGCGAAGCTAGCTTACTGTTGTTGCCATAAGAGAGCTCACATGATGATTATTCACTGTAAGTATGAACCTGATTTTTTGAAAAATATTATTTTAACAAAATTAGGAGCCATTTCAGCTGCAAACTCCCAAATGTCCTTATATCATCAACATTTGTTCAATGGAGTAAAAAGATTTTGCTTTAGAATTAGGTGACTTTTTAAAAAGTTTTTATTAAAAATTATGAAGGACAAAGATTTGACAGATAGGTGGAGGTCACATCCTTTTGGCTATACAGAACCACCAAGATGAGAATGCAGAAAATTGCCCTCTGTTGTGTTAGATCATTGGAAAATCTAGTCCAGATTTGTCAAAACAGAGTGGGAAATGCTCCTCAGGGTTTCAGCCCAGTGTGGAGGTCAAACTGAGGACCTTCGCCCATAGAGTTGAGGCACTATGCTTCTGAATGCTAGTTCCTGGGGAGCAGCAGCAGCAGCAGGCTACTGACCTTCTTAGTCATCTGGTTGGCCAGTGCTAGAAACTGTACGCTGGAATAGATGGACCTTTCATGTGGTGAGTGAGAAGACACATGGTAAAGGCATACATATGTGGAGAAAGTGGATTGGGACATTTTTCTCCCTCTTTCATAATACTAGAACCTAGATTCACACGATGCAGCTGAATGGTGGGAGAATGTGAATAGATTCCTCATGCAGTAGTACGTAGCTAGACTATGGAATTCACTTGCACAAAATCAAGTAAGGACCTCCAGCAAGGACGGTGTTAGAAGGGGATTAGGTAAATTCATGGAGGAGAAGGCCATCCGTGACCACAGCTCCCAGTGGGTATATGCGATCTCCAGTATAAGAGGCAGGATGATGATGTGTACCAGTTGCTGGGAGGACACTGCTTGTGGGTTTCTTGTGGAAGCTGGTTGGCTAGTAGGTGAGCAAAGCACTGGACTAGGGGGACCCTTGATCTCATCTAGCATGGCTCTTCTTTTGTGATCCAGCAAGGCTCTTCTTGCATGTTATTATTTTCTCAAGAATAATATAATGAAGAATACTGACAAGTCTGAAGATTTGGAAGGAGCAATATATAAAGGCAAAAGACAAAAAGGCAGGCTTCTCATCAGACCAGCTCTGTTTGGTGGCATGTAGGTGATGGCGGATCACAAACAGGACTTCAAGCCAAACTATACGTCATGTTAAATGCATCAATCTAAAGAGCATCTGCTGTGGCTGCTGCTGCTCGTGTGTGTGTGTGTGTGTGTGTGTGTGTGTGTGTGTGTGTGAAAGCTCCCATTAACACCCACAGGACCTTCTGTCCTAAAACAGATGGCAACCATGCAGCATGGGAGTGACTCTCCTTGAGAATGTAGCAGGGCAGATAGTCCTGACCTGGAACAGGACGATAGTTTAAAGCTACCTTTCCGTTGTTAATGGCTACAGGGTATTAAATGTAGCATTGGGGTTGACTCTTAACTGCTCCGAGAAGCAGTGGAGCAGATGATTGAGAAGTCAGAGCACAACAGTTAGATGCAAGGCCAACTGGTAGCATTTTCTGAAGGGTGAAAGGCTCTCCCCTCCCCCACATGCACACCACACAGCGTTTTAGGCCTCCTCAGAGTGCTCCCCTGGGCGTTGGAGTCTTTCTCCAGTCCATCAGTGCCTGCCAACTCGGTACAGAGGTGCATTGAAAGGCAAGAGTGAAAGAGTAGCAGCTCATACACGTGACTTTCATTTCAGCATGGAAACATTTGGCAGCAATCTGCTTGGTGCTATAAAGTCAGCGTTGGGACTACTTCCCGGTGCTTGCTGCTTTCATTACTAAAGAGCTTTCTGATGGCACTTATAACATCCGCCCCCGCCCCACAATCATTGCATGTTGACCTTGGTTGTAGTAAAGATAAAGGAAATTGGGACTGTCCTTTGCCTCTCAGCCTTACTCTTCTGTCTTTGACAGATGTGGAAGGCCTTTGACATGAGTTCTATTAGGGCCAATGTAACCATCACAGCCCTCTCGGGGAGGTTTTGGTTTTTAAACTGCCAGTTTTCAACTGGATAGCAAGTCAATTGTTATTCTGCTCTCCCTCCTCCCACAGGACTGCACTGTTGACCAATGACGCACCTCAGCAGGAACAGTTCGCAATCTGAGGGTGTATCATTCTGGATTTTTTACAAGCAAAGAATGCATGACCTAGCTGTTCTCCAAGGACAGACCAGACCCAGCTTAGCTTCCGTAAGGCAGCTGCAGCAGGAGCTTTCGCTGTTGTGGTTCTCCGTTTGTGCATCTTTGTGCATCTGATATCCAGTCTGTAGTCTTTCCCAAAATAGTGTAAAGACTTCATTTTTAGAAATTGTAATGAAAGTTTTAAAGATGTGTTTCTGGGAATCTGCCATACTCTAATTTTTCTGAAATAGAGTCCAGATTTTGCTAATTTTAAAAATAAAGGTTTTGATAAGGGATGGTGAATCCCAGGTTCCCTTCACATTACCTTGCAATTAAGGACTTCATTATTTGTTCACTCTCTTATAAACTTACTACTAGTCTATAATAAGTCTATAACAAAAGGGGGAGTGCAGGAATGACCGTTTTCAGAGATATGTAATATTAGCTGTTTCAGGATGATAATTTGTTAAATTTGTATTGTGTTTAGAACATACAGATTCAATTGATCAGTTACTCAGTGACTCCTTTGTGGACTTTGATGTAACCAGCCATTCCTACAATCAATAACAAACCTCTAAAAGGATAATAAAAAATTGATGCAAGTTAAGCGTATCTGTGGCTATTTCCCCATAATATCAAACATACATTTTGATGCTCAGCTTTCCCTAAAAATGTTGTCTCAATTATTTAACTTCGGAAGTTATATCTGAATGATTTGGGATGGATTATCATTGTTTGCTTTCTTTTTTCTTTTCAATTTTGATTCTGAAAGTAAATTATGCATTGTCCTTGTGGTCATTGTTGGAGATAGGTCTTGAGTAGGGCACTGATACGACTTAACAGATGAACAGAAGAGTCCCTGTAATGTTGTGGGCAGGACAGTGACATGACAGTGTGGGACTCAGGACATCCACTCAGCCATGAAGCTCATTGGGTGACTTTGGGGTAGTCCTGGGCTCTCAGCCTATACTGTCTTGACTTGGTACCTTGTTTTTGTGCATCATCAGCATCAGCATCATCATCATCATTATCATCCACTTTATTTTTATAGCTGATGCTCTCTGGGCAGTCACAAGACATACAATACAAAATAAAATATAGACAACAATCATAATTTGCCTTCCAGATATAGCAGAAAAATTCTGCTCCACATTATGTTGTTGTTGTTCCATATTGTCAAGGTGTCTCTGACTTATGATGATCCAGGAAATGAATGCCTTCTACAGTATCCTATCCTTGTCAGCCCTGCTCAGCTCTTGCAAGCTCAAGGCTGTGACTTCCTTTATGGAATCAAGCCATCATATAATTGGTCTTCCTCTTCTTTCAGCATTCCCTAGCATGATTGTCTTCTCCAGTGAGGCTTGCCTTCTCATGATGTGCCCAAACTATGACACCTTCAGTCATTTTTGCTTCTGGGGAAAGTTCTAGCTTGATTTCAACCAGGACCAACTTGTCTGTTGGTCCAGAACAGCTACAAAGCTCCAGTGCCCTGTTTCAAATGCATCAATTTTCTTCCTGTCAGCTTTCTTCACTTTCCTACTTTCACGCCCACACATAGTGATCCAATAGTGCGCATGGTATTGGCATTGCTCTCCAGTGAAGTGTGTTTACACTTGATGATCTTTTTTAGTTCCTTTATGAGACAGCCTGCCTGTTCAAGTTTCAGTCTTCCTGTCCTTTCTTGGCTGCTGTGTTCCTTAGAATTGTCAAAATGAACAACTGCCAGCACAGTGGAGCTTTGTCATTCTACAAGGAGCTCCAAAATGATCGTTCTAAGCTGGGCATCAAAATGCCAGTGCGATTCAGTATAAGCAAGTATAAAGCCTAAATTAATGCACATTGCAGGAAATATCTGAACTTTATGATGATGAGATTTGAGCTGGCAGTGGCTACTCAAGAACAGAATTTTGGGGTTCTGCTGGACAGTTCAATGAAAATGTTGACCCAGCATGCAGCTGCTGTGTAAAGGACATACTCAGCATTATTGAAAATAAAACTATCAATGTCATCCTGCCCCTGTACGAATCTATAACGTGACTGTAACTAAAACATTTTGTACAGTTCTGGTCCCTTCCCCTAAGAAGGATATTGCAGAATTCCAGAGGACAACTATATTGTCCTTTAGCTGGGAGGACATGAGCAGGGATATGGAATTACGCATGCTGCCAAGAAAGTGGAGAGGGATCATTTTTCTCCCTCTTCTATAATACTAGAACACTTGGTTAGGGTTCCCATGAAGTTTCTTAGTGGGAGATTCAGGACAAATAAAAGGAAGTACTTCTTTGCACCGCATATAGTCACAGAATAGAATTCACTTCCATGGAATTTACTGAAGGCCATCACTTTGAATGGTCTTAAAAGGATATTTGACAAATACATGGAGGAGGAGGCTGTTGTCCACATTTCCTGCTTGTGGGTTCCCTCAGGCACCTGACTGGCAACTGTGTGGACAAAATGCTGCAGTAGATGGAACCTTGGCCTGATCCAGCAGGGTTCTTCTTACGTTCTCCTAATATGAGTGGAAACAATCATCTTGGGGTGAAACAGGTTAACAGAACTCCACGAAAGGAATTGCACTGAAGATTCCCAACCTGGGAACCAATGCCTGCTTTTTAAATCACACAGGCTATCTTGTGGAGGTAATGTATAGACTAGCAGCTATCAAGGTGGTATAGCTGTGTACTCTAGTTGCTGAAGAATGTGAGTGGAAGGATGCTGTGGCACTCACGCCCTTCGCCATGGGTTCCCTGCAGGCAGCTGGTTGACCACTTTGTGAACAAAACGCTGGACTAGGTGGACCCATAGTCTGATCCAGCAGGGCTCTCTGTGTGTTCTTGCCTCAGTAATTTACCTTACAAACAAACAGGAACCCTGAACATATGGGGACCCACCAAATTGGCATCTGGATGGGGCCACCTGAAACTGAAGTCAATTTCAGTCCTTGTTGCTTAGTAGAGGCACCATTTCTCCTTGCCTACTGTCAAGACAGATGACCTTGCCGGCTTAAGGGATGCTAAATCCCAGGCTTCCTTACATTGCCAAGTAATGAAGGACTTCAGTCCTGGAGCACTCTCTTATAGACTAGCGATAAAATAGAAGTTTTTTTGTGGGAGGTGGGGGAAAAATGCTTTCTCGCTTCTTTAGCCTTTGGGGTTTGATGTTAAACATAGATTTTGCCTTTATTCTGGACTGCTTGCCTGTATTCCCACCTGTACCCCATTTGAATTCATTGACACCAGTGGGAGCATTTGCTGCAGATTGCTGAAATGTTGCTGAAGTCAGCAGCACTAACACTGCATTAAAGAATTTACTTTAGGGAAAAGGATGCAGCTGTTCTCCTATAGTTTCCATTGAACTACATCTCTTCGGTGTTATGTGACCGTAAATACGACAGTGATCCTGCTATGGCAAAATGTATTTTTCCTGGATGTAGTTCAATCTGCAATGCAGTTATGCCAAAGCCAGGAAATTGTTCTGGAGATTTCAATTATGTTTTCAATTCAGCTGGCAAATATGACATAATTTTGGTTTATTTTAATTAAGTCTATCTTTGGTCCTGTATCAAGTATTTTTTCTTATCATTAAATAATCAAAAGGTGTTCCCTAATACCTGGAATGAAGGGAATATTTTCAGGTAAGAGAGGGTGACTAGAACATCAGCATTCTTTTTTTCAGCATCGGACATTAAGCAGTTGCCAAGATGCTGACGAGCTGGGCTTGTTTAGTCACAGGCACTCCCATATTCTATTGCAATGTGCCATGGTTCACCTTGCTAAACAACTGGAATTTCTTGGACTATCAGTGCAATCCTGTGGGTGTCTACCCAGAAGTAAACCCTTCACAATTCAGTGGAACTG
Source organism: Varanus komodoensis (assembly GCF_004798865.1). Taxonomy (NCBI): domain Eukaryota; kingdom Metazoa; phylum Chordata; class Lepidosauria; order Squamata; family Varanidae; genus Varanus; species Varanus komodoensis. Next base: position 43,334,284 of record NW_025335761.1, on the reverse strand, counting down.
GGTAAGTGTGCTTAGGATTGCATCCTAAATGCTTGTTCCTTGAGCTCTAGACATCTTTGATGGGACCACTGTCCTATTCCGGTGGGTCATTTTCATTTTTCTTCTAACGCTGTGGTCTGGCCCTGGTGTTCTAAAACTTTTGACCTAGAGAAGTCTCCACAGGAATGTACCATACTAGCATGCCTTGTTGCCCCATCAGGGGTTAATGGAAACACAGTAAGCAATAAATATGCTGGGAGGTGACTTCTGCCAGCATATTGATGGTGTTGACGTTCCCAATATTTGTATTTTCCTCATGATGGGATCCATAGGGATGCTCTACATGGAGTGACAATTAAAGCATACAGATGCAGAACATAGGCTTCCAGTTTTCTTTAATAGGCTGGCTTACTTAGGGCATTCACAGAGACCATACCAGTTTCAGGATCAACCTTATACATCGAATAAGTGGGAATGCCACTTCTCACTTAGTTCTGTCTTTACAACATCTGGATTTTGGCCCCTTGTGAGGAACTCTAGGCACTGGATAGGTCAATATATACATGGTTCCTGGAATCCCTTAGCCTATAATAAAAGGATAGAGTCAGACATTTTTCTCCTCAGGTTATTGTACCAGGCTACCTGAAAGACCACCATATGAGCATGCCCAGGTTTTTAAGGACTTTCCAAGAGACCCTTCTCCTGGCTAAGCTACCGTCAGAGACATGTGTGGTGGGGCCACAAGAGAGGGCCTTCTCTGAGGCTGCTTCCAGCTTTTGGAACTCTCCACTAAGGGAGCCTAGACTAGCTTCCTCTCTAATGTCTTCCCTCTGTCAGGATATCTGTGTTTTTATTCTGGCAGGCCTTTGCCATGAAAGTGGGTTGGATGCTACTTTTATTTCTTCTACTGCTGTGTTTTTCCATTTTGTTTTTATCTGCTTTAACTAAGTTAAAGTGGAAAGGTGGGGTACAAATCAAATCATTCTGTCATAATACATAAATAAATAAATAAATAAATGAACCACTAGTGTTTAGGACCCTTCCTAGCCAAGCGCAACCAATGAACAGCCTGGATGAGGAGAGTCACTTCAGAACCAGGCACTCCTTATGGTCTTGGCAGATGATCCCACTGAGAGTTCTGTTTGTTTCCCACACAGGACAGAAGCTGGGGGCCCGGCAGTCTTGATGTATGTAGAACAGCAGTTTGCATGGCTATCCTACCTACTCATAGGTGAATTATTATTCCTCTTCCTCCTCCACCTCCTCCTCCTGGCAAGATTACAGTAGGCTCTTGGTGAACATATTTGCTGCATCATATGTTAGAGGTACAGGGTACAGATGATATTTATGGAAGCAACTGCTCAATGTTTTTGATGGCATGCAAAGTCTCAGCATGTGAACATAGAGTGAAATATTGTCACCCTATTAACAAGGTAGTTAGAAGAATGTAACTAATTCTCAATGAGTAGGAGTAAAGTTTCCAGTTGATTACTGCATTTTAGTATATAGCAGTATAGTCAGTTACCTTATTCTTAATTACCTTCTTAATTAACAGGGGAGAATTTCAAGGAGCAGAGTTCCTAGATAAAGTGTGAATGCCTCATCAGCTGAGTAAGTCAGTATCGCTTGTGATATTTTTCTTGAATCTGAATTTGTTAGACAGCTTGTACTTTCAAAACAAGAATGACAAGAGCAGCAGCAACAACCATCCACCGTGGTTATCTAGACTAGATCAAGGCAGTATGTTTACTAGCCCAGCTTTGTTATGAAAAGTAATGGGATCACTTCTGTAACATACTTGCTCTTGATGGGAGAAGCCTGTTTAAGGCTGCAATTCTATATCCACTGATCTCATTCAACTCAATGAGAACTTCTTCTGACTAGTCAATTACAGGATCACACTGCAGGGCCCAAGACCAGCTTTTTTCAACATCTGTATTCTCATGTTTTTGAATTGCCTAAGGGATTACCAAAGCTTTGCATCATGAAGAGGCCAACTTGTACAGGAGCTGACAGAAGCTTTCTATTCCTTCCTTCCTTCTTCTCACCTTATCCCAAAGCTGACAGTTCACAATGTGTTGATTTTTCCTTCCCATTGGCTTATTGGAGACTGGCCACCCCCTCACAGCAGCCACTTGCCAGCACTGAATAAAGCCTACTTAAATGAGCAGCTACACTGGAATCAATCAAATGCAGATGAGAATACATAGGTCAGAAAGTGGGGGCATGCACACTTCCCAGGTGAGAGCCCAGCTTCAAGGGAGGAATCCAGTTCCTTCAAGGGCAAGCTGTTCCTCCAGTACCACCCTGGATCTGGGGATGGGGACCTTACAAGCAGGACTGGGGCTGCAGCTTGGGAAGTACTACTTCAGGGGTGGGATGATACTTCATTTGTTCTGTTCCATGCCCCTGCCTGGGAAAACCACATAAGTAGCCTGACTTATTCCAACTCTCCTTTGGAATAGTAAAGTTGGAAAAGACCAAGAAGGCTATCGGGTCCAAGTTCCTATTCAGTGCAAGACTCTGAATTAAAGCAGCCTTAACAGATGGCTGTTCAGCTGGCTTCCCTAGGTAATTGAGTCCATTGTAATACTGCTTCAACAGTCAGGAGGTTTTTCTTAATGTTCAGCTGGAATCTGGCTTCCTGTATCTTTAGCCTATTATTCCATGTCCTGCACTCTGCACATGGACATCAGCTGTGTGACAACCTTTCACATACTTTAAAAGTGCTATCATATCTCCTCTCAGTCTAACCTTCTTTAGTCTAAACTTGTCTAATTCTCTCAGTCGCCCCTCAGAGGGTCTTGTTTCCTGTCCCCTGAACATCTTTGTTGCTCACCTCTGAACCTTTTCCAGATTGTAAGCATCGTTCTTAAACTGTGGTGCCCAGAACTGGATGCAGTACTCAAAACGAAGCCTAACCACAGTTGGAAATGAAGCTTCTATTAATGCAGCCCAAAATAACATTTGCCAAAATAACATTGCATTCAATTTAGAGTTCTTTGTCACCTCTAGCCTTGTTGCACCAAATATATAATACCCATCTTGTAATGATGGGTTTGGTTTTTATTCCCTAGGTGAAAAACTTTACATTTTGTTAAATTTCATTCTGTGGTTTTCATCTTAGAACTCCAACCTATCAAGATTGCTTTGAATTTGATTTCTGTTTTCTGGAATATTAGCCATCCCTCCCATTTTGCCCATGAAATTTCCTTTTAGCCATAAAGAGTTGTTTGGGTTTTAGGGGTTTAGTTAGTTTGTTCTTAGCTTTAATTAGTCACTGTGCTAGTATTATTTTAAATTTGTAGTTAGTGTATCATTTAAATAGTTATTTGTATATTTTATGAACTGCTCTGGGTGCTTTTTGGTTGAAAATCAAGCTAGAAATGTCTGACCTCACAAGGTTATTTTTGTGAGAATAAAATGGAGTTTTGTAAACTGCCTTAAATTTGTCACAAGAGAAAAAATGGTGGGATATAAATGCAATGTAATAATACAAATAAAGTATAATATAACATTCAAGGGACTACCACAGACAAGGCTCTGTCCATGGTGCTTGCCAATATCACAGTTCTTACGTTCCTCTTAAAACTTCACATAATGTAGCTTCAGATACACACAGCCCATTAGAATGTAGCATTCTTTAATTGAGGCTTAGATTTCAGTTTTAATAGCCATGCTTGTGTATGCATGCTTTATTGTTTTAAAGTATTATTGTTTTTATGGCAATACAAGTGTTACATGCTTTTATGACTGCTTTTATTATCCATTGCCTAGGGTGGCTTTATACAGAGAGGTGATTCCTGAACATTAAAACTAAAATGAGCCAAACTAGTAAGTGTGCAGATGCTGACATTTAAGGCCAGCTTGTTAATGCCTTCTGATTGTTTCCATGCAATTCTCTCCCCAAACAAACAGGATCTTACTTTCCCCAATGACATTGTCTCCTCGGAGAAAGGACTGTGTCAAAACACTGGCAAGTCCCCTTTGAGGCTTGAGGATCTGCCAATTTAATGTGTGTGTTGCATAAACTGATATTTGTCATTGCCTTTAATGAGGAAGATTAAAACCTCTTCCATGATAAGTTAACAAACAGACATAAGAGGGGGATGGAATCTCAAACTGGGAAATGCAGACTCTGGAGAGACCTTAAAGAATTCTGGCATTTCTTTCAGAGTTGGAGGTGGCTTGAAAGCAAGATTGCGCTTGGGATGGATAGCACCAGGATCTGTATTTTGAGGTCATGCTTGGTTGTGGGCAGTCAGTAGAACTGATATCCAAGAAGTAATTTTGGTCTCCCTGCAGTTTTGTCCACCAGCATGCTTAGGATCCCAGCTGAGTGTCAGCTATTTTCACAGTAAGGGAAGGAAGCAATTCTCCCTTGTTTTCTTGGTGGTTGGATGTAGCTTGCTAGAAGGGAACTGGATTCCCATAGCCAGTGATTCCATGAGCATTTGTGTATCCATTCTTTTGGCCTCTTCTTGAAATCTGGCTATTGGATTCCTTCAGGGCCAGAAAACATGGAGCCCCACTTAGTTCAACAATATGCTCCCCTTTCTTCTTCTTGTAGAATTTGGATGTCTTCAGTTCCAACTGGTTTGTGGCCATTTCTCTTGTTTTGGTTTTGCAAAGAGTCTTTTGTCTTAAGAAATATTAATTTTACTGCTGCTAACATTGCACTCAACGAGGACAGTAAGCAATCAAAAATATTCTAAATAAAATTACTTTCAAATGAATGCAAGCGGTAGGCAAAATTGTGCAAGCAAACAGTCTTACTGAAGAAATTGTTTCATAACAGGCCAGACTGTTTGCCTATCTGTTTATTTCTTTATGAATGTATGAGACATCTTTCAGCCCAAATCAGAGCCCAGTGTTGCCTGCTCTGACTGGCAGCAGGACTTTCCATCTCCTGCTACCTGAATCTTTTAACAGAGATGCTGGTGATTGAACCTAGAACATGTCACATGCAAAGTATGTGCTCTACCATGGAACAGTGACTCTTTCGAATAGTGTATTTTTTCAAAAACTTGCAAAGCCAGGTGGTAACCTTGCATAAACAGGATTTGGAACATAGGTTTATCTAGAAAATTGTTACAATTTACCTTATGTGCCAAATGTTAACATCAGGAAGTTTGAAGCAAAACTTTAAAACATAACAGAGCAAGAGCACATAAACAGTAAAACATAAAAGCAGTTACATAATTTAAAATATATCTCCCAAATGGACAGCAGAAACACTGTGGACATAATCTACCCTGACTTTAGCAAAGCTTTCAACATAGTGCCCCATGGCATCTTGATAAGCAAACTAAGAAAGAGTGGACTAGGTAGAAAAACTATTAAGTGGATCCAAAATTGGCTGCTAAATTAGACACAAAAAGTGCTTATCAATGGCACCGTCTCAAACTGGAGAAAAGTAACTAGTATCTTGCCTCAGCATTCAGTCCTAGGTCCAGTGCTCTTCAACATCTTTATTCATGATTTAGGTGGGAAATACAAGGAAAGATAATCTGATCTGCAGATGATATAAACCTGGGTGGAAAAGTGAACACCCTAGAAGACAGAATAGAGATCCAGGGTGATCTTGATAAACTTGAATGCTGGGCTGAAAGCAACAGAATGAGATCCAATAGGGACCAAGTCCTCCATGTAGGAAAAATAAACCAAATGCATCAATATAAGATGGGGAATATGTGGCTCAACAGAACTGAAAAGGAAAGAGACCTTGGAGTTATTGTGAACAACACGCTAAATACGAACCAACAATGTGATACAGCTGCAAACAAGGGGCAAATTTATTTTATTTATTATTAAAACATTTCTATGCCGCCCCATTCGCCGAAGCCTCGGGGCGGCTCACAACATAAATTAAAATACAAGAGATAACTATTTTGGGATACATTAATAGAAGTACTACTTCCAAATAATGAGAAGTAGTAGTTCCCCTATACTCCTCACTAGTCAGACCCCATCTGGAATACTGTGTCCAGTTCTGCGCACCAAGCTTTAAGAAAGGTGCAGAAAAATTAGAAAGGGCCCAGAGGAGGGCAACAAAAATAATCCAGGGTTTGGAAACACTACCTATGAGGAGAATCTGAGAGAACTTGGTATGTTCAACCTTAAAAAGAGAAAACTGAGGGGGATATGATATTACTCTGTAAGTACCTCAAAAACTGTCACAAAGAGGAAGGTACCTCTGATACCAGAGTGTAGGACATGGAATAATCAAGTCAAGTTGCGACAACCCAGTTTCAGGCTAGATATCAGGAAAAGCTTCCTCACTGTCAGAGCAATACAACAGTGGAACAGCTGCCTAGGGAGGTGGTGGGCTCTCCTACACTAGAACATTCGAAAAGAAACTGGACAGCCATCTGAGTGGGGTGGTGTAAATTGGTGACCTGCAGCAGCAGCAGTTGGACCTGATGACCACTTCCAACTCTGTGATTTACAATGATTGTCAGTAACACACCAAGGTTAGAGATAAGAATTCTTTCTCACCCCTACCTGGCTGGATATGCCAATGATTGAACCTGGCTACTTCTGTATGAAAGGCCAGCCTTTGAACCGCTGAGCCTAAGTGTGCTATCCAAGGATATTAGACAAATCTGTAAAAGATTCAAATGAGTTCAGATTTTTATAAATCTGAGCCACAAATTGTACTGAGGACTGGTTTTACCTGAGTCACATGGGTTGTGTAGATTTGTGGTTGGGGTCGGGGTCATGGGCAGGGGTCGGCAACCCACGGCTCCGGAGCTGCACGTGGCTCTTGAATCCCTCTGCTGCGGCTTGGTCGCTCAAAATACACTCTGGCACAGCAGCTGATCTGCCAAGGCGCCCGAGTTACAAAATACCAATAGGTGATAATGAGGCATCCACTCAGGAAGCGCTAGCTGGTTAAGTAAATCTAAGTAAATCGCTACATTCCTCTGCTATTGTGCAGGGAAAGAGTGGAACAAGCTTCCTGCAGGCTCTCATGTTACTCAAACCCTGCTGAAAAGATTCTCTTTGTCCCAATGTAATCTCCTTCCTCTGAATGATAAAAGCTGCCCTTGGGACCTGTCACAATTCACATCACTTGACTGTTTATCTGCTAATCAGTCACTAAACACACCTGTATCTTGCCTTGTAGGCCAATCATGAATAAATTGAAGAAAAGAAAAGTTCCTGAAGAAAACCAAACATTTAATGATATGTGGGTAGATTCATTTGCTTTTACTGTTGATGAACTTATGGGGTTTGCTGTTTAATGCATGCAGCCCTTTAGCACTGACTTTGACTCTTCAGGAAGCTGTTCTCCTATTCAAAATATATGAAAGGAGTCCTACTAGTTTATAATGTAAGATTAAAAATAACACTTTTTAGTGACTGAACAAGAGCTGCAGCTAACTCATAATGAAGATATACCTAGCATTAAGGTAAAAAATGATATATGCAGTGTTATCTTCATTTTAGATGTCAAAAGGGTTTTGCGGCTCCCGGTGTTTTCTTTTTTGTGGGAAACAGGTCCAAATGGCTCTTTGAGTGTTAAAGGTTGCTGACCCCTGTCAGAATCCCAGAATCTCAATTTGAGAAGGGGAAAGAGGAAGAGGATCTTTCCTCGTTGTAGGAAAGATCAATCGTTATGAACCTCCGCGTCTTTATTGTCTATCCCAGGTTCCCGCGGTTGACTCATGATAATGCATTACCAGGCTGGCAGAGATAAAGTCGCTGCAAAGCTTCAATACCATTACAGGGCATTTATAGGTACACAGGTACAGGGCAATTGATGACAGAATGCAGAGATTACAATAATATTCTGAGGTCATCACATACAGAACAGATATAGAAATGTCAGTCAATCACACTGTAACAATGAGATTAAAATATTTCTAATTGCCTGTATTGACACTTTAGTTGAATAACTTGAACCCATCTCCAGGTCTGCTCAGACAGGCAAATTCAAGCTACTAGAAACTATTCATGATAAGCTCAGACCCCCATCTCGACTCTAAACATTCTGCATGATCAGGGCACATGAAGCCCTCTGGGCTATCAAAAGATTATTGTAAACTGAATTCCAACAATGACTATTTACAATGTATATTTGGGCTAAAATGGCCTACTGTAGCCTACAGCTAAAGGTGAGAGAAAGGAGCGGGGGAATGCCGTTTTAAACAGTGACAGCTTGGTTTTGAGAAGGAAGACAGGATTTGATCCCACAATGCAAAGGCACACAGGAGTAATGCTTTTCAGACAGGATTTATCCAAATTTTCCCAACACCCCTGGTCATGGGTATACTGTATGTAAAGTTATTAATGGTCTCTCACTATTTGTTCAGAAGCTGCATTTACTATTTGGCTCACATTTGGATTATAGCTGGCTGCTCGCCTCTGCAGCTGAATTTTTTTTTTTTTTTAACTTGCTGGTGTTAAAGTAAGTGTAACACTCAAATTGCCCATTATTGCTGGTGTGGCTAAACTGCTTCCACAATTTTAAGTGCTAATGTGATAGACTGCTACCATGATAAGGGTATGTGATGCATTATTCATTTTTAGGTGGGGCTTTTTTAGTTCTTTAGCAACTTTTTTTGAATTGATTTAAAATGTATTTATTATGTTTTGAAAAATGTCCACAATTTTTACCCTAGAAAACTTCTACTCGCTTTCTTCACAATTATAGATAAAAGGCATGTAATAAAATGTATTTGGCAGAAAGGACTTGAAACACTCCAGGGCATTTACCATATAATGACTGTTACTGCAGTTCACCCAAATGTGATGAGATTACTATTCTGTAAAGGAAGATAAACCAGACCATATATAAGCAAACGGGGAAACACACATCTTTCTTTTTTTTCATGATGCAAAACCCAAGCACTCCAATGCAACCAGACAAACAAGAAATTAAATTTCTTCACTTTACTGGGGGTAACTGAGTCAGGCTAACTAAAAAATGACATCACACTTCAGGGAATTGTAATACTCCATTTATTGGAAATATCATTCAAGATGTACAGACCAGAATTTGACTTCCAGCCTCTTTTCCTCCTAGTCCTGAACTAAAAAGATCATTCTGGAGGCCAGATCATCAAACAAATATCAGCAATAACTCCAGGTCAGGGCCTTAATCTGTACAGGCAGATGCAACGGATTAATGTTAGTGGTTTTGATGCAATTTATCTCCCACTGAAATTACTGGAAGAACTCATTAAGAGATGCATATTGCACCCCCAATCCCTGTTGTATTATCTATGTACATCAGTGTGTGCTGTCTCCAACTTTCTGAGAAACAGGACAACAGGCGGAAGGAGCACACGCAAGCTACTAGGCCTCCCACACTGAAAATGAGCTGTTGTTCTGCTTCTGCACTGACGCATGTAGAACTGATAATTATATTCGGGATTTATATGGAATCTTTTGCATGCATGGACTTTGCCGTCCTTAGAACACACCAGTGGTATTGTGGTTCTTGTAGGTTACCTTGAGTGACAAGGGCCAGGATGAGGGCATCATTGCTCTGAGCCTGGGACTTGAACTGGCTCATGGGTCACTTTTTTAAATCCATTTGAATTTGTTAGTCTGAGAGTGTAGAAAAAGAGCCATTTAAGAAATTTTGGGCTCAGATCTAGGATTTTATAATTCCACATCTCTAATGTTAGCTGCATGGATTGGCTCCCTGCATCTTTATTTGGCTAAATATTAATAAGTGATTGATTAATCCCTAAGAAATACAATGTGAGTCATGGGTTCTCTCTCTTCATCCACCCTCACAGTGGAGCTAATTGCAGCTCCTCAGAGGGTGAGAATTTCAATTGGGGCAACAGCGACGGGAGGAAAGGATTAATTTTTTTCTGCACAGTGATTGGGTTTCCATCAAAGAGACTCTGGAGGCTTGATTTGCCCACCCCCGGGTGTACTGGTCGCATGCTGTGTGATTTGCCAAATTATCCTTGTGGCATGTGGTTTGTTGTGTTGTCTGAACCCGGTGAGGCATACAGTGGGGATGCCTTCCAAAGCACCCCAGAACCCCTGGCTTCTTTTCCTTGGAGACTCTGAAAACCTGGCCAGTGTTGCTTACCCCACCCCTCTTTTGAAAAAGCTGGGTCTCATTTGGCTCTTATTTTGTCTTGCTTTAGGTTTCTGTTAGCATCAGTGTTGCTGTATGAATGGACACTCCTTATCTGGCATTCATTACAGAAGTCTTATACCAACAATTCACATTCAGTTCAGCAGAACTCAGTCCCAGATCAGCATGTGTCTGCTTGCAGCCTTAACCTTTAGCAGCAGGCACAGCTGGTGGTCTTTCTTCTCCATTCCTCTCACTCAAGGGTGCAGCTAGGTAGTTTCAGGCTGGGGTAGGAGGAGGCACCGCTCTGCTGGGTGTGTGGGAAGAGCCATTCTGCATACTCCTTTCCCTAGAGAATCGGACTGCTGCCTGATTCTGCTGTTACACAAAGAGCACAGGGAAGCATCTGTGTGTGGGTGTGGGAGGGGAAAGGAATGGGGAGAAGGAGCCCACCCAGGTGGTCCCTGGGTTTCACATATTGCCTACTGATGTCCTGCACCCTGAGTTTTGCAAATGCCTAAAGGGAATCTTCCTCCTAAGCAGTCCGATAAGGACATAGCGGCACTGAAGTTTAGCCTGGTGTGGAAATAATGACGATCCAGTGGGAGGGGAAATGGAATGGAGCAGCTGTAGAGGAGGAAGAGACACATGCATCAAAAAAGGTAGACTGACTTCTTTCATTGCCTGGATAGGTCAGTTCCTAATTCTCAGTCAGAAGCTATTTTAAATTGCCCTGGCAACGGGAGTGACAGCTGCCCATAGATGAAAGAAAAGATGTTAGCATTGCTGGAACTGAGCGCTCGTGTCCCGACCTCACTTCTCTAGTAGGTTCAGCAGGATGCCATTCTTTAACGTTCAGTGAAGATTGACGTGCTTGGTGGCCATGAAATATGAACCGGCTGGGGAGTGTGGGGAAAGGGATAGTACAAAAGTGGGTGTTTGGCATCTTGAACAAAGCAGAAGGGTGCTTCATACCCTGATCATGGGCTGCTCAGAATCATCTGGCTGGCCACTGCTGAAAGGAGGGAGCTGGACTAGCTGTATCATTGTGCTTTCATTTTTCTACTTATCAGATGAAATTAGACTATTTTCATGGTGTTGGCAGTATATTTTTCTACCTACCAGTATCCCCTCCATTGTGTTTGCAAGGATAATCATAGAAAAATGCAAGCAATTGCCTATATTTTTATTTGCATCATACTGTTTATCAGTTGCTGCAGTAAGTCTTTTGGTGGAATGAGTGTACCCTGGAAAGACTTTCAAGCAATTATTGGATGAACATTGAAATTGTGTACTTCCACATGTTTGCTGAGTGAAAGAATGTACCATGACAAGATCTGATAATATCGGGGAAGTGGAATGCTAAGCCTTTAAAAAAATCCGAAATAAGTTAATTGATTCCTACTAAGCAGGGGAGACTCCTCTGTCAGCATTTAATTTAAGTCTTATCTGAGTTGTCCATGCTGCTGAACTCCACCCCAAAAGACTTTCACCAAGTACCTATAAAGCTCAGTATAAAAACTGTAGTGGATAAGAAGCCCACTGAGACAGGAGTCACCAGCATAGCCCACTACAAGGTTTCAATTTTTACCCACCAGTTACTGAGCAAAAATCTGGAATCAAGTGAAATGGACTCTTTCAGCCTTGTAAGTAGCGAAAAAGTGATGATAATCACACACACACACCCCTATAATAATTACACAGAGAGTATTAACAACCCAATTTGTTTTTCTACTCTAGTGTCTGTTCCGGCAGCTGTTCCTCCAGCTTGTGAGCCTGAGACCCAGAAGACCAACACACACCAACCAGCACCACGACGGTCCGTTTCCTCCCCTCGGACAACTGTGATCGCAAGCATGGAAACCCCCTCGCAGGGTTTGCAGACGGTCATGAAGTGGAAAACTGTAGTGGCCATCTTCTTTGTAGTGGTAGCCTACCTGGTCACTGGCGGGCTTGTGTTCCGTGCCCTGGAGCAGCCAGAAGAAAGCAGCCAGAAGAACAGAATAGCCAATGATAAGGCAGAATTCCTTCAGGAGAACAACTGTGTATCCCAACAGGAGCTGGAGGCATTGATTAAGGTGAGGGAACTATGAGGGCTATCTTGAGAAAACTGCTTCAAGGACTCTGTGTTCAGCCTCAGCAAGCTTCAAGCTCCCCTTCTCTTTTGCTGCCATGAGAAGGAGATTAAAATAATCCTCTCTCATATTTAAGATGAGCACAGTTTCCCATGCTATTTGAAATCAGGAAAGTATGGCTTGTTTAAACCAGGGTGAGGAACCTTTGGCTCACCAGAAGTTGTTGGCTTCAGCCTCCTCTCAGTCTCAGCCAGCATGGCCAATGGGCAAGGATGTCACTTATTGTCCAACAACATCTAGAGAGCCACCAATTTCCTCACCTCTGGTTGGATCCGATGGCCTTCATGGCCCCTTTGAACTCTACTATTCTATGATCATGGTTATTAAGCATAAACCATAGTGAAACAGATATTAGCTGCATTCATGCAAGGTAAGAAACAGCCCTCTGTGGTTTACAATTTTTTAAAATCATGATTTACTTGACAGCAGTCAAATGGTTTCTACTTTATTGAAGGTTTCCAATGTCTCTGCTCAGTTCTCCCACAGTTGGCAAGTATCTCATCAGCCCCTACTTTTGAAATCTAACCCAAGGTGCATAGCTCCCTGCTTATGTCATCAGCCTGTTCTTCATTGGCCCACACATACGGCCTGGATGGCTGGAGAAGCTCCTGCAGCGGTCACTCTTTCCAGGGTACTCTGTGGTAGTTGTGTACCAGGAATGTAAAAACCATTATCCTGGGTTCAGAAAACACCACACGCCACAGTGGTACGGAGCAACCACAGAACAAACTGCTGTTTCTTATCATAATTTCTAAAGTCCAGACTTAACCACAATTGGGTTTGAACAACATAACAAATCAACAGTGGTGTAAAAAAAAAAAAAAAACCCACCATGGGTTGCCATGGTGTCTGAGCCCAGCCATTCTCTTTCCTTGTTCTGAAAACATAATTCCCCTGAAGTTCAAGTTCAGTATTTTAGGTAACCCAAGGGACTGAAGACTCATACATTCCCGCTGCTTTATGAGGAAGAGGGAAATAAGAAACACAGGAACAGTAGTCTTCCCTCTGGAAGCTTAGAGAGGATCTGTTTTGGTTTTGTTTCTGTTTATAGCATCATTTGGTCCCTTCATAAGCCAATCACAGTTATGGGGGGAAATGGTCTGAAGGCACAGTTGCTGAAGCTAAGCAAATCTGGTTCTGGTCTGTACTTGGAGGGAAGACTACTGGGAATACTATGTGTTCTCTTTGAGTTCTGCAGTGAAAGGAAGGAAGGATATAAATAAATAAGTTAATTGTAACCACTTTCAATTCATAAGTAAAGTATGGGAAAACTGGAAAGCATCTAGAATTAATCCAAGCTGACAGAACTAGTCTCATGAAAAAGATAGTTGGATTCTTTAAGCAACTCAAGAAGAAAGGAAAAGGAAATGCTTGATGATAATAAAATCCTAAGCAAAAGTGTACTTCTGCCGCATAAGCTCTGGAGCAAACAGGACTCTGCATCGACTTTGTGTGTAACTTAATTAGCAAGGATTCAGAAATGCGAGCAATTTTTGCATCTGCACTCAGCCTCTTAGGTGACTTCTAAATAGGGATTTAAAAGCCCACAGAGACAAGCTGATGGTGCTGAGTGAAGGCTTCTGGCCTAATCCTTCAATCTGAATTCAGCTGATGGGCTAGTGATCAAAACTGTTATCATCTGGTGGCTGATCCCTGGCTGGTGTGAAATGCATTTCATCTTGCTACAGTCCCGAATAGATAGTGGCTCAAGTTCCAGAAACTTTCTTTGTCAGGCTAAGCAGGGGTTCAGAGTATAAGCGGCCTTTGAGATCTGATTTTCCTCTCTGGTTTCCAGTAGAGAGAAAGAAGAGGAAGGCTACCCTCTTGCTGCTCATTGTGTGGGCAAACAAAGGACTCTGTTTTGGTGCTTTTAATCTGGTGCTTTCATTAGTAGCACAAATTGGCTGCAAATGTTGCTCATTAGGGCAGTACAAATTGTAATAAAGAGCAGCTCTTCATTTTGTATTTGATGAAAATGAGGTCTTGTTAATTAAAAAATGTGGATTTTGAAAACTTGAATATCAAAGAAAGGGGGAGGGGTTTTTGTTTTACTTTTTAAAGGCATATTTATATATTGCTGGGTGAAAAATCCTACCTGTGCAATAGGTTTGAAAGAAAGTGAATCACATCTGAAGTGAATTAAGGCAGATTTTGGAGGTTCCTGATATTTGTGTATGGTTCAAACAGCTGCTGTTTAGTATTAAAATAAATTTAGCCCTAAACACACACTCTTAATTTTGATGGTAAATATGAGTCTGCATTTCAGCTTTCCTCAAGCTGGTGCCCTCCAGATAACTGCCATAATTGCCAATGATCATGTTGGTTGGGAATGATAGGAGTTGTGGTCACACACATCTGGAGAATGCCATGTTATTGCTCTTCTACTCCTCTTTTCCTCTGAAGATCTCAGAAAAGTTTCCACAGGGTACTAAAAATGTATCTCAAATAGGACAGCCAGGTCTGCTGGACTTGAACAATGATAATGTCTTCTGCTCCTTCATGTTCTTCTTTGGGTAAAATATTCCCAAATATTTTCCCGAGTGTGCAAATATTTAAGAATAGACAAACATAAGAAGAGCCATGCTGGATCACACTAAGGTTTCTTCTGAACCGTTATTCTGTTTGCACAGTGGCCAACCAGCTTTCCATAAGCAAGAGGTGTGCAAAAGCAACCTCTGCAGCTGTGTATATAGGCAGATATACAGTATATAGGTAACCAGTGGTAGCCTTGTCTCCATGAATTCATTCAGTCTTCTTTTAAAACCACTTGTTAGTCTGCACTTGATAGCCACAGATATAGAAGATCAATATTGGATATGTGATAGATAGTGTTTAACAGTGCTCAGTAGCTGTCATTAATGGCCTGTCACATTGTCTTTGATAGTGGACATGTCAGCTATTTTGTTTTTGATAACTGGCATGTAATAGTATTTAGTCTTTGATGGCTTTTGATATATGAAATACAATGATGAAGAGTACTTGATTAACATCAGACAAAACATTCCAGAGTCTGAAGTGCTCACTCTTCAAATTATGCATAAAAATCACATTTACACTCTCAGTGGTAAAAATGGCATTTTTACTATTTCTCAAAATATTCATAGCAGCACCAAAATTTGATAAGCACAATTGGCTGCTAGCCCAAATACTCCAACACTTCCTGTGCTGGACAAAAAACAGCAGTATGAACTGATATACTTCTTTGCAAGTTTAAAATGCCAATTGAATTTTCAGGGGATAAATCTATTTTCAGAAAGGATGGACAGAACAGCTGGGTTTTGTGCCACTGACTTCACTCCACTCTAGCAAAACTGCGCAATGAATCTGAATGGCCTCTAGACTAATGAGAGGAAGGGAGTAAAACCCTCACCTCACTAGATTGGAAACCTGTGTCTATGTGCGTAGCACAACCTCTGGATTGCGCTAGTCCATGGAAGGACAATTTGCAGCCATTGAGATAATTTGGCCTACAATTCCCATTAGTTCTGGCAATCATTACCAATGATGAGAGAACATAGGAATTGTAGGCCAGAAGATTTGGAGACTCGCATGTTGCTTGCTCCTGCCCTAGACTTTGCCATCACACTTCAAAATGTCCACTTTACTAGATTCAGATTAGGATGGTGCAAGTTTATCTGATGAACTTCATATTTGAGCAGAGATACAGATCCAGAACTGTCTGAGCCAAATGTGATACTTTGCTGCCTACGTCATACTGATTTATAATCTAGATTGGATAGACATGACAGAGGAGTAAATTTTAGCCAAACAGGTACATTACTCTGTTGCGTGCCTTAAGGCTAACCTATTTATATGTTATTATACACTTGATGGCTCATTTCCTTAAATGTTCATTTCACAATAGGCTTTTCTTTTTTAGCATTTTCTAAGAAATTTTTGCATCCAGAGTACATTCATTTCTAAGTCAATACCATTAGTGATGGTTCTTTAGTGATGTGCTGTGCATAATGAAAATGTTAAGTTGTTTTATGAGCTTTGAGTGTTAGTAGTCAAGAAGTGGATGCCAGTGAAAGATATGGCAGATTCTTATTTTATCAACCAACTGAATTTTGTCTGAGGGTGGTAGGTTACAAATTTCATTTCTATTCTGATAAATTAAAACCTCTGCATCTTCTTAAAACTCACTTTTTTTCTTTTCTCTCAGATGCTTTTGCTGGATACAAATGTACATCTTTTGGATAAACAGAAGAATTATTTCATGTTTTGTGTAATTATCCCATATAATACTGTATATCCCACTGTTCTTTATCCAAAGACATGAAGTAAAGCCAGAAGTAGCAACAAAGTGGATAAA
Source organism: Varanus komodoensis (assembly GCF_004798865.1). NCBI lineage: Eukaryota > Metazoa > Chordata > Lepidosauria > Squamata > Varanidae > Varanus > Varanus komodoensis. The sequence continues at coordinate 43,317,810 of NW_025335761.1, read as the reverse complement.
GACAGATATATACAATAAAAACTTGAAAACATTCAAGTTGTAGGTTGTGTTAAAAATCAACTTCTGGGCCTGGAAAGGTGGAAACCTGTTTTTTTACCTTCACGATCCTTATATCTTCCAGATGAAGACAAATTTGTTTGGTTCATATTTTAATACAAACTAACTGAATCATCAACTAATGTAAGAAATAGAAAGCAATTATTCAGTTTTCATACTTTTCTGAATTTTGTGATGCAGTTCTCTGATTGTGGACAAATTTTTGTACTTTAGGAAAAATCACACAATAAAGGGCATATATTAAAGAACAGTACATATATATTGAAGAACAGTTAGAAGGAACTGTGCAGAAAAAGGCATATGAATGTTTACATTTGGATTTTTTTGTCCAGACTCTTTTTAATGGTTTTTAACAGTCACTTTTGATTTATTTGATTTGTTTGATTTATTTTTATTGATTATTTATTGTATTATGTATTGTTTATTGATTGTTTTTATTGAGATTTGTATTATCATATTGTTATTTATATTGATATTTTTGTAAGCTGTCCTGAGGCTGCGGCAAAGGATGGCATATAAATGTTTTAATAAATAAATAAATGAATAAATAAATAATGCAAACTGATGTTCTGCAGTCAGAACAAACTTTTGCTTGTAAACAACAAATATTAAACAAAGTGAACAAAAATATCCATCCTTAACTCAAGATATTTTGGAATACAACTCCTATAATTGCTGACTGCAGATATGCTCACTGGGGTGATTGTGACTTGCAGTCCAAATCATCTGGTTGGCGAAAACTGCATCCTTCACATTAATTTTAATTCTATTTTCCCCTGGGCAAAATAGTATGTATTTTGCCATGCACTGCTGCAGCCTGAACTGTAACTGAGATTCTACTTTTTCCCAGACACAGAACATGTTGTCCTATCCTTTAACCTCAGTGAGCTAATGAGTGATCACTGACCCAATGAACAGTCAGGCAGGGTCATTGTACAAGCCAGGTATTCTGAGCAAGTGCCACTCCAGGGAATTCACTTTTTGTTCTTAGGTATTATTCTGATTCCAGTGGGAATAATTTCCGTAAAGAAAATAAAATAGGTTTAGTTGTTCTGCATAGCAAAATGGGTCACAGCCAGAAAGCATACAGTATTGAAATTGGGTTTTTTTTCCAGGAAAGAAAAATTTCTGTTTGATATTTGCTTGGAGGCTGGGAAATCATTGCACATATATCACAGATATATGTATTTTTAAACATAAACTACCCCCAGAGCAGTAGTTCTGATGAAATAGAGTGAGAATACAGAATGGTATTCTTATTGTACTTCCATATGGATTTTTTTTAAAATGCTGATGGCTGCTTATAGTTGGCAAAGCCACTGACTGCAATGCACCATCTGCTGACCTGTGTGTGTGCGCACACATGCGCATGTGTGCGCATGAGTGAAATATCTCTTTTGGGTTATGCTGTCGTAGATGCATTCAAACCTGCACCTAGACAGGGACATTCCTTATCAGTCTGAAACTTACTTGTGGGGTTTTTTAATTACTCGACTCACAATCCTCAGAATGGCAATGTAAGACTCGTTTTAATGTACAAACAAATCCCCTGGCAACAGATCCAAAGTGTGGCGTGATAGATGCTACTTTAGAAGAAATTGGCCCAGTATAGGCAATCAAGTCCTGCATTAGCAAGAGTTTTCCATCATGGATTTGCTCAGTCATCTGTACTGACAAGTGTGTGGCTGCATTCTTTTCCTGTCACAGATTCTAGCCCTCCTGGTATTTTGGCAGCACTTCTCACAATCCATAGCCAGCATATTCAGTGGTGAAAGAGAATGGGAGTTGTGGTCCTCCAGATGATTTAACCTATAAGTCGTTCACTTCTTGGTAAATCAGTTGTCTATATTAGCAATCCATGGTAAGTGACAGTGACTTAGGTTTGAATGGCATGCCATGACTTATCAAGAGGTTGTTTATCCCACAGTGAGTGATTGTGCCTGCAGGTGCCAAGTTGTATGTCCTGTGTCTGCTTGAGAGCTGTCATGTTATATGAGCCTGATGAGCATGGATTATGTGTGAGTTAAACAACTGTGGACTGTCTTAAAGTAACACAAGGGCTGTCCAACCTCCATGCTTGCTGGGTTCATGCAACACAACGGAGGCCCAGTATGTCAGTGTACAAAGGCTTTAACTGGTGATATGGAGGAATCTGTGTTGGATTCCCTGTGCTTGGCTCCCCATATTCCAGTCCACTTTGTCTTTTGGACACTTGAAAAGTTCACTACATTACTTGCTGAACCTTAATAACCTCCTCACCATCTTTCTGATAGAGCCCAGACAATAGAAATATGGTAATAAAATCACGTAGGAATGCAATATGAGCACCTGCTTTCTTTTCTTCACAGCAATGGAAGTAATGTGGGAACTTAATTGGCCACAATGGAATATCCCTTTTTGTGTTCAATATGCCTCATGACAACCATTGGCCAGGATTCCTGGAGGCCTCTGTTCACTCACTCTTTAAAAGATGTTCGGACCGTGTGTGGCTGGAAGCTAATTCATTTCTAATGAAGACAGTGGTTTTAGTGCATAAGATGGGAACTTAAATGATGTGCTTTGCAAGGTGATCCCCTCAAAGCAGGGAAAGTGGTGATTTACCAAATAATTTAAATACTGTAGAATAAATGTAGATTCCTTCAGTGTTTGTAGTCACTGTCCATTGTCTGTCTTTGGCAAGAGTCATTGCATGAAGAGAGATTACCATCTCTATCTTTTGTTACTCATACATTCTGGAAGGTTCTAGAAGTTTGCATTAAAAGGAAATCATCAAATGGGACCAAATTCATGCTCATTTCATAGTTGCAAATGTGTCTTTCATGCTTTGTATTGGTTTCTTTAAAAGTACTTGGCTTTTTAGAAAGTTAGTTTTGGGTTTTCTGAGTTTTTAAATCAAGGCAAGGGAAGACTGATTGGGATTTTGATTATTAAATGGAAGGAAGTGTGTGCTTGCAGATAGGAACTGGGGTGAATGCAGAGGAATGAGACTTGTGTTGAATGAAGTGGTCTGACTTTGAGACATCCATAGCACAGTGGTAGAAAATATGGTTTATACACCGAAGATCTCAGCTTCAGTCCTTAGCATCTTGGGGGCAGGCTGGGAAAGACTCATGTCTGAAACCTTAAAAGAGTCTCCTCCAATCACATAGACCTGGTATGGGTGAACTCCATGTAAGGGGTTCAATACAATGCTCAGGGTTTCCTCATTTAGCCTACCAGCTTCTTCCCCAAGCCCTTCACTCTCTTTCAGCACAGAAAGGCTCTTAGATAAAAACTTTTCCATACAGGTGTCAATGAGCAGCACCTGGGAAGGAAGCTGCTTCATGATTCAGCACTGCTCCTTCTGAGGCTTGTCCTGCTTTCTTGTGCATAGACATGTGGAGTTTGTCCTGCTTACTTCTGAGCAGACATATTGTTCATGCTTACTTTTGAGTAGGCATGCAGCGGTTGATATTTTTATTACATATTTGGGATGCTATTTGTAAGTGCTGCAGAGTGATTCAGGCCTGCTTAGACACGTAGAACTCTTGTCCTGAATACTTATGAGTGGGGTTAAAATCAATAATAATCACATTTTAGCTGCAGATAGAAAGTGGGCAAATTGGAATTCAGCTCTCAGGCTGAAAAGGTCTCTCCATGCTTGGTGTATACAATACTCAGCTAGCTGAACCAGTGTCCTGACTTAGCATTATTTATTTATTTGTATCCAAGTGGGTTTCTTTTTTTTCAAGGAACACAAGGCTGCTTACATAATTATCATCTTCCTCCCAATCCTCACACAGTAACCCCGTGAGGTAAGTTGGGCTGAAAGTCTGTGACTGATCCAAAGTCACCCAGCTGGCTTCATGGCTGTGTGAGCATTAGTGCCCAGATCTCCTGAGTCCCAGTTCTGTACTCTTAACCACTTCACCACACTGGCTTCCTGTGCTTGGAAGCCACCCATTATGTGTTCTTACGTACAATGTACTTGTTTCTAACCTTTTAGCAAAAGAAAAAAGTCATACATTTTAGGTGATCCCCAGTTTTGATGTCCAGAAGTATATTTGTTGTTCTACAATACCAGCCAGCTTGTTCTAAACCCTCCAGTCAATGACCAAACCTTATGTTCTTCATGTTAAGACATAATTTTGATGGATTAGCCAGGAGTCTATTAGCAATGAAAGTGTCAATATTTGAGTCTTCTTTGGATTTACAGATGTTGTATTGTCTGTATTTACATTATAGACAGTCAAGCACTTTTCTGGACCCATTCAGGCCTAATATTTTTCTTATACAGAATTAAAGAAGTTCAGAAAGAAGTATCCTGAAGAGGCAAGCTTATACACAATTTCTTAGAAATAATCTGGTCTGGGGAGGAAAAAAACTTGCTAATCACCTAACTGAACATCTGTTTTGTCTTTCTAGATTCTTACTTAGTACTTTTCACTAGGTTCCTCCCTCCCCAAAGATCCTATGGAGATTTCCAGTTCTGAGACAACTTTCTCCCATCTGCATTCTTTTTTCGAGCAGTAAATAAAGAAGAAGCCTTAATGGAGCTGTTGCATAGAGAAAGACATGAAGCCACTCAAAATTCATGAAGAAAAAAGTAATTGCTGACAAAGACTGAGCTGCCATGGGCAAGTTACAAGAGAAATGCCCAGAGAGCCTGTCTCTGTGGCGCAGTTCTGTTCAGCAGCATGTTCCCGAAGGTGGATTGTGCACCTTTGGCTGAGCAAATGTGTTAGTCTGCCTGAACCTCGCTGTAGTTCTAGCTTTATGGGTCAAGCCTCGGGGTGCAGCTTCCGGAGGAGAGAGAAGTCAGCGTGTCTCCCAGCATAAGTGACACCACCTGAGCTGGCAGCATGTCATGGCCTGCCTGGTGCGTCTGGCTGTCAATTAAGCTGATTTACACTCTGTTGAATAAACAAACACATGCTTGCTGCACTCCCAGCTTCAGATGGAAACAGGAGTTTCCCTCTCACCCCCTTTCCTTGCAAATTAGACAGTCACATGCCTTTCCCTTCTATCTCCTCTTTTCTCCTGCTTAATTTGATGATCTCAGTTTTGGGGACATTACGTTTTGACGATATCTCGCTGTGTACATTTTTATATTGGACTGGGATACCAAAAGGAATGTCTTCTCCCTAGGATGGCCATTCATGCACTGCCAAACAAGAAGAATCAGAATCCATTTAAAAATACCTCTCCAAAAGAACAAATTTGTATAAAATTCAAATCTGTTGATTTGCAGGTATGGATGCAAGTGTAGAAGAAATTATTCTAATTAGAAATACATTGCATAATATTGTAGGAAAATGTGTGACCAGGTGACCTGTTTGTCTGCTGAGGCTGCTGTCCATGTGCTAGTGGCTGGAAGGATCCTTCACAGTCCCTGCGTTTCCAGCCTGGGTTTCTTTGGGGCTTCAACTTGGCCATGTGTCCTACTTTGGAAGTAGGACACGTGGCTACCTACTTCTTCCACATGAACTGCCCCTTCTATTGAAATCTTTGATGGAGGTTTCCAAGGAATCCCATCAGCACCGGAGTGGTGCTTTCCTGGAATATAGGAGTGGGTCTTCTCAATGGCAGTGCCTAGTAGACTTGGCACTCCCTGCTATCTGTCCCTCAGGTGGTCTTCTGCTTCTGTGCAAACACACTCACTACACATCTCATTTTCTCCATGCCAATTTTTAGGGGCTCATATCATACCAAAACTTAAATGATACACAAAAAGTCATGATAATATAGTCCATGAAAAAAATAGAATGTTAAAATATTAACCGTTGAAAACAATACAGAGCAGATTGCATATTAATGAGAAGATAAGTTGTTAATTTTAATCTTCTTGGCATGGTGGTTCAGTGGATTATGGGCTACCCCTTAAACCAGTAAGAAAGTTAATATAGAGGAAGTAAGTAAATTTACAGCAAGTAAATTACTTACTGTAAATACATTTACAGTAAGTAAATATAGAGGAAGTGCTTGGACTACTTGAGAGGTACCATATGCACATGGTACATGTTGGTGGTTCTTGGACATGGTTGCATTTTCTGAAGTTGCCCTTTCTGCTAGGCCATTCTGTCCTCACTAGCTGTTTGGAAAACAAACTAGGGAGATAGCTGAAGCTCATTGGTAGACTAACACCTGCTTTACAGGTAGCAATCAGATCAGGAAGCAGGTGTTGGAAAAGACCTTTGCGTAAGAGCTTGGAGAATGGGCAATAGTGGATTAGATGTATAACTGGTCTGACCTGGAACAATGCAGCTCCAAGTGTTCCTACAGTTCAGTTGACACTCATCTCCAGCTGTCCAGTGTTTGAGAACAAGGTATTTTGCTGGCTAATCTGACTACCCATTTCTTTTCAGCGGGTCATTAATGCCACCAATGCGGGAGTCAATCCTGTAGGAGACTCTTCCAACAGCAGCAGCCACTGGGACCTTGGAAGTGCCTTTTTCTTCGCTGGAACTGTCATCACTACTATAGGTATATATTTATATGGAATTTAGACTGACAGCAGTGACTGAAAAACTTTTAAGAAAGTGACTTTCTCACTTTCTAAGGAATGTAATGAGAAAATTGAATATAGGAGCTTGCATTGACTTTCTCACTTTCTGCAACATTGACCAAATTGTACCACTTGGACTGTACATATGTGGGAGCACCTCTAAACTGCCAACCTTGATCTCCAAGGAGAAAAGCTCATCTTTTCAGGGGGGGCAAGATGGGGCACCCACAGCCTTTGAAACGGTTCCCTAAAATGCAGAACCTGGGCTTATTTCTAAATGGAAGATGTTAACATTTTCTGATGGTGATCATGAGTGTTGTAGTTCAGTGGTGGACAGCCTTTAGGATTGTTGGATCCACATTTGTGTTTTTTTTTACTGGAAACTGGAGATCTTCCAAGTAGAGTCAGATGTAAAAGGAATGCACTTAGAATTAAAGGACGAGTATCCTCTGGGCACATTCCAGGCCTAGTAGTTCTTTACAGTTTCAAAACTAATGTAACTCACAGGCCTGTCACAAAAACGTTACTCCAAGCTCTCTTCATTTCAATAGCCCAATTTAGGTGGATTATTGCTATGTTATTTTACTGTTGCCTGAAATCCTTGCCAATCTGTTGCAAATCATTCAAAGATCTGCCAGTAGATCTGATCCACCTTCTGCTCACCTCAGTTGCACCTCAACCCACACAATCACAAGCAGAAAAAGATGATGCCAGTGTAGCAACCCTACCTGCATCTTCAGTTTAGAAAGATGTCTGGAGGAAGCAGGAGAAAAGATGTCTCCATTGCTTTCTATCCTTGGGCATTGGTAAGCTTTCTTTCTTAGGGTCCAAGATGGGGTGGTAATAATGGGGAAATCGGGCCTGTTAAATGTCCAAATTTCCCAAACAATTTCAGCATTTGCCTGGAATGCTCAGGGGACATTTTTTTTAAAATTGATTACTACATTGGGTAGGATCCAGACACCATCTTAAGTGCCATCGTCAGTAGAAAGGCAGGATACAAATCAATCAAATAAATAAATAAATAAATAAATAAATAAATAAATAAATAAATAAATTGAGCAGACCTGTCAAAATGTATCAGACTGAAGTTAGTCATCGTTAGCATTTCCCATTGATTTGAAGAGCTCTGCTCTGGCCACGTCTGCATCCAGTTCGCTGAAAACTGCAGTGTTTTTTTGCAGCTGGAGTAGCCATCGCCACTGTACGTATTTATCACAGATTTAAAGATAGTTGTACAGACTGAAAACCACAGTGTCAAATGCAATTCATCACCTTTCGGAAAGATAGCCAAGGGCAGTTCTCTGGAGAGCTGGAACTCTCTCATCCTACATTCTGCATTCAGTAATGTATATGCTGGACTGATATCAACAGATGTAGACCAGCACAGATCCTAATGTAAGCTTTCACCTTTCTGGAGTTGTACTAGTGGAATTAGCACAGATAGTATGCCCTGCTTCGGCTCTGTGCTACTGGTTGATAGTTGAATGAAGGCGACATATCAAGTATCTGATGAATGAGTGCCTATTAACAGTCATTTCAAAATAACTGGGCTTGATGTGCCTAGGAAGCTGAGCCTCTGAATCAAGGTGTGAATGTGTACATGTCTGCAGCCTTCTTTGCACATTGCATGCGTGCAGTGGAATCTCCAACAGACAGCAGGGCTTCCAGTAAAAGTGAACATGTTGCTTTATATGCCATCTATGTTGGTTTCCTGTGTGTGCAGTTGCAATCATTGTCTCTTGGGATTAACCTGGATTAGCAAGTGAGCAACCAACCCACTGTAGTTTATCTTCAAATTGGCTTATTGCAATGTGGGAATCATTCCATTCTGGAAAGCCTCCCCAGCCCGCTGCCCTCCAGATCTACTGGCCTACAAGTTAAAATAGCCATTGTCCTTGCAAGTGAGCTTTGATGGTGTAGTCCAACCTAACTGGAGAAGACCATGTTGGGGAAGGTTGCTGTAGGATATGAGATGTTGCCTTATACCAAGTCAGACCATTGGTCTGTCTGCATCTGTATTGTCTTCACTGCCCAGCAGTGGCTCTCCATGGTTCAGACAAGCATCATACCTGGAGATGGAACCTGAGATACTTTGCAGGCAAAGCATGCACTCTGCTGCTAAGCTGTGGTTCTTCCCTGTGGGATCTAACAGTACAAAATACTACATTGCTGAACCACTTAAGAAGAAGGAAAAAACTCTACAAGCTTTGCAGTGCATATGAAAGATGTAATCTAGAAAGTGTCTTTTCAAAAGACGTAATTTGCTTTCTCGAGTTGAGTAATCGATTCCTGGTCTGATCTATGTACATGTGTGCCTATTTGTAGTGTGAGGGTGCATTTTTATTGCCAAGCTACAAACCACTGAAATGAAATGGGTTTTAATGGAGCCAGCAGTAAAATTATTTGAACTTTGGTGATCCCAGTACTGTAACTACACTTCCCATTTCTTCTTATTTTTAATGAAAAGGGTTGGGGGGGGAGGGGTATAAACACAACACAATGGATAATGAAGCAATAAAACCCAATGTAAATTGATTTTCCCAATCCTCCCTGTTATAAATTGTCTGCTGCTATGAATGCTTTCTTTTTTCCTTAGAAGATTAATAGTTAGAAAATAATGCTATCACATTAGGATACTAGAAGAATTCAACGGGCTTTTCTATTCACAGAAAAGTCTGAGCCAAAGGATGGTATCAGTGATGGAGTGGAGGAGGAGCTGTTTTTGCTTTTGTTGCAGCTGGTTCTTTCTTTTGCCACAGTATTCCAGAAGGATCCCCAACCATCCAGAGGAGAAATTTAGGGGATAAAGTAAGAATTGGCAAAAATGGATACCCCTCCTATTGCTAATGGGTGGTTCCCATGCAATGTATTTTTTAACTTGTATTCCAATTTTTCTTCCTGCAAGGAGCTCAAAGTTACTTACGTAACACCCTCTTCTTCGTCTCCATTTTACACTCATGAGAACCCTGTGAGGTATGATAAGCAAAGAATCAGCAACTGGCCTAAATCATCCACTGAGCTTCATGGCTGAGTGGGAACTAGAACCCAGATCTCGTGATCCTCAGTCTGACACTCTAACCACCATGGCACACTGCTTCTACTCTTGAGTTTCTGTCCTGAGATGCTCTAACATCTTATATAGGTGCGTAGGAAACTGCCTTAGTAAGGCCACTGGTCCAGTCAGTATTATCAGCTGCGACTGGCAGTAGCTTTTCTGTGTTTCAGGAAAGAGCTTTTCCAGCCCTACCTGAAGACTGAATGTGAGTCCACCTGCATGCAGAGTCTCTGCTGAGCCATTGAGATATGGCCCTTTCCATCTAAAGAGGGAGGTGAAGTCAAGTTTATATATATTACCAAGCTATAAACAGCAAGTTTAACTAAAAATTAGAGCGATCATTATTGATATTTATCATTGGGATTAATTCATAAGTAGGAACATGGACATTGGTGAGCTGCAAATACATTACACAGGCTGGATCCAGTGTTGCTCTTAATTAGTGTAGACACTTTGAAATGAATGGAGCTGAGATTCATCATGGTTATGTTCCATTTATTTCAATGGGTGGGACTGACATCAGATTCAATCCTGTATGTTCATGTTCCACACCTAAAACTGCAGAACAGCAACATTACAGCATGCCTTGTTTGCTGCCTTGGGAGGGTTTCCTCTAAAATCAGCCTACAAATAATCTCATAAATCGATCAATAAAATGAATGGCTAGAATCTTGGGGACAGGGCAAATCTGCCCCAGCCAGCCTAGAAATAGTGCCCAAGTTTGCATGGCATGGCAGCCCATCATGGCTTCATTGGGAGAAACGGTACTGTGTCTGGCTGCCATTATTAATACTTAAGTCCTGGGAGGGATTGCTGTGGCTTGTTCTGTCATCTGAACCCAGGCAACCAGGATTATTTGAGGGTTGAACAACCTTTGCAAAATCCTCAAACAGCCCCTAGGCTATGTGGGGATTGTTTAAGCCTTAAATAACCCCTGCTGCCCAGGTTCAGATGACAAGCCAAGCCATGGCAAACCCTAGCTGTGACTCTCACATCCATTATGCCACCTGGCATGCCTCATAACGCCTCTCTGGTAAATTAACCCACAACAGACAGCCATCTGCTTGGCTACCTGTGTTATGCTTTTAAAATGTTAATAAGGTCCGCTTCTGTTAACACACACAGAAAACTCTCTTTCGTGTGCAAAGTGAGAGTTTTTTATGTGCCCAGCCACAAAGATAAAGCTTGTTCCTATTTTTCATTTGCAGGCACAACTAAGGAGCTACTTAAATTTTGGTTTCTTTTTTTGAAACATGGTTTGCCAAGTCTTTCCATATGGACAGTTTGAAGCAAAAGATTTTTGAAATAGTAACATTTTAAAAGCAGCTGCTTAAACTACCAAGTGATGCAGAAAACTGGCTAAAAACCGAAATGAAACTGAATTTTTTGTGTGGCAGTTCTACAGTCCAGAAGATTAAAACCTGCAGTTATCCCTCTCCTGACTGTACTAGTGTTGTTTTAATCTGAAAAAGAGGGAAAAGAATTCTGTAGAAGAAACCCCCCTTCTTTCTAAAGTCTATTAGCAATGCATGAAAATAAGCCTTAAAAAGATTAAACTGCAAGACGGGCTAAAAAGCCTGAGAATAAACCAACTGTAAGAAATGGAAATTTCACTAGGTGTGATGTGTGATAAAGAGCCAAGGTAATTCAGAGCTCCAGCCTGAAAATGAGATTAGCCAAGTTAGTCATTCTTCTGCCAGCAGCCAATTTGGAGTCCATGTACAGCACCAGCAAATGAATGCTGAAGCAGGGCTTTTCAGACTTCCCTTTAGCAAGCTTTTCGCACCCTGCCATGCTGAGTAATCAAAGGCCAGGTTTCATCAGGCATCCATCTGCAGGAAGAAATAGTGGGGATGGTGGCTGCTGTAGGCTTTAAAGGTGACTTAATTCTGAGCTGCTGTGAATTCCATTACAATTGTGGGCCAGAGGATGGCCTAGCGGTAAGTGCTTTTTATGGCAAGGATGGGCAGTTTTAGGTGTGTTCGTACCATGTTGATCCTGGAGCTTTAGCTTGGTAGTAGTCCGTACTCGTGGTGGATCTTGAATGGAGCCACTGATCACTACTTCATATTTGTGTTGTTAGGAAACAGTGTGCTCCACGGCTCTGCCGTGTTCCACACAATGTATGAACAGATGACATATGTCTCACAGAATGTTAAATTTGCTAACTGGGAGCATTCCAAGTTCTCCCTTGAAATGGGCAGCTTATTCATTGGGAGATTAGCCCATTTCATGGTTCTGCATTGTTCTGTATAGCCTTACAAGGCTTGGGACCCCAGTGCTTGGTGGAGTGCCCATTGTAGTTTGAACCACCCCATATTCTATGATAAGATTCTGAGACCCTTCTCCACATGCCTTCTCTGAAGAAGGCGTATAAGATGGCAAAAAAGGAGAGTGCCTTTTTGTTGGTGGCCTCCTTTTGTGGAACTCTCACTTAGGCCTGACTGGTGCCAACATGCGATCTTTTCACCCTGCGGTTGCCTTTCTTGTATTTCTAGGCATTGGATAGCATATGACAGGCTATGCATGCATCAGGCCTGGATTTTAAAATGATTGATTGTTTAAAATTGCTTCAGAACGTGCATATGTTTTGCTCTGTTTTTGCATTTGTGTGTCAGTGGTTTTTCTGCTGTTGTATTTTAAATGTTTTTAGATATTGTAAACTGCCCAGAGAGCTTTGGATATTGGGCAGTATAGAAATGAGATGAAAGAATTTGATTTTTCCCCTAGTTATCACTGATGCTGTATTTGTCTTATAGGGTAATGGTATTTTAGTGGTTAAGTGGTTTGGGTGTTTTAAATTGTGTGAGATTTAATCTTCTTGTAAGTGTCCTTGAGTCTTTTTTGAGAAAGGCTTGTTGTTTGCTACCCTGGCATATTTCCTAGCCTTGACCAGCACTGCTTGAAGCAGCAGCAGAAGAAGGGACTGTCTCTTGAAACAAACCAACTCTCCAAATAGAGAGATTTGCATTGACTATATTATATTATAGGTGGGTGCCTGTTCTCCCCTGCAGAGGAGGGCAGGACACGCTCCAACAGAGCAAAGCGCAGGGAACCCAGGTTCAAATTAGATGACAGGAAGCACTTCCTGACAGTTAGGACCCCATGTGTATGGAATGGGCTTCCACGGGAGGTGGTTGAGGCCCCATCAGTGAGGGTGTTCAAGGATAGGCTAGACATGCACATGGTGGGCATGTCGTGAGGGGAGCCGGCTGGAGCCAGGGGTCAGACTAGATGGCCTGGGAGCCCCCTTCTGACTCGCTCTGTTTCTATCTCTGCCAGTGAATGATGCTTAGAGGGCGCTTAGAACACCCTTGGGCCAAGATGGCAGAAAATATGTCTAATAAATAAATACATTGATGACTACGTTTGAAGGAAGAAGCTGGAGTCCTTCCAGCCAGTAGGAATGGTCATCATGACTAAGCTGCCCATGTTTTGGAAGAGAATGCTTGCTACACAGGTGTAAGAATAGCTCCATTGGTCCTAGCTATAGGCATATCTAAACCAGCATCTGTTTCTTAGATGTTCCTTCTGTTTTGAAGGAGGCAGTCTGCACACCCACCACAGGAGGCAGCAGCACGGGTGGCATCGGCAGTGGCTTTTGTGGGAAGACGGGTCGAGCAAGCATAGCTTGCCATTTTACCTCCCAGGGAGGCTCAGTAGGGCCTGAGTACACTCAGTGTGTTTCCTGTGCTATGAGAGGGGACCAAAAGAAAGCTAAATTGGGTTCTTTTATAGCCAGTTCCATGACAAATACAATACTAAAGTCATTGGCAAAGGTTTTAGTGGTTTGAAGGGACCTTGATTATAGCAGGTATATAAAACAGTGCAGGCCAACGATACACTGAAGGTGAGATTATTTGTAGGGCTCTTCATTGCACCATTTACTTGGGTTGCTGTCAGTGCAGAGGGTTTGTAATTGTAGGATCAGTGAGCCCAACACCCACAACAAGGCCTGCATAAGGCCCGCTGAACAATGTGCTGGTCATTGTTATACAAGTAAACCAGAAGGAGCAAGGGGGCTGCACGGAAAGGATCACACAAAACCAGTTCTGGTAGCACCAACCCATTAATCGGATGGCACTTTCAAAACATACCTGTTGTTCTGCTTCTTTTTTGAAGCTATTATGGGGCACGGGGGAGGGGGGAATCCATCTGGAAATACTCTTGGAAGTCTTTTCTGTAAGGATGGAGCCATCTGTAAAGGTTAGTTTCACACTTTTGCAGTCTTAACTTACTTTTGGCCTTAGCTTTGCAATTTTTTAAAGCATGACAAAAATATTTTATGGATTTTTGTATCCTAATAAATGGCTTTTTAGACACATTTTATCCCACTTTATGCATTTTAAGCCATTTCCTCCTAATATAATACATTTGTGTATGCCATTTCCACTGATATATACATTTCTGTTCACTTTTTTTTGGTTAGAGAATTGCACTGTTAAATTGGAGAACTGTATTTCTCTTGCGTATTGGTTTTGGAACTGTGATTAGGTAAAGTTGCATTAAATTGCTAACCAAGCAATTTTCTCCCCCGCTCCCTACACTTTTTTGGTGGTTGTTCTGTTCTTATCCATTTAACTAGAACAGACTTAAGTAAAGAGATGTGTTGGCAACTGAAACCACAAGATGCCACACTAACTGCATACTTCATTATTACTCATTATTACTATTATTGCCTTTATAATTATTATTATTGAATACTTCATTTTTACTCAGGTAGGGATAATACACTTTGCATATAGTGCTAATGGGGGTTATGTAGATTTCAGTGGCTACTGCAGAGGAATTACCGTGCGGTGAGAAAGGAAAACCGCAATAGCTATTAGCACAATATTCCTTCTATTAGCACAAATGTTCCACTGTGTTATTTCTGTGCAGAAAACAGTTATGGGTCTTTGTACACATTTCTATTACTCTTGCTTAAAGAATTTGCTAACTTTTCTTCTCACCCACAGAAAGTGTTTGGATGGTAGCAGCTAACTCTGGAATTTACTTCCAGAAGATGTAGTGATGGCCACCAATTGGGAAAACTTTAAAGAGGGACTGAACAAATTCATGAAGAGGAAGGGTATTAGTAGCCTTTAGATTTGACAAGCTATGCTGCCTCCAAAATCAGAGGGAGAATGCTTATGTACACAAGTTGCTGGGAAACATGGGTAGAAGAGTTCAGGTTCTGTGTGTGTGTTTCTTGTGGTTGACCACTGTGTTAACAGAATGCAGTACAAGATGGGCCTTGGACTGATTCAGCACCAATTTTCTTAAATCATATATGGGCATTGCTAAAAAAAATATTGGAAAGTTTAGGGCACCAAACACTCCATTATTGCTTAGTCAGCTTCCCTCATTGTGACAAAAAGCAATTACATGTAAACCAAAGCAGTCATGGGGACTTCCCACATATTACATTTTTTGGTGTAAATTGAAGAGTTTTTTTTAATGAAAAAACTAAAAATATGACTGCTGGTCTGAAAAAGTAGTGCTTGAAAATGTGTAGCACAGGTGAGCAAGCTTTTTTTAAATGTATTTGATTTGTACCTTGTCTCTCTGCTAAGAAAATGGCATTCAATGTAGCTTTACCATTGTAGGGACAATTCTAAGTAAAACCTTTATTATAATAACAGTAGCGGTGACGATGTGGTGTAGTGGTTAGAGTGTTGGACTAGAACATGAAAAGCCTGAGTGCAGACTACTCAGCCCCAAAGCACACTGGGTGATTTTAGTTCAATCCCTGGCTCTTGGCCTAACCTCCCTTATGGAACTCTCATGGGGATAAAATGAAAAGGAGGGTTATGTGAGTCATCTTGGGTTCCTTGCAGGCAAATGCAGGATATAAATATAATAAATTGGGAATACTTGAAACCACACCATCAAAATAAGACAGCAGAATATAAATAGTATTAGTTGAAGCTCCTTCTGGATATTCACATTGTGTCTAGTGGGTTTCTTTCGGTGCATCACTTTTTCTTTATGGCATGATGGCATTGCTTCATTCCTTGGTGTCTGGTGACTCTAGCCATTTAGGTTGCTAGCTCAAGTCAATCTCTAAATGTGCTAGAAACATCTCTGCATGACTCAAATGCCAGTATTTCATGGCAGGAAGTCTTAGCCATATCTCCATTTTCCTTTGTCAGTAATTTCTCCACTGCTTTTGTTTATTTCAGTAAAAGTTTTTGTCTTCATATGCTGTACATCGTCAACATGTTTAAAATGCTTATCCACAAATATAACATTTCAACAAAATGTTAGAAAAAGGAAATAACAACAAGTAAGTTTTGCTTATGGGCTTGGTGGGCTTGGCATCAAATCGAACACTTGTCATTTCAATACTCAAATTAGGATTCCTCAGTTGTATCACTCAAAGTAAAGCAGTAGCAATATTGTTCTTGGACCTTTTTACTGTATTCCAGCTCCACATGGCAAGTGAGTTTCCATACATTCTATATATGACACAGGCCTGAGGTGTGGGACATGTGAACACAGAAGGAAGTTCTTCCTTTTTTTAATAACTGGGTTACTGTTTCGCTTCTCTCCTTTTTTCAGTGCATCTTCAGAAATGAGAGATTGCAATGATGTTTCTTTCTCTTTTTCTCTCTCTGTCTCTCTATTTCAACAGGGTATGGAAACATTGCCCCAAGCACAGAAGGTGGAAAAATATTCTGTATTTTGTATGCCATCTTTGGGATTCCACTGTTTGGCTTTCTGCTAGCTGGCATAGGCGACCAGCTTGGGACCATCTTTGGGAAGGGGATCGCACGAGTGGAAAAGGTTTTTCGAGTAAGATTGAAATGGCTTAAACTGTTTTTAGACTTGAACCCCAATGGCAGGGCATGTACCCTCCTGGAGAATTTTGCTTGGTAAGGCACTGTGACATAAGAACACAGCTTATGTCGTAAATATGCCTTCTCAGTGTGTTGAAACAAATTTGTCATAGGTATATATCTGAATGGTTATGGAGATGGCTGAACTGGAATACTTTCTGACTTGAAAAGAATGTCGATATACTCATCATCTGTGGATATAAAACTCCTGGAAACAGCCAAGTAGATCAAAGGGGCAGCGAGTACAGAGAATCTGAAACAGAGTAACAAACACATCTATAGCTTCACTCTATAGATTCACTTTTAGGGAGGTAAAAGAATCTAGTTCCTCTTCAAAAATCATGTGAGCATGCCTCATCCACAGTGCTGAATATAATGAGCAGGAATGCATTTCAAAGGAAATATTTGCCATTTCCTGAACTTTTATTCATGTTCAACATTGTGCATTTGCACAATCTTGTGTACCTCTGCATATATTCATTGCTGAAAATGTGTATTTTTGGAGGCTCATATTTGCATAGATCAGATGAGAAATATACATTTTGTTCAAGAAAATGCATATTTTTAATTGAGAAAAAGTGCTTAGTTTAGAACTGCTATTTTTTTCCAATAGAAGAATGCACATTTTCTCAATTTTATTTAAAAAAAAGATACAGTAAAATCTCTGTTGGCCCTCCATATTCGCAGGGGTTAGGAGCACAGGAAAAACCTGTGAAAGTGGAGAAACCTCGATTATCTCTACCCCCACCACAAATCATTTGCACCAAGGAAATGCTGGAGGGATTTCCCTTTCTAGATGGGCAGGGCAAGAAAGGCATGCTTTGGAAGCCCTCCCTCTTTCCCCTTTTGTTTCCTTTCTTCTATGATGATGACAATTTTCCAGAGTAGGCTGCAGAACTCCAAACAAGTTCCCATTTAATTATTGGTGGCAAACTCACAAATAATCAAATCTGCGAAAGTTAAGCCTGCAAAAGTCGAGTTTCCCCAGCAAATGTGGAGGACCAACTGTATAGTGTTTACTACTATCCATGGCTTCAGGCTTCTGCGTGGGGACTTGGAACCTATTCCCTGCAGATATGGGGGACTTACTGTATTCCCTTTTGGAAATGCAAGCAATGAGCTTCAGGGAAGAATTTGGAAACCCTCCATGAACTTGAATATTGTATGTTATGCCATCCCTAGTAGAAATGCAGGACCTAAAAGGACTGTGGTATTGGGGAGATATTGGCATCTCAGCCTAGTTTTGAGATGGAGAAAGAAATCAGGAAAGTAACCTCCCATCTTCCACACAGGAGAACATGCTTTAATAATGGGTGAATTCAGCTATCCTCGCATTGGTTGTAAAAATTCCAAAATATGCCTTTTATGTGATTGAGACAGCCTGTGATAGCAATAGAATATGATAATGAAGTGGAGAGACAGCTGCTGACTATCTTGAGGGGCACCTGAGATGGACAGGATGTAGAACTACCTGGACTGAACTTTCATTACATGCAAGATAGTATTCCAGCAGAGCTCTTCTTACATTCTTAGCAGAAGAAGGGATAAATACTTTGCTCCCAGGTATATTCTGTATGCACCCTAGTTGAACGTTTAGGGTTAAAAATGTACAGCAGAATAGTAGCACCTTAATTTGCTGCCAGAATGTACCCTATCCATGTACCTCTTCCAGAGTTCAAGGCAGTCTGTTTTGCAGCCTGCCCAACAATCTCTATATATAATTTATAAATGCTTTTATATGAGAAAGTACTTCTGAGATCTGCAGACAAATATACTTCCTACGTCTTCTTTTGGCACACCTCTCGACTCCCACAAGACTGTCTCTGAAAGCATCTGCAATTAAAATTAATCATATCCTCAGTTAGGATATTTTCTAACTCTTCAGAAAAAAATTACATTTAAAAAGAAAGGAAAGGAAACTAGTTTCATTTATTAAAACTTGGCATCCTAAATTGTGTGGCAGTGGTTGTTTTTAATTGCATTGATCTAGACCTACTTCACACAAATGGCCGTGGAGGTAGCAACACTCTTCCTGGCTTGGACCTCTTTGGACAGCAGGTGGGTAATTGCATCATTGAATGCTTCCTCATGATGAAAAAAAAGACCTGTACATGCAAAACAGCAACAGGACAAAGGCTAGGCTGGAATTCTTGTCCCTGACGTTTGCTGTGTGTGCATGCAAGGGTATTTTTTCATACAATGGGAGTGTTCAGGCATGTTCTCCTTAAACTCTAGTCTGGAGTAGTTCAGACCAGTATATTCACATCATATGGTATTTTGTATGAACTGAAGAGTTCAGTAATCAAGGGGGTGGCAGGTGATAAGGGGCACCATCTCAGGCCATGAGGTCTGGAGCTACTCTGAGATGTATCTGCTTGGGCTGTAAGGTTCTGCTAGAGATCGGATCATGAGTAAGAACCACATTTCTTAGGAAACAAAACCAAAATGATATTAGAAGTACAGAAAGCTCTCAGTGGGGTAAGACAGGTTGGTTTGTCTGTTGCTCCAGCAAAGATTAGTGTAAGACAGGCTTAAATGGGAGGTGGCTGGCCTCTAAGTTAGTTAGACTGTGGGAGCTTAGGAATTGTCAAGGCACGCTAGTCTCTTCATGGCCCAAGGCCTCCAAGTCTGAGGACATCAATGGAGCATCAGCTGGATGCAGGGACATCACCCTCTGGAGAATTTGGTTCTTGGGAGATAGAAGCATTTCCATAGCTGAGTCTTCTTCTACTGAGTCCAGCACCCCTTCAGAGGGTGAGGGGTTAGAATCCCCGAAGCATGATGGCTCAAGGTACTACTCAGGGTTTATATGTATAGCTCCATCCACACCTATCTATGGGGCAGCCCAGCAGGAGGCTTCTTGCTACTGCCTAATCTCTGCATTTCCTTCCCTACGGAAATTGGCCCAACCATTCCAAGGGTGACTCTGCTGATCAGGCACTCTGATGACTTATAGCAAGCTCTGGTTTGAATGAGAGAGCAGTCATGACAAAGACAAAATGCTAGGACCTATGGAGTTAGCCTTGACCTGGAAATGAATTATTCTTTCCTTGCCAGGCTCCAATTCAGGGCTGAGCAACATGTGGAAAATTTGCATTTCCCCAGCCATTTTTGCAGGCTCCTTTCTCCTTGTCTCCACTACGGCCAATGAAACTATGGCAGCAGCTGCCACAGTCGCATTAGAACAGGCTGTACAGAGTGTGCATGGCTTGTTAGCTAGCAGAATTACACTGTGGCAAGTCTTTTAGAAGTGTGATTCTGTTGGTACACAAAGCACACACACCTCACACACCAGAAGTGTTTGCTGTTGTGGCTGCCATCATGGCCATGACAAGTTTAGTGGTAAGTTTGGTGGCAGTGGAGGGTGGCCCCCCGACCCCTTGACATGGCCTACCTCTGTTCTAGCTGAATGGACTGTGTTTCTGTAAAGCTCTAAAATGCTCTTACACAAGCTGTGGGTTCTCGTCACCTCCGTTTGATATTTTCAGTCTGACCCAAGGAGAATAACGTTTACTGAAGGATTCCTTCCATTCATTGTGGTTTCCTCAGGCACAAAGGCTAACGATATGAATGCTCATTCCATTTTGCATGGTGATTTTATAACTTGTTCCATTCCTTTGCAGTTGACCTCACTTGGGCATAAACCTTGATGTAGCTGTATCAGGAGGTGATGTGTATATATATGCCGCATGTGTGAGTGTGTGTGTGTATGTGTGTGTCAGAGAGGGATTGAGAGAGGAAGGGAGGGAGGGAGAACCTGGAAAGCTTATCAGATTTGCTCCACAATTTGGAACTTTTCCCAACCATTTTTTTCTGTGAGCAATTCGGTTGCTCGCAGCAGAGTTATTGCCAACAGCCCTCCTGTACCTTCTGTTTGACATCTCGAAAACAAGAAGGGTAATGTTTCCCACAGGAGTAAAACTATGGCTTGGGTCTGATCAGCATGATCTATGCTTCCTCCAAAGGACTTGTGTTGTTTACAGGTTTGTATCGCTACTAGAGAGCACTGCAGGTGGATTCCCCCTAGAAAGTTCTCACACACAGTTTTGGCAGCAATTAAAAGACCAGCTTAACCTTTGAAGATTGGGTGCTTTTTCACACTGGTCCTACTTGCATGCTGTGGCCTGAGGGTGGTTTTGTAAATGAAACTTAGATTCTCTGGAGAGCCTCTTGAACCATTTATGGGAGTGTTAACCTGGAACAGAAAATGAAAGAAACACATTTGCATTTCCAAATGAGAATTCTGGCCAACCTGGGTTTCATGTTTGTATCACAAGCCAACTGTATGAAGAACAGTTGGAAGCATTATGTGTTAGAATGCTTATGGGTTGTTGGACAGAAAACCTGGCATCAGGACAAAATCAAACCAAAGCCAATGTTGACTGTATTAAGCTGTGAATATAATAGTCATTGAAACAGTGCTTTGTTAGCCTTCGTTATGCTAATGACCCCTTAATTGCTCAGGTTTGTTTACCAAAATTGTCAGTTTGGATTTCAAAGGGCAGGAGCAGGTCAGAGTGAGAACAAGGTATAGTTTTTCCTTTGTATCTGCAATTTTCAAAGTATTTGGTAGGCCTTCCATGGGGTTTTGAGTCATTACTGGTCCACTTGGGACATTTGTTTATTTCTTACATTCTCTGGGCAGTTTACAAAAGGTTAAATCCTTCAAAAAATATAAAGCCTATTATAAAAACTATTCCCATACAAAAGCTCCGGGGCACGGGGGGGGGGGGGGCGGATTTCAGAATTTAGAAGCAAGCACTGAAAGGCCTGCACCCTTTTGCTCTCCTCCAAGCTTCCCTCAGATGACAATCTTAGTGTCTGGCAAGGTGGATTAATATCATTTAAATCAGCAAGAAAATTGGCCATTTAAAATCACATTTCCCATAGACTATTTTGCAGGTATTTCCTAAACAATGCTGCAGATCTCATCAGTAAGCCAAGTTAAGCTATGATTAAATGCAAGCGGGCTTTGCATTTCTTTCTGTCAGTGCATCTATTTTGTGCACTTTTCTTTCTTCCGTATCAAGAAATGTCTTTAAAATATTCCCACACAGGGACTTCTATATGAGCAGCAGCCATGGCATCTGGAGGTTAAGAATGCAATACCATATACATCTCCTCAGAAATAAGTTCCACTGAGTTCAGTGGGGTTTACTCCTAGGTAAGTGGGTATAGGATTGCAGTCTTAGTATATGAGCATAGGAAGATACACACCGGACAATTCTGGTTTCTCTTTTCCCAATGTTGTTCCTTTTTCCTTCTGTCTGTTGTGGCCTAGCCTTGCCCTTACAACAAGCAAAGTAGCAAATAAAAATGAAATACCCATAACTGGTAAGTCGAAGCAAGGTTTAATAGCTAATGTGCTGGAAAAATCCAATTTAATACTTTACTAAAGCCATTCTTTTAGCTTTTTTAAAACATCAATTTTTATGAACTCCTATATATTGTCTTCCTGTCAGAAGTCCTTTGCTTTGCTTGGTCCAAATCCATTAACGCATAAACACAGGGCAATATTCCTACATAACTAATGTCCCGTGTGCAAAGACACAGGTTACGGAAACTGAAAGCCTAGAACTTTTAAGAAACAATATTTAGGCTGAGCAGAGATGAAAAATTAATGGACATTAATGTCTGTGTATGATTTTTATGGGACTATAAAAGTAAGTTTGGTATGTGTATAATGAGTTTTCATTATACTGCATTATTGTTAACTTAGAGATAAATTCAGTATTTTATTCAGATTTTTAAAGGACAGAAAACTAAGCCATGGCTTAACATTGCACAAACAGGACTGTTTCAGTCTTGGACTTTTGTGTTCTTCATTTTGTCTGAACTCTGGAGAAGTCTGGCTTCCCTTTTCCTGCTTGTGGCTGTACCAGAAGCAGAGGGGAGAACAACCTCAGAACAGAACACTTGATCATAGCTGCTGGTTCTGACGCTGCTATTTCTGTCAGTATTATCCAGTCTGGATACCTGTAAATCTCTGAACTTGGTAGATAACTGGTATCCTAGGCAGGTTCACCTCCCCAGTTTTTCTGCCCTCCAAGTTGACTGCAGGTTAAACATGAGTCAGCAGTGTGATGCGGTGGTCAAGAGGGCAAACACCACCCTTGGTTGCATAGCCAGAATCACAGCTTGTAGATTCAGAGAAGTATTACTACCACTCTATACGACTCTGGTGCACCCACAACTGGAGTATTCAGTTTTGGGCCCCTCGTTACAGGAAGGATATTGCCAGGTTAGAGTCAGTGCAGCGTAGGGCCACAAGGATGGTGGCCGGTTTGCAGGGGAAGCCATATGAGGCAAGACTGAGGGAACAGGGTCTCTTCAGCCTGGAGAAGAGGAGACTCAGAGGGGATCTGTTGGCGACATACAGGTATGCAAGGGGGTGTCACATGGATGTGGATAGTGACCTGTTTTCCCCTGCAGAGGAGGCCAGGACACTCTCCAACAGAGCAAAGCTCAGGGAACCAAGGTTCCATTTGGATGCCAGGAAGCACTTCCTGACAGTCAGGACCCCGAGGGTGTGGAATGGGCTTCCATGGGAGGTGGTTGAGGCCCCATCGGTGAGGGTGTTCAAGTATAGGCTGGACGTGCACATGGTGGGCATGTCATGAGCTGAGTTGCCTGGAGCAGGGGGTCAGACTAGATGGCCTGGAAAGCCCCTTCTGACTCGCTCTGTTTCTATGTTTCTAAGTAAGACAGCAGCTGTCAGACAGCTGCTTGTGAACAGTCCAGAGAGCTTTGGCTACTGGTCAATATAGAAATAAAATCTTGGTGAGGCACTTTGAAGGAGGCTGGAATGCCATCAAGATACAGCTTCACTCTGTTCCCATCTCAGCTCTTCAGAATGTCCCCTTCACCCCTCTCCTAGGTCACTCTTACAACCTCGGAGAGGCAGTCGATACATTCTTTTTGTGTAGGCTGGAAGCTCTAATGTTCTAATGTCATTGTTCTAATGTCAGAGTTTTTTCTTGCACATAGGATCTGGGAATCTAAAAAATCTTATGGCACTCTAGATGCAGTCTAGGGTCATAGGATGGCTCTGCTCATTATTACAATGATATTATGGTTATAGAAATAATGGTTTAACGTTACGTTCAAAATTACCCAGTGAGAAGTTCATCCTCTTTTGTGGACTTGTTTAAGGTTATTCCTGGAGGTCTCCTGCAATTTCAGTCTTGCAATGGCATGTTGCAATAAAAAATGGATGCAGCAGCTGGCAGCTGTTGTGCCCAGCGAGCGGCTGCCCCTGTGGGGTGAGCGAGGAGCGAAGGGATTCTCAACCTTCCTAGTAGTCGTTAGGAGATGAGGGGCAGGGGAAAGTGAAGACTGCAGCCGGGACCCCAGAAGCACTCACTCACTGGTGGCTACAGGCAGGGCCCTTCCTGTTTTTTGTAATGTGTTGTTTCCCTCTAAAAGGCACAGGGGCTCACAGTTATTATGAAGCCAGGCCTACTCCGCAGTGGTGCCCAGACTATGGAATCTGCTCCCCAGAATGGTCCACCTGGTGCCGACGTTATATTCTTTCCGGCGCCAGGTAAAGACCTTTTTATTTGATCATTATTTTAACAATTAATGTTTTTAGACATTTTAGGATTTTATTTTTTCTCCCCTTTTCACAGTTGCATTTTCTGTAGTGATGTGTTTTATATTGTTTTAATAATTAATGTTTTAATATAGTGGTTTTGTTTTGTACTTTTATATCTTGTAAGCTGTCCTGAGTGCTTGAAGCGATAGGACAGGGTATAAACGCATGCAATAAATAATAGACAAATAAACGCAGTGCCATCTGGAAATCTCGCTGGATGGCTGGGTGCTGAAAGTTGTTGGTCAGTACTGAAGAGGGGTCTCATGATTCAGGGAGGCTTCCATCCAAGCTTCATGAACTATGGCAGACAATAACTGATCCTGCACCTTGGAAATAGAATATGGCCCTGCAGAGAACCTGGGTGAGTGGGGGAACACATGCTTCACATACCAAGTCTCCCTCGGACTCTGGACAGACTGCCAGTCAGAATAGAGAATACTATGCTGATCAGGGGCATTAAGCCACATGGGCCATATTCTATTTGCAAAAGTTCTTGTGGGGCATGTTTCTGTGATGGGTGGAGTTGAAGGCAAAGGAGACCAAACTTCTCCTGTCTTGGGCCCTCCAGAGCAGGTGGCTCCAGGGGTTGAGGGAAGGGCAGTGACCTTCTTCCAGTTCCACTGACAGAAGTGCACAATGCCTGCATTTGATCCAGTCTTATATAAATGCCAGGTGTTCAGAAGAGCAGCCTTCCCCAGGTGTGAAAAGGGAGCAGAAGCAGGACAAAAAAAAGGGACAGGAACTTGGGAACTGCAAAATTGCACCTACAGATTTCTGTCAATAGCTCATACTAATGGCCAGTCATGGATGCAATATGGCCAGTTTGTGCCATAACCTCACTGCTTTATTTCTGTGCCCAAAGATTAATTCATTTTAAGGTAAAAATAAAAATGGCAGTGTGGGCTTTCTGTTCAACAGCACTGGCCTGTGCTCACTTTGTAAGATGCTTAGCTTTGACTTGAAGATATTACAAATTGGTGTCACACCTATTTTGGCTTGAAAAAGATTGGAAACTGCTATTCTGAAAGGCTCCCCCCACCCCTGCCACCTCCAGGGCAATGTGGAAATTGACTTGCTCGACTCCCCATTAACTGTAGTATTAATCACACCATTTTAAATCCCAGGGGACTCACTGCAATGGTCCTGTGAGCCCAGAGCAATTATGAGTCCTCTATGTGGCAGGAAATAAACAAGCGCTGAATGCACCATTAAGCGTTTGCTGTACAGCGTGTGCTACCTGGATTCAACTGTCTGCAAATTAGAGGTTGAAATGGGTGCTACTCTGTAGAAGTAAAGTCCTAGTCACACTTGCCAAACACCAGAGGTACTTGTTATCTAAACTGCGGCTTAAGCTGGGCCAGTGCCATTGATAATTATTCCAGTTTTCTTGCCTATATTTTGCACAAATCACCATGGTGACTAGAAGTCTGAAACAACACAGGGCATAATATCAATAAACCTACCCCTTTAAAAATGCATTGCATTACGTTCAAAATGATGAGGATTCCATTTTTGTTTTGCAAAATGCTTGCTTTGAATCAAGGTCAATAATTAAGACAGGGATAATCATAAAAATCTAAGAGCTGATTTGGATGTTCCAAAGAAGTACTTATCCTGAAAGTCTTTGTGAAAGTCTATTTGACTCAGCAGGGGTCTTTGTGAACAGAAGGAGCTGGAGGTTGAGCGATGATTTCCCCAAATGTCTTCTTATGGTGCCACCCCAGGACCCCCTTTCCCCTGGTTTGGAGGGGCACCCTCGGCAGTATAGGGAAGGGATAATTTGCAAAAAAGAATCTCTCCCACACTTCTATTTAATAAAAGACACCATTGTCATACAGAGTAGTATAATTTAGCCTTCAAAGCAAAAAGGTGAAATTAACTCAGGTTGTTGTTTGACCGGGCTGCCCCTTTGGGCAGTCGACACGCTTTAGGATTTTTGAGTGGTTGGCTGGTGGTGGGAGACAGAGCAGTCAAGCAGACCCTTTCTTCAGATAAGGGCAACAGCTTTCTTTAAACACGCCTTCCGATGCATGTTCAGACAGAAAGAGTCCTACAAGACCCAGCGTTCCTCAGCCAGCCATGCAGGGAGTTGTAGGAGGTGTTTCTATCTAAACATGCACAGGATTGCCCCTAATTTGATCAGAGAAGAGGCCCATGCTTTCTGTGGTTCCTTTATTTCTGCAGGGGCTCTGGAGATGTAATCGCACTCCTGGCAGCTCCCATGCTTTGCTTTCTGAAACCAAATGTATTCTTGAGCCAAGGTGTCAGGGGCATGCCCATTAAATCCATGGTACGCTAGCCAGAACCAGTGCTTCCAGCTCCATGTTTGTGTTCCCCAATATGCACCAGAGTCTTGAAGAGGAAAAAGGGAGCTGAGAGGTTACTCCTGGAAAAGATGCAAACTTGTGAGATTTATAGCAACTGCAGTCATAGCATTTTGAAAGCACAATCAATTTTATGCTGTAATATTTGCCTCATAGCCTAGTGCTTAGGCTGCATTGTCAGTTTCTTTAGATGAGCAAAGCCAATAGCTGCACAGAGACAAGATAAATCCCGGGCAGCCACATCCTTGTTAGAAATAAACTCCTTTTCAGACTATTTTTTCACATCCTTTTATCCACTTTGAAAGAATGTTTGGTTTGATTCTTCAGTGAATATGTGCAAGTATTCAACACATCTGGAGGATACCAGCTTGAGGAAAGCTAGATATGTGGTTTACTAACTCCTGTATCCTTGAGCTGTCATGTTCCTTCTGGGGGTCGGGATGTATAATAATGTTGGCACCTCCTACTTGTACGTTCTGGGTAGGAGCTCACATGCTTCTGTGGTCCTAGTACTGTGGCCTGAAGGGCCTCAGGTGCAAAGCATCTTCCTCTTGGGCGGTTCCCACAGAGAGTTCATGCAGGAGCTGGAGGCTCCGTCCTTTCTGCTCCTCAGCCAGGCTCAGATGGAGGCAGGTGATTCCTTCCCCTTCCTCCTTAGTAGACTGCCAGGCATCTGGCCAGACGCTTTGCCAAGAGTCCTGGAGCTCCCGTCTGTGTAAGACACAATCTTGTTTCCTGCAGCCCTGGGAGTGACAGTGAGGTGAGGTACAGCGGGTTAGGGAAACATAGGCCAGTGGCATGGGGACCTCCATGTTTAAGACCTCCTTTCCAAAAGTGGCATGGACCCTACGTGAATTAATGTCATGTGCAGGATGGTAGGGAACACTATAACTCCACTATGCATGATTAGGTGAACACTAATCCATATTAAATTGGAATACCATACAACTATATTGTAGTATAAGGTTAGAATGCAACAGTTCTGCTATGCATGATCTGGCAAATGTTTTGTTTGGCCCCAAGGAGGCCATGAGTTGTGGGCTGGGCAGGGTTGGCGTTTCCCTTTCTATCACTGTTATTATTATTATATCTATACTGCCTAATAGCCAAAGCTCTCTGAGCAGTTTACAATGGCACATAAAATACAATGAAATATAATATATAGATAACAATATCGACATAAAATCACAATACAAAATACAAATATGCAAAATAATACAAAATTTAAAACCAAATATAAATGCAACAATAAAGTACATAGACTAAATCACAAAACCTGTTAAGCAGCTGAAATAATGGCACTATAGAATATTGGAATGAATTGAATGCCCTGCCATTCAGAACAGTTGTAACCTGGTGCCAAAAAGACAATAGACTTGGGGCCAGGCATGCCTCAGGGGGAAGCCTGTTCCATCACTGGGGGGCCACCACTGAGAAGCCCTTTGCTTTCACTAAGCCACCTGCCCTCAGAGGTGGCAATCAGAGGCAGCAAGAGCTTTCATCTAAAATATTCTGGCATTGGGGGTACTTTGGGCCTGCCCCCTTTTCTTCCAGCCCCACATGCCACTGGGAAGTGGCTCCTTAAACCTTCAGTTCTTGTGCTGAATGAGGTTCTGCACCCTTGCACTTTAAATTAGACACAGAAATAGTAATAGTAGTAATGATAATAATAAATTCATTTCTATACTACCCAAGAGCTGAAGAGGTGGACTGAAAAAGTGCCAGTGGAGCTTACAAAGCATTGGTCGAATATGTTCAAATCAGACTGCTTAATACTCGTGTGCTGCACATTTGTGTGTGTGCATGCACACATACTTTTTTGTGCCTTAAGCTTGCTAGATTGTGTTTGATGCATTATTTTTCTTCTAATCATTTGCTGCTATTTCTTCAAAATAGATACAGAGCAGGCAAAGAGGCCTGGCAGTTACGGGGAGGCAATAGTATCTTGAGGGGCAAAATGAGCTGCCGACACCTGTGGGATTCCTCCCACCCTTCTCATACCCCAAGCTGCTACCTGGCAGTTGCCTGCAACATTTCACAGCCAAGTGACCTTTTCGGAATTGAGGAAATGCAGTTTCAGCTTCTTCAGTCAAGAGTAATGGGGATGTTCATTGGATTGGTTACTGCCCAGTTCACAGATGGCATTTCAGTAGGGAATAGGGTAAAGAGAGTTTTCTGAAACCTTATTTCCTTTCTAGATGATCTAATCTGAAATGAGATCATGGCTCTGCATAAAAAGCACATACCTAGTTTGAAAAGCTTATGGAACACAAGGGACGCAGGCCTGATTCTCAGGTCGATGTCAGGAAGTGGGCAAGCTCTGGTCCTCCAGATGTTCTTGGGCTATATTGCCCATCTTTTTTATTTTTTATTTTATTCTGTAGACCCAAATTATGGAGTGTGCTCTTTCCCAGGTGCTTCCTTTACTGCATTCTGGTGTCAGCCAAAGACTTTTTCATTCTTCCAAGCCTTTGAACAGTTTTTAAAAACTGCTGCTTGGTTTTATTTCTAATGACAGTGCGATGTTTTAAAATTGCCTTTTTCCATGATACATTTGCTTGGATATTTATCTGTTAAAGATTATTTTATATGATGCTTGATGCTTATATTATTTTAAGTGATTGCTGATTATGTGAAGAGCATGTTAGTTTTTCATATGTATGGATTGTCTTTTTAAAAATAAAGTGCATTTCTTAAGATGTGCTTGTAGTCTGAAATGGTACAGACCAGGTGTAGTATTTTTGTCTCAGTGGCAAGCAGACCACAATTCAGCCAATACTATGCATTTTGAAATCCTGTTGTTTTTGATGAGGAAGTTGAAAATGTTAAATCTCTCTCATGGAAATGAATATGGCTACAAACTTAATTCTCTCTTTCATTCTACAGCTGATGGTAGCCCTGTATAACTGGCCTAGAGGTATTATAGAAAAGGCAGGCTATATCCATCTCCCCATAATATTCTTGTGCATTTAAATAGTGATTCCAGCCTGATCAGCCTGTAACATTAGGATATTTCTACATCACCCTTCAGTAAAAAGTCTTAGGGTTTAACATGAAGCTAATAACTATAATGAACATACTGCAAGATAAAATAAAGCAGCAGAAACAGGGACTAAAAATCAAACTGTTGAATCCAGCAGAATGGATGGAGCATGGATAATAGCAATCAGCCAGCACAGACTAGATGGTAAAATGCCCAGGCAAATGGAAAGGTCTTTGTGTAACACTGACATGAATCAAGCTTGGTACCAGGCCAGTCTCAGTAAAAAAATTGTCTCGGAAATCTCAACTTGAGTAAGCAGTGAAGGGTATTTGCTTCCTGTATACTCTCTGGACGTTTCCCCTTTCCCACCCTCCATTTAGTGGGTGATCAGAGGAAGTACCGTCTTGCTGGACTGAGCCCATCAGCAATGAGCAAGTCACCTGGTTTGGTGCATTTTTTACAAGTAAACTTGTTGGCTGTGTACTACTGTAGCACACACATTCAGAAACACTTTATTCATTTCATTGTGGGTGTGTCTCTGGCCAAGGGTACTCTAATGCCTTAAGTTGTCCATCAATAGCCAGTACAACCCAGTCTTCTGCCAAAATGACTGTCAATAGCTTCAACAAGATCAAAGTCAAGGGGCTGTACCTGGTTTCCAAGCAGGTGGTCCCCAATTCAATCCCCAGCATCCACAGGTAGGACAGAAAAGCTCTTTCCCGACACCCTGCAGAGCTCCTGCTTTCCTGTCTCACCAGTACTGGCTTAGATGGATGAATGGGCTGACTTATTAACTTAGGAACTTCCTGTGTTCCTATCAGACAGGTAGGTGGCTGTGGCAAATATGTGGGCAGTCCACGTCTGTGGTCTGACCACCAGAAATTGCATCAGAATCCATCCCAAGAGGCTCAGACCTGCATTTGTGCTCACATATTCTACATTAATTAGATTGATGTTTGTCTGTTTGATGCTCCCAGGTTCCTTGTATGCTAGTTTTCAGGAAACGGTTTGTTAAGAATTATAAAGAACGAACATATGCCAGATTGGCAGTTGTGGTAGTCTGTTGCAACAGCAATAACATCCTCATGTACCTGCAAAACTAATGCATTTATTTTGACCTAAGCATTTGAAGACACTGCCCACATTATCTGACAAATGAAGCATCTGCCTAAAATTGGTAGAGTCATATGCACATGCTGACAGGGAGCAAGGTGAGAGACATAAAGTGTGTTGTTACAGGGAACAGAAGTGCAAAAAATACCAACAGTGTTTGTTCTCTCTCATTTTCTTTTGCAGAAGAAGCAAGTGAGTCAGACAAAGATCCGGGTGATCTCAACCATTCTTTTTATCCTGGCTGGCTGTGTCGTTTTTGTCACCATTCCAGCAGTCAGTTTCAAATATATTGAAGAATGGTCCGCTCTGGACTCCTTTTACTTTGTAGTCGTCACCCTGACCACGGTTGGCTTTGGGGATTTTGTGGCAGGTGAGACATTCAGCCTTAGCCGAGGCCTGTTTGAGCATTCCGTGCAGAAAAGAAGATGAATGTCCTCTCGAATTCCACATTGTTAATTACTTACGTCCAAATAAATGTGTTTCTGATAACCAAATATAGCTGCAGTGCAATCCAAATAAGGCCAGTCGGTGCTTCACACTGCCATATTCTCAGCTGGGGCTGTATCTGCAGATGGTTGTGGGGTTCAGGGATCAGAGCTCAGCCATGCTTCAGGACAGGCTGAAGATGTGATCTGTTTCTGGGACAGAGAGGTGAGGGACATGGGCTGGTGGTCAGAGAGCGGATAAAGCACAGGTGCAGAACTTCTTTTAGCCTGTAGGCCAGATTTTGTTTTGGGGAAGACCATGGGGCATATTCCAGTAGTGAGCAGGGCCGAGAGTGAAAGGGGCAGAAGCGAAGGCAAAAGAGTGTGAGGCTGGAAGGAAAGACATGCCCTAGTTTAGCTTAACACTGTTACTGTCAGGCTCAGGCAGGGCATTTCAGCCTTTCTGAATGGGAAAAATGTGAAAAAGCTGCAAATCCACCAAAATGATGGTTGTGCGGGAACCAGCTAGTGATGTGAAGAAGGAGCCTGGCCTCTGGGGAAAACCTGGATGGAGGGATTGGGACCCAGGCAGATTTTGCCCCAGATCTGAGAGGCAAGGCTGCACCTGGCATGGTGATTATATAGTACCAGAAAGGTGTGTCATTGGTTTCTCAGGTCAGTTGCGCTGGCCAGTTTGATGAGTTGCAGTACCCTTTCTGGTCATTATAAGGAACTGCTGAGGCACAGATCAGGTCAAGACAATCTTCTGCAGCTGAAGCTGGTAAGTTGCCTCACTATTGTCAGGGAATATGACCCCTGCATCCTGCTTCCTTGGTCCACATGTCCCAGGATCTTCAGTAGCTTTCCTCTCATCTGGCAGCTGGGCTGTGCAGAGCCATCACAGACACCAAAGTCCTACCAATTGACTGTTGGGGAGGAGGAAGAGGGATGGGGTATAGTTCTCCCATGCTTCCCTTTTCTTCCCCAAGCAGCTAGTTGGCAGGATTTTAAAAATCTAAAGGACTGCACATTAGGGATGGATGATTCATCAGTCTTGGACTTGTGAAGGCAAATGTTAAGATATGCTTCTCCCATGTGGAAATGTGTATTTTTGTGTGCACTTTTTAAAATGTACCCCATTTAAAGAGATGTATTCTCCTCCCTCCAGTTCTTTCCAGTGTTTTAATGCAGCTTTGTGTATACTTTTCTCAAATATATTATTATCATCATTACATTGTATCTATATCCCACCTTTTTTCCTCTTGTGGACAACCTGAGGCATACACAGTTACATTTTTTGCTCACAATAACAACCCTGTGAGGTAGGATAGGCCAAGAGTGCGTGACTGGCCCAAAGTCACCCAGTGGTTTCATGGCTGAGTGGAGACTACAACCCAGGACCTGGGTTCCCATTCCAACAATCTAACCACCATGCCACACTGGATCTCGTTTTGAATGCACATTCTCCTAATATGCAATTTTGTCTGCATTTTTCCCCAAGATAAGCTGTATTCAAAGCTAGGAATAATGTGGATTTGTCCATGCAATTCTCTCTCAGTTCACTTAAAGTCTCGAGAGGTGTACATTGGTTGAAAATTCATCTGTATTGTGCATGTGCAGCTGTTTCTGTTGGATTTGAGCCTAAGATGGAAAGGGAGTCATTTGCAGATTTCCCCCCTCTACTCTGAAGAGAGGAGAAGCAGCAGCCAGTGAAAGAAAGTGGCTTTGATCTGGAGAGGAAAGGGAACTTTGCAACATGCCCAAGAAATGAACAAGCAACCTCAGGGTCGCCTAATCAGTTGGCAAAATAGTATTGTGTGGTCCCACAGTATCCCATACCCTCACTCTCTAGCATCTAAATGAGGCACACAAGGGAATGTAGCTTCTCTGTTCCATGCACAGTGTTTCCTGATAACAACCTCCTTTCAGAAGACAAGAGGAATGCTTTGTTTTTGTTTCTTAAAGTGGAAAAGAAATAACAAGTATAAATAATAGCTGTCAGTCCAAACCTCCACAGCCTTTGCAAAAGGGGCACACATATTTCAGATCAAATGGGCAGCCGCTTTTCAAGAGCCAGCCAGCCAGCCAATTATGCTCTCATGCCTTAATAGAGTTGTTGGCCTGGCATCTGCACCATTAAGGAGACCCAGCGCTGGATGCGAAAGACTAATGAAGCATGTGCAGTGCGGATGCTCCGTGCTTGCGGGGATGAGCGCACAGTGCGGCTGAGCCATAAACATCTGTGCCTGCCAATTACCAATAAGCAAAGGTATCATTCTGGGTTGGAGGTTGAAGAGAGGAGGGTGCTGGAGGAAGGGAAGCTGCTTGAGGTGAGCTGAACACAGAGTGATTGTATCAGCTGGTGTGGGAGGGCTCTACGCTGGTTGTGGGCTTCCTGCAGGCATTTGGATAACCGCTAGGCAAGCCTTCCCCAGCCTGCCATCCTCAGTGTGTTGCACTGCAGCTCCCAGAATCTTCCAGCCAGACCCAAAGATGGTCTTTTACTGGGTACAAGGTGCTGATCACCCATTCATTTCAGGGGCATGCCAGGGTTTCTTTCCTTATTTATCCATTCATTCAATTTGCATGCCACCCCATTAACCATTAGGCTGTCTGAACAGCTCACAATATATGCAAGACAATTAAAACAATTCACAATAAAACCTGTAATAACAATAATAGCAATACAGTCTAGTAATTTTAGTATAGTGTAGTAAATAATATAATAGTATAGTAATATAGTGAGATGAATATCAAAATAAATAAGATAAATCAAGAATGGAGGATACACAGCAACAGGGAATGGGAAATGGCTCTTTTTATGCAAAGTCATGCACAGACTTCCAAATGAAAAGAAACATGTCTAACCGAGTTACATATTAACCTGCATAAGAGCGCAGGTGGAGTGCCTGGCAAAAGAAGCGTGTGTGTTTCTTCTGGAGCATCCTTGCTCTCCTCTCTTGCGTGGTCTGAGTGGTGACAAGGGGCTGGGCTGATGCCCCACATATTAATGGGAATCTGAAAGCAGTGAATGCAGCCTTTGCTTCACATTTTGGCTACTGGTGAACCAGGCCCTATCTCTGATATAAGTGGTAAAGCTGAAATTTATTTAGGAGACGGTTCCACCTTCCTAATGGGTTTGGATTTCAAGGGCAAAAGAGTTCACCATTTCAGACCAGTTGTGAAAAAGGGCTCGTCAGACTCATGACTTGGTTGACCGATCTTCCCACGGCTCTGCCTTTGATCTTCCTTGGAAAAAAATCTGTTTGTAAAATATGGATGGTACACCACTAATGTTGATTTACAATTGTGTTATCCAAATTGTCTTTATTAATTTGGAAAAGAAGTTGTACTGCCAATAAATTAGATGCAAGTTCGGGGTGGGGGAGGGAAGAAAGGTGGCAGAAAGACAGAGAAAATGGAACAGATGGGAAAAAGCATTAGCACATGCCTGGTGCTGTCTGCTTCATCTGTGCCACAGACCACCTTTATCTGCTTTAAGGTAATTTCCCACTGGGACCTGTGTGATCAGAATAACCTCTCTGCAATCATAGCAACCAGAGCACAACTGCTTGTCCTTTTCTTACCTTGAAAAAAGCCATAAAGCTATAGGGACACACTGAGAGAATCAGAAACAATATTTGGGTCTCTGCCAGTAACATTATGCTTTGGTTTTTATATGAGTCTTTCATCATGGTAAGAATACTCATATAAAGGCTGGGTAGATTGCACTTTAAGGGTTCCTTGGAATGTTTCAGATTGCTAACAGCTTGTAAAAGTGCAAAAGCTCAGCAGGTGATGGAGGGAAGACTGAGCCATGGTACGGAAATAAAAATCCTCAGTTCTCCCCGCAGCTCTTTCCAAATGAATGACTTTTACAGTGCAATCCTATGCATGTCTATTCAGAAGTTGGATGTAGTCCAGGTAAATATATGCAATCCTGTATACCTTTACCTTGGACTAAATCCTCATAACTCAGTAGGGCATTTTTCTAAGTAGATGCAAAGGATTGTACTGTTTGTTGGCCTTTCTCAAAATTAACTTTTAAAAGTATAGAAAAAGAGGCTTTAAAATGTTGCCTTGCAAGTTCCTTACATTTAAAAGCTAGCAGGATATAGGAAAATATTTCAACTTGGTCTTGATATTGATTTTCCTGAACTTTAAACATTGGTGTGAAAAAACCTTGTATGATTACCTCTTATAGGCATTTTTAAGAATGAACAAGGAAATGGTGAGAATGTTATGGCTACATACAAGAAATGAATAATCAAAGGCCCAAATTCAATTATTTGAAAGACCTTATTTCATTTATGCCTTTGCCTATGTTTCTGTATCTACATATTTAATTTCTTTTTCAGTACCTACAATGTGCAGGCTGCTGGAGTTTGGGTCTTACCAACTGATTGTAAGATTACAAGAGCTTGTAAAGTTTACATGGCTGCCAAGGACAGGGAGGTTTGGAGGGCATTCATTCAGAGGGTTGTCGTAAGTCAGAGATGGCATAACGACAAAACTGCTTTTAAAGGACACAGTTGCTGCTGTTTTAATGCCATTGGCCTGGAAGAAATGGGTTGAGGAAATGAGTTATAGAGGGCTAATTTCTGCAATATTGTTGGCTGGGAAAAGAAGGAGGCACTTTAGGCCATAGCAAATGGACCTTTCCTAACTGAAGGCTTCAATCATAAATAACATTTCGAGAACCGGTAAAGTTTGCTGCTAAGGATCATAAGGCTGCAACTCTCTAGCTGTGCAAAGGCTGCCTGAAAGGCTGTGGGAAGCAGCTGCCCCTCTTTCAGTGGAGAGGACAAGTATACTAGAAGGAAAGCACCTGTGCTCCTGGAACCACCCTTCTGTCCCCAGTTCACCAGCAGAACTCAGTGGCAGCACAGTGGTTGCTTCCTCAAGGAATCGCTTCCCCTCGCCCCGGCGGCTGCCCCCTTATGGTAAAGCAACAGCCTTACCTTAGGGCTGAAAACAAGATCATGGAAACACAACTGGATCACCAAGGGGTGATCTGCTCACCATAATGAGCTGCTGCTTTTTTCTCTGCAGTTTTTGGAAGCAATGTAGGCTGATGAAAGAACAAGTGTACTGCTCAGTTTACTAATTAAGGGGCTATATTGGTTTTAATGTTTCATTAATGCTTTATATCATTGTTGAACAATTATATATTTAACTACTTTTTAATGTGTATTGTAATGTATATTTAATGTAATATAGTTAATGTTCTTGTAAGCCTTTTAGGTATATTTTTAATGTGGCTCATGGTATCTACAGTTATTGAACTTATTGAATACATATATGCAAATGATGAAGCATAGCAGGACCCTCAGCCCAGGCTTCGCCCATGTGGGGCTCTCCAGAAGTTTTGGACCCCTACCAGGCCCATGACAAATGAATAAGGATGCTGGGTGGTATCATAGAACATCTGGAGGGAACAAGGTTGGGATAGCTTGTGATAGCAATAACTTATCTAATAGATTTCAAGTGCCTGGAGGAATATTGTGCCTGGAGGAATGATATCCATGGGGTCGCGATGTGTCCGAAATGACTTCGCGACTAACGACAACAAAGATTTCAAGTATGAACCAGGGGTTGCTTTGTTTTGTTTCATTTTGCCTCAGGTGGAAATGCTGAGATCCCTTACCGGGAGTGGTATAAGCCCTTGGTATGGTTCTGGATCCTTGTGGGTCTTGCATACTTTGCTGCGGTCCTCAGTATGATTGGAGATTGGCTACGGGTTCTTTCAAAGAAGACAAAAGAGGAGGTAACTACTGTTAACTGATGGATCTCAGAGCGGGTTGGATCTACGGTCGTTTGGGGGCTTTTTTAGAAGGTGTGCCCCCATCTTTTAAAAAGTGTGTTTATATTTAAGAACAAAATAAACTGTATTTTAATGATAAAATAGGGACAACTTGTTTTGAATCCATTGCTCTGTATTTGTGTGTGTTGATTGTGTAAACCATCCAGAATGTCATCTTGACTAACAAGCAGTATAGAAATTAAACAAACAAGCCTGGGCAGATTTAAAACACACATAGACAAAAAAACAACTAGATCAGTATCACAAATTTCTAAGCAAGCAAAGAGAAAAAACCTATCCAAATAAAAAGTTTCTAAGGAGGAGGACAGGAGATGTGGGAGGAGGCAGGGGGAAACAACGAGGCCTTCTTCAGAAGATGATTCTAAAGTCCAGGTGCAGTCTGTGGAAGGCTCCATCAAATGGCCAAAAAGGCTGGGAGACAGAGATGGACTTCCCCATCAAATATGTTTAAATTACTCTTCAACATTCTTTCTGGTGGCACTTTGTAAAGCAGGAATATTGATCCTATGAAGGAAAAGGAGTGTCGAATTGATTTACTCTGAAAGCACTTTGATGATCAAACTGTTATCATGAAAAAGTAAGAAAGAAGGGTTATATATATTTAAGCTGTGCAAACTTGCCAGTTGAGGAACACCAACTAGCATATTGTGAAGGATCACTATTTAGTGCTGAAATCTTAAACCTAGCTCCTTCTCATCCTCATACTTATTCTTCTCATTTTTAGTTAAGCTTGGCACACTAGTCATCATTTTTAGGATTCAGCTGTAATCATACTCTGTAGCTTTGTATCAATTGGTCTCAAAGGGAGCTCCTATGCCTTAATAGTTTGTGTGAAAGGAGGTATTTGGCCAGTGTTGTTTTCATTTAGCTCTAAATCCATTACTTTAAATGGCATGAATGCAACATAGGGATATGACAAGACACTTTTGGAGAGCAACTGAATAAACTAGTAATTGTAGGGCTTTAGAAAAATGATGTACAACTGAGATTTATTTTATTAAAATTTGTTATAGTAATGAAATATAGGTAGATAGATGGTAGACAGATAAGAAGTATCTCCTGTGGTTTCCTCAGCTTTCCTTGACTTTTGTAATCCCGTCCACAGGTTGGTGAAATCAAAGCCCATGCAGCTGAATGGAAAGCCAATGTGACTGCAGAGTTCAGGGAAACTCGGCGGCGGCTGAGCGTGGAAATCCATGACAAGCTCCAGAGAGCAGCCACCATTCGGAGCATGGAGCGCCGGCGTCTAGGGCTGGACCAGAGAGCTCACTCACTGGATATGCTCTCCCCAGAGAAACGCTGCGTCTTTGCTGCCTTGGACAGCAGCCACTTCAAGGCTTCATCTCAGGAAAGCATCAACAACAAACCTAACAACCTACGCCTTAAAGGGACCGAGCAGCTGAGCAAGCATGGGCAGGGGGCATCCGAGGACAACATCATCAACAAGTTTGGCTCTACATCCAGGTTGACCAAGAGGAAAAACAAAGACCTGAAAAAGAGCATCCCAGAAGATGTGCGGAAAATCTACGAGACCTTCCGGAACTATTCCTTGGACGAAGAGAAGAAAGAGGAGGATACTGAGAAGGTGTGTCCCTCAGAGCATTCAAGTACTGCTGTTCTCACCGACTGTATTGAGCAGCACATGGACCTGGAGAACGGCATGATCCCCACCGAAACCAAAGAAAGGGAACAGGAAAGCAAATCATTACTTGAAGACAGGAATTAAATGCAGAAAACCCCAACTGCTCGTTGACTCTAATGAACCAATGTTAGTCTTTTGTATATGTACATGATATATATAGATATAGATAGATATATGTATCAAGACACGTGCCTTATACAGACTCCTGATTCAGTCTGAATTACATAGCATCCTAGAATCTTTCACTGTGCCATAATGACCGAAGCACTCTCTGCCAGGAGAAATCACAAGGCAAGCACTGGAGTAATGGCACCTGAAGGTGGAATATTGGCAGCACCAACCTAGTTACACTTATCACGGAAAACTCAACAGGTGCCAGGGTGTTACAGCTGTGAAGGTGAATAGCAGGGCAGGAATGTGAGAGCAGAGACAGACAGCTTAGAAGAGCATTTAGGGGCAGTGAGAAAAGAACAACCCACTTTCAATGGATCACAAGCTCCTTCTTTCACTGCTGAATTCTTTTCATTAAAAGGCAAAATAACGGGGTGAATGGTCAACTTTAAAATAAGGCAGTGTTTATGGTTTAGCATAGAATCCAAATATGATTGTTTTCCCTCAGTTTCTATGAAAAGAAACAAATAGGTAAATTAGCTTTCAATATTTCCCCCCACCTCCCATGCACAAAGAACCCGGATGCTGTGGAAACATTGGCGAAGACAGAGCAGATGTTTTTTCCGGGAAAAAGAAAAGGAAATGCAAGAAAACACCATATTTGTGAATGTTTCTTATAACAAATGACAAATTTAAAAAGGGAAAAATAAGGGGGGAATTCACATCCTTTGAAGAAATCCATGTTATAAAACTGATAATACACTGGGGAAAAAAAAACTTTAAAACTCAAAAGCTGCATTGTTTAAGGGAGGAAAAATATATAACCTTGTGCTTGGTTCAGTAAGCAGTGAGCCACTTGATTTTTAAAATGTTTGCATCCACACTTTGTATCACTGAAGGGGCTTCAGTTTTAATGCTTAATACTATGAAGTCAGAAAGCAAACCCTTTGCATGATGTCAACTGTTTGCTATTTTCTGTAGCAGACTTTGAATTTTTTTAAAGAAGTAGACATAAGTGCATATACCATACAAATTCAAGGGACGGAACAGCTTTCAGCTCTCAGGGCTCTGTGTCCTTACTGATGGTTAGGGTTAGGTGGTTAAGGCAACTCCCTAGAACAGTGAGAAAACATGATCTAGTATTTTAAGTGCTTATAGCTTTAAGTGCCATTAATAGCATCATATTGTGCAACTGTTCAATCACATACCTTGCTGAATATTTTCTGTTCATTTCTACTTTTATTTTCAATTGGCTGGCTGGCTGGCCTGCCTTCCTTCCTTCCTTCCTGCCTTCCTTCCATCCGCCCATCTGCCCTTCCTTCCTTACAAGCTAAGCAAAAATCTCTTTTCATTGCAAAACAAACAACAAACAAGAAAAAGCAATTACACTTCATAAGAAAACTGCAAGTAGCTTCAGATGTCAAAATGGATGTCCAATGAAAAAGACAGGAGAAAATGAATTAATGGGAATTGTGTGTGTGTGTGTGTGTTTGAGAAATGCTGGTGATAAAAGGGAAGTTTATTTGTAATGCAAATGCAAGCTCACTTGTTTTCTGGGGAACCTTTAGTTATTCAGAGACTAGCCCTAAATACTGGATCGCAGTTGTTGATTTTTCCCCTAAATCCACCAAACACTTTTCAACAGTATACATTTCCATATATCAGAAGTGGGCATCTAAAGAGTTTCTGACACCCCAGAACTGTTTGCGGCTGCTCCTGCCTTTACCCTTACTACATTCATACTATCAGCCCAACATAATTTATGGAGATAATAAAATGGAATAGTTTCTCTAATCACATCTTGGCAACTGGGAATGAAAGTTGGTGCCCCAGGTTTGCAACATATTGTCGCTGGGCTTTTGACTCTCCATCTCCACTCGCCTCAGGCACAGGGGCTCTTGAACCAAATAGTTACTTGATCTTTCCCTCTCTCCTCCCTTCCCCAAAAAGCACATAATGAGGAAAACAAATTCTATATTATACTAGGGAAATAGATGAAGTACATGGAGCATGAGGGCTTCCACATTACAAGGATTCTTGTTCATTTCCCCCCCCCCTTCCTGGTTATTGCCGTGTGTGGATTGGAAGGCTTGTTTTGTCTCCTCTCATGCTAGCAACCTGTTGAGCTTGTTCCACAGAGCTGGGTGGTAGCCATTGGGTACCATCCTTGACTTTCTCTGAATAGCCCCCCATTAATCTGCATGAGCTTGCCCTGTTGGTCACACATGCTGACCATGCCAGTCTCTTCCTCTACCCCCCCCCCCCATCCCTCCCTCCGTTCCCTCTCTGAAGCTCATTTCCCGACTTTGGAGAGCAGCCGGCACACTTCTTCCCATGCTGGCTGCAAGGGGACAGGGAAGGGGCATTGGAGCTCCAGCCCCAGCCTTGGGGTCAGAACCCTGTCTCCACCCTTGGAGCTGGGAATCTGAATGACCCTATGTTGTCCCCTCAAATTATCGTGTGTCATTTGATTTTCTGTTTTAGGAGTAAGCAGTTGTGGCACACAGCGAAGGGGGGTGCTTGGGATTGGGGTGGGGGGAGATGCAAAGAGGGAGAGGACAGGTTGCTAGCAGCTTCCTTGTGTCCTGCACTGACATTTCCTGAAAGAACACCCTGGAATCAGCTGAACTGGAATGTGATCGATGCAGGGATGAGGAGCCAAACTGGATGCATTAATTGGTTAGAAGCTTTGAGTGAGCTCTCCCGTGAAAAGTGCTACTTCAAATGCTTTAAAAGGTGGTTAGAAAAACAGGGAACTCTCTACCACCTTTGCAATCTAGGGATTTATTGAACAAGGCCAGCTGCTAATGCATATCTGCAAGATTATGTAGGTACCAGAAATTGCATTCTCTTAACACG
The DNA here is from genome assembly GCF_004798865.1 of Varanus komodoensis. Classification (NCBI taxonomy): domain Eukaryota; kingdom Metazoa; phylum Chordata; class Lepidosauria; order Squamata; family Varanidae; genus Varanus; species Varanus komodoensis. The sequence goes on along the minus strand of NW_025335761.1, from coordinate 43,276,515 downwards.
CACTGTGTGGTAACCTTGAGAGGGGAAGTAGGATTAGCTTGAGAACTCAAATCACACCATCTGATGTTTCAGAGGGCTAAGTGTTAAGACTTTCATCCTTTGAACATTGGACATGTGGTGTTGAAAGGGATATGGCTACTACTAAAGACCGGCAACTGGATGTGTTTTGGCCACCCAGGCTTTTGATTATGGTGATGATTCCAAAAGTATGTACCAGGGCATGCTGGAAGAAAGCTGCTGGCAGGCTGCTAAAAGTACAATCATCCACAAAATGCTTGCTTGCTTGCTTGCTTATTTATTTATTACATTTCTATACCATCCAATAGCAAAGGCCCTCAGCAGTTCATAACACGCACACACACATACAGAGAAACTTTGGTGAGCCAGACTACCTATCACTGAGGATGTCTGCTGTGTCTCTCTGTGAGTCACTGCTCTAAGGTAGTCCACCTTTCCATCAGCTTCACTGGGGTGGGATTTTTTCCTTCTCTGAAATGGGTGGCTTTACAATCACCCCAGAGACACGGCAGTAAAATTACCTGCTCTCAGGGCAAACTGCTGCTTCTTCCAGAGTGGTGAGCTGGAACTGGGGGAAAAGAGCGACCAGTCATTTCACATTTATAAGGATTAGTTCATGGAGAAGGACACCCACTGAAATCAGCCACTGCATAAATGGTTGTGTTGCTGTTAGATCTGAGCTGAGCTGAAGATGCCTGCTTGAGAAGTCTTGGCTCAAATTTTAAGCAGTGGGGGGGGGGGGGGGGGGTAAAACTTTTTGAAATTTTTTTTATAGGTGGGGAATGACTTATCGTTCCTTTGCACCAGTTCCACCCGAGAGGGAGGGCGGGTGGGGG
>NW_025335761.1:43225349-43275561 GCF_004798865.1 Varanus komodoensis | reverse complement strand
GGGGGGGGGGGGGGGGGGGGGGAGGTACAGAAGCTTCTGCAACTTTCTGTTGCAGGATGGGCAACATATTGTGGGAGGGTGGGGAGCACACCCCTTCCCCCTCTCTAGAGCTCTTCCTGGTGACTATCAGTTTCTGGCTGCTATCCCTTTTCTCCCCAAAGCCCCCAGGAGTGACATCCCATGAAGTTGTCCCATCACTCTTGGAGGATTTACGGTGTAAAAAATGGTAGCCAGCAAAGGAATTACAGAGGCAAGGACCAAATTTCTACCTCACCCTGAATTTCAGGCCTCTTAAAAACCACTTGGAATATCTTCTGAATGTCACTGTGTGCAAATGGTGGGTGGGTGTTTTGGGGGAGGGTGACTTACTGGCTCAGCATTGCCCCCTGTTCTGTGATGGGATTCTGGCAGTGTGCACAGGGTTTCTCCAAAAGTTGGCCAGACTGAAACCTGCTTACTTTCAGCAAGGTGGCTGCCTCATTGGTTTGCAGACCCCGCTCCTGACCCATGGGGGATATTTAACTCACACCCCCTGCATGCTGCCTCTGATGTAAACATCTGTCAGAAGCAACTCACTTCAAATGCATAGTAGCAAAAGTGAGCACATAAGATAAAAGTCTGCTTTGGTGAAACTGTCAGAAAGAAAGATGGCATTTGTTAATGCAGGTACCATTAGCAGCTCTTCAAGGTGGCCTGAATATTAGTTTTGGCCCCTTTCTTCACTAATGATAGAACTCCACTTGGGAATTTGGAAGGTACATCTTGGGACATGGTCAAATGTGTGGATTTCTACAAATGGTCCAGCAACTCCACCCTCATGCATTTTACCACCCATGCAGTTTGAATGTCACAGGTAAAGGAAGGGAGTGGGTGAAAGTCTCCACTGAATGGAGTATTTGCATTCCAGTGGAGGCAGTTTAAGGTTTTCATGCACATCTATGTGAATGAGATTGTCACTGAAGAAACTGTGTTTTACTTTTCCGCACGAGTTCTTAAATACTTCAAATATGGCATATTTCATGTTTTCAAAGTGCTTCGCACCTGTCCACTTGAGGGCAGACCAGAAACGAACACACAGCTGCTGCAGGAAACAGCAGCCTCACGATTTCTCCACTCTACCATAGTGTCTCATAGAATGTATCCAATATTGTAAGAGCATCACGGTCTGTGTCTTCCCTCCCTCCTTCTACATCAGCCTTTCCCAGGCTGGAGTCCTTCAGAGGTTTTCACCATCAGCTCTCCAGGCATGCTGGAGACAGTACACCTCAAAGCATCTTCAGGTCATCAAGCTGGAGAAGGGGGCTCTACAGGATTGGTTGTCGATGGGAGGAAAGCAGGACATCAGTAACTTCACACACAGTAACTTCTACCAGACCTCACAGAGGCAGACGTACGAACATGGTTGCCATTTCTGGTGAAAGGTGTGGCTGTCATGTCTCAACATTCATATCTAATTTGCCCCTTCACACACACAAATCTTGCCTGAAAACTGGCAAGGCACACTGGGGCCTTTCTGTAAGGATCATGGAAATACATAATTATAGTTATTATTTATTAATTTGTTAGATTTGTGTGTGGCCTTCTTTCCTCCAAGGAACCCAAGATCCTCAAAAGAACCCTGTAAGATTGATTAGGCTGAGAGTCAGTGACTGGCCCAAAGTGACCCTGTGGCTGGGTCATGGCTGAGTGGGGACTAGAATATGGAATTCCTGAGTCCTGCTCTGACACTCCAACCATTACACCCCACTGGTTTACTTAATGTATTGAATCAATTTATACACTCCTTAACATAGTTCAAAAAATTATGCCCAGAAACCAAAGGTCAAATATAGGGTTGGGACAAGATTTGTAGATTTTATGCTCATACCCTTCCTTTCTAACATGGGTCATTTGTGATTTAGTGCAGTATAACTATATTGGTATTATTCTCACCCAAGCTGTGGGAAGCTAAATTTCCCTTTAACCTTGACCTTTAAGGTTGTCAGAATCCATCAGAGGACAGATGATGGGGGTTATTTTGAAATATATCTCAGGAGGATGGCATTTTTATGAAAAAGTGATATGTGCATAGACTTGGAAGGAATGAACAACATTTAATGGGATTACAACTTTTTGTTTAATGCTTTCTGACCGTTTCTTGTTCCCTACTTATTTCTTGCTCATTTATCTATTCCTCTCCCTTTATTTTTTGTCAGTGGTTGCAAAGGCTTTACTATTTCCTTTTCTCCAGTGCATATAACAGCTGGTTTATCCTCTGTGAATCTTGAAGTAAATCTTTATCGATAAGCCACTGTATGGGTGGCAAACAATTGCAATCTCTTACATGGATTATGAGACACAAGCTATTCATGTGAGATGAGAATAAAATAATCACAAATGTAAAGCAAGATGGAGGCATTTATTTAAGTAAAAGCCACTGGAGAGAAATCAAGAGTAAATAAACAAAATTAACAGCAGAATCCTTTCTATGTTAACTTAGAAGTAAGTCCTACTGTGTTTAGTATTGTTTCTTAGTAAATGTGTTTAGGGTTGCCATTTAAAGCTACTGTTGAACAAACATCTATCTGGGAGTAAGTTCCATTAAACGCAATGGGACTTCTGAGTAGACAGGCATAGGACTGGGCTATTAGACTATATTACTTTCTTTGAAGTAATTCCAACTGAATTAATGAGTCTACCTTTGGAGTGAACACAGGTTCAGGGCAGTGATGTCTTACCATTCATTTTATTTCAAAGTGACTTCTCATCTTTTTTGTTCTGCAGCCAGATAAAATATGTTGCTAATGTGAGATGTTGCAACATACAAATGAAATCTATTATTTAGATGAGAGTATGAACAATTATTTGATCCAGAATGCAACAGAGAGAGATTGCACTTCAGCATGAGTCAAGTTGATCTTATGGTATCATGATGAATGGTACTTGTGGGATTTTTAAAACTGCATGCATTTGTATTTTTCTTTATAGGGCAGAAGTCTCTCTTTCATCTCCATCAATGACCCTCCCCTTCCCTCCCCTTCCATACTGCTTCAACCTTTCTGCTGCCATATGTTGGTTTCCAAATTGCACTCAGCTTGTGTTCTAGACATGAAATTCTGATATTGCTTACATTGCAGAGAAAATAGACATTTGGGCAATGAACTCCATAAAGAAAGCACCAACTGACCTTCACAGCCTTCCCTGTAAATCCAGGATTCAACTTTTGCATCCATCCTGCCACCCACAAGTCTTTATTTTTGTCTCTTTCTGTGTACTTAAAAGAAAGTGAACGGTGCCTAACAAGATATGCAATTCATACATACCAGCTTTCAGTGTATCCCTTAACAGCTTCCAAAGCCATGCAGAAAATATACCTGTCACCCTCAAGCAAGTGAGATCTGTGCATGGAGGGGTTCCTCTGCATGCCTGATGCCTATCTTGATTGGATGTGTGCCTAAATGCAGGCATGGATATGCATCTCGAAGTGCAGACAATTTGAAGTGTATCCCAGTGCTGGCGTGCATCCCATCTCCATCCAAGCTCTTCTGACGTGGCTACATGTGTCTTTGGGTGCATCCGAGACTACCAGGTGTGACATGTGGCTAGTTGTCCATGATTACAGTTGTATTGGAACTATCAATTGTAATATTAAGGATGAGCAGGATCTGCTTCAGGACTGAACTTTCTTAGTGCTAGTTCGGACCCATTTGAAAACAATGGAGCACATTATTTCAATGTTTATGTCTTGTATGAGTGTTGGAATTTCTCAGAACTCAAAAGACTTTGGCTGGAAGGTCAGAAGTCAGTTTCTGCAGAATGAAGATGTGGACATGGAATTAAGACTGGGGTTGGGTGAGGATTCCTCAAAGCACAGCAGTGTACATGTGTGGCCTAATGGCCAGTTTAGATCTCTGAGCCACTAGCGGTTCTCTTGCAGAAAAGTTTTATATTCCCCTCTGTTCCACCGCTATTATGTTTCTCTATGATTTCACAGTGCTTTAGAGAGGCGTTGTTAGAACACAAAGATTCTGCAGTCAATATCATTAGCTGGGTACCAAGCCAAATATATTTCCTAACATCTCAATAAGTAATGCTGCTACAATTTTTTTTAATGTAATGTAATGTTTTTCAAAGATGGGTAAAACTACAACAAAGACCATCCGGAGGATTGCAACTATTTTTCCTGTTGTCATGTTTCTTCTTCTTTCAAGACTTTTTCTTTCTAAGATAGGTCTTCTGTTTGCATTTTGCATGTGCGTGCCAGGGTGCCATCAATATTGTTGTGGCTCAATAAATAGGAAATGATTGAGGAGCTGGAACATCTCCCCTGCAAGGAAAAGTTACCAATATCAGAGTCATCTTAGCTTAGAAAAATTGTGAGAAAGGGTAGAGGGAAATTATAGGATGGAATGTACACAATTATGTATGGTTTGAAGAAAGTGGACCAGGAGAAGGCTTTTTCCTACTCTCATCATACCAGAATCTGGGGTATTCCCATGAAGCTAAATGGTTGGGAATTCAGAACAGATGTGGGTGTACTTCTTCACACAGCATATAATTAAGCTATGGAAATTGCTACCACAGGAAGTGCTGCTGGCCTCTGGCATGGGCACCTTTAAAAAGAGCATTAGGTATGGAAGGTAAGGTTATCAATGGCTACTAGTCATGATGGCTGTGCATTATCTCTCCATACCATTTCCTGGGAATGTGAGCAGAAGGGTGCTGTTGGTGATCATGTCCTGTTTTGGAGTTGCATTAGGCACATGTAGGAACAGAACACTAGACTAGATAGACCTTTGGTTTGATCCAGCAGGACTTTGATCATCTTGCATTTTGGGAAATCAGTATGGAAGGGAGGGGAAAGGACAGACCGGAGTGAGAAAACCAGTCTGTCTAATGCCCTTTGCTCAGTTATTCTCAGGGTCAAACAAAACATGTTGTCAACTTAATCACAAGCCATTGCATTTTTTTCTTTTTAATGTAAATAGCAACTGTAGGGGCACATGATCAGGACTGAGAGTCTACCACGTTGGGAGGCAAGTTTCAACCTTTCCTTCCCATGCCACAAATCCCAGTGATCTGGTTCCTTGTAGTAAGGCATGAATGAGCCTTCACAGCCTGGGTAATACAGGGGTGTTGAACTTCTTTGAGTTTGAGGCCATTTTCATAATATAAAATCATATAAATTAAAAGCACAACTACAAGCACAACAATACAAGAAATAAACAACACCCAACCAATTAAAAATCCTTTGGCAACAGACTAGTTTATATGCCATAAATAATAAAAGCAACCTTGCCTGTTGGTGGAAGGACACCAGAGAGGGGCCAATTTAGCTTCCTTTGGCAGGGAGTTCCATAGCACAGTGACGGGGTTTCTGGGCGCACTGGAATCAAATCACAATTCCTGTTGAACTTGTTCACAAAACTGTATCACCCATGCATCCTTATTTGAAGAAGCACCTTCAGGAGGTCATCTGATGGCAGAAGGGAGCAGCTGAATCCATCCTGACCTGTCCGTTGCGTGTTGGTTAAGCGGTGCTTCGGTGCAATTTCTTACTGCATCCATATGGCTTTGATAGACACAATCCATCACTGTAGGGAGAGACAGAGAGGAAGAGGCAGCCATCAATAATGCAATAGATTTCATGCATGGATTTTAACACAATCTGATTTGCTACTCATCAGCATTCTGCCCTGCTCCTTAGCTGAGACGGCTGAAGGAAGTTCATTCTGGAAAATCATTTATCATTCACTCCACCACCACCCCTTCCAAAGCACTTATTTAACAATCTTAATTAGCTGACCTCATTGTGTCAGAATATGCTAGTAATACCTTTTTGCTGATGTCCAGTCTAGTCTAAACTGAGTTTATCAGAAAACATAACAGGTATGTTTTCAGATACAAGCCTGTTCAATGGTCCATTTAGCTCAGTACTGGAGCTCTTTTGGGTCTCAGGCAGAGGCCTTTGCATTCAGAGTTCCCAACTGGAAAGCCATTCCAGGAAAATCAACCATGCAATAGGCAGAAACTGTCAGGTTTTCATTTGTTCTCAGCCTGACTGGCTGCAGCCTAGAGACTGATGTGGCACATGGGAGGATCCCTTCAGGAGACAGCCCAGCTGCTCTTCAGTCCTCACCCCAGCCTGTGTGCTGGGTGGAGCTTTAACAAGGGGATGTTTTGCCTGAGCAGGGCTAGATCCTGCTACGGAGCAGCCCATTTGTGTGGTTCTCCGATCACACAATGCTGGCACGCAACCTCCAAGCCATGGCCCTACTCCCAGGAACCAGCCCCATCCTTGCCAGGGAAGATGCCTGTGCCCCTCTCCCCCTTGCCATCTGTGGCAGACAGGGTGGGGAGAGAGGCCAAGCCAGGGCTGAGCTCCCTTCAAGCAGCTGCAGCGCAATGTGGAGGGGAAGTCTCCCTGCGCCTGCTTCCTGTGGGGAAGCTGCTCAAGCACCGCCCGGGCTGCCTGCCCTTTTCTGCCACAGCTGCCTGCATGACAGGGCAAGCCTGAGCCTCTGGGCAGCCAGGGACTCCAGCTTCCCACTTGCTATCGGAGATGCTCCGATTACAGATTTCTAAGTAACCTTAGAATACGTAGCTGTCCAAATGCACTGTTTGGGACGCAGAAAGGAACGACCGGAGGCCAAAGCAATGCGCCCTTTTGTTCTCTTAAGCACAAACTTTCTGAACCCAAAATAGGAACAAATGGACCGGAGAGGGAGAGGTTGTGCATGGGCGCTCTGGCGAGATTCCCAGGCACGCATGAGAGATGGCTTGTTTTGGTGGGACCAATAGCTCAGGCTCTGAGGATGATGTGGGGATGGCTGAACCAGACCAGGCTCAGCGCTCACACTCGGATAACGGGTTTGTTGTTGTAACAGACAGGTCTGCCCCTGCACACTCCCCCTGCAGCGCCAGTCCGAGTTTTTCCTGGACGAAAGTAGCTCAAGGAGGGAGGGCCCAGTCTCCCTCCCTCCCTCCTCTTTGGGAATGGAGCAGATGAAGGGTGGGAATGGGGGAGGTTTCTCAGATGGAGAACACTGGCCTCCTGAAGACGTGGACCCAGCAGCACAGTCTCAAGCTGGCCCAATTGGGTGCTCAGAGTGCAGAACGCGGGTGGGCCTGGTTCCACAGTGCCGCTCCTTCCAGAAACAGGCCCCCAAGGGTTCATAAGCAAAGGTTTTGGGAAAGGGGGGCAGAGAGGGTTCAACATCTCTGTGTGAACGCCCAGAGGCTTGTGAATACTTAGAGTTTTCTGTGCAGAATACTCTTACAAGAAGTGCTGGAGGCACTGTCTTGCTTGGGAGGGGATGCCTAGCTCACCACAGCAGGGCAGTGATGGTGTGGGAAACCGGGAAGATGATATTGTTGGGAAAGGACACTGGAAGCAGCATCCACTGAGAAGCAGCCTGCCAGGGCCACCCACACGCACTCCGGCGGGAATGGCACATGTAGCGCTTTGCTCCCCTGAAGCTGCTGCAAAGTCATTGGTGGAAGCAGCAGTGGGCAGTGCTGGGCAGAGTGGAGAGTGAATGGCAGGCACAGACGGTCGGAGCTGAGCCTGCTGCATGAAGCCTGCCCTGCACTCCTGAAGGTGGCCTGCTACCCCCGAGAGCAGTGGAGGATACTGTCTCGTTGCCACAGCTGCAGGGAGCTTCAGCTCTTGCTGCCAGCGCAGTCAGATTCTGGTAACGGGCCTGGGAGGGGAGCGCACCTGGTCATTCGTCTCAGGCTGCACAATGTCTAGGGCTGGCCCTGCTTGCAAGAGTTTTGTGTGTCCACAAGCAGGTATTAAACACGACTAGATTCAGATAACATGGGAATCTACATTCAGGGACTAAGTGTGGGTTGTTGTTGAACTGTGGGTAGTTGCTGAATGCATGAGTTAGTGTGTTGTGTAAGCTAGGAATGCGCAAGGAATTGGTTTTGTTCAGATTTCTTGGTTTTGTGATTGTGAACTCCAGACTGCTTTGCAGCATCCCAGAGTCTGAATTCCTAGTGAGCACACCCAGCATTTGTGGGGTGCTTGCCAGATTGCCTCTCTTGCATCCTGCAGCCTCTCCTGGTGGGGAAGGTTGCCAGCCGCACACCTGTGGGTCTGTGAGCATTCATGGACTTCCTCCTAGTTTTGGTGGGTCCAAATCCACCAATTTTGGAGGGGTGGATTCCAAAAGGGTTCATCCCAATCCTAGTGTTCCCAAGTGAGATAACAAACTAAAGAATCCTCATTTCACAATCCAACAACAAAACATGAATTCTCTTCTTGGATTGTTCATGGTTAAGAAACCATGGCTTGTTAGCCCAGCTGGAGGTTCAGACAACACGATAACCCACATTTCAGATGCAAGGCACACTCAACCACTACTCACCCTAAATGTGGGTTATCGTGTTGTCTGAACCCGGTCTAGATGGTTCCCCATCCATTCCACTGCTTTGATCATATATCTCTCCTTTACGTTCTTGTTCAGCTTTTTATATAGACCAGATTTCCATCCAGCTAAAGATATTCATGTACACCTAAAGATATTCACTATATACTAGTTGTAGTGATGTAATGCAGTAATGTACTAATGTAAATGTAAAGTAATAATGTATGGGTGTGAAAGCTGGACAGTGAAGAAAGCTGACGGAAGAAAACTGATGTGTTCAAAACAAGGTGCTGTATGACAGCTTTGGGAATACCCTGGACTGAGAGAAAGATTAGCAAGTGAGTCCTAGATCAGAACTTTCCATAGAAGCATAAATGATGAAACTGAGGCTGATGTACCTCAGACATATCATGGGAAGGCAAGACTCATTGGAGAAGACAATCATGATGGGAGGGGGAAGAGGAAGACCAGCGTGAGATGGATTGAACCCATAAAGGAAGTCACAGCCTTGAGTTTACAAGAACTGAGCAGTGTTGTCAAGGGCAGGATGTTTGGAATGCTTTCATTCATAGGTTGCCATACATAGGAGATGACTTGATGGCACGAAACAACAAAAACAAAAGTTATTCTGTACAAACATGACCCCTAATTTAATGTAGGAAGGAATTTAGGGATGGTCTGGACAAGATGGTCTCGACCCAGCCTGGGCCCTCATGCTGCTTTAGTTCAACTAACTGGATCATAGTAAAAATGTGCAATTCGACATTTTTCATAACATAATGAATAATGTCATTCACAGGGATGTCAAAAGTCAGAGATGATGTGACAGAACATAATAACAAGTTGAACAACAGTCATATTAATGGATATAACATAAGCCCTGAATCATTTATGCAGTAATCCCCATTTCTGGATGCAGCAACTCAAGCAACCACAGATCCAGTACAAATTTGTTCTGAAAATAACAGAAAAATGTCAGCTTTTTAATTGACTCTCTGCTTCTCGGTAAGGAGTCTAAAGAGAATATTTTTGTAAGTTGATTAACACTTTATAATGGGTGCTTAATTTGGAAATATTTAAACACTTATCAGTATGGTGCCGTTTTAACCCCACTGCTGAACTGATTGAAACAGCAACAACTCTCACAGAGAGAATATTTCTTCATGAAATCTAAGTTAAAAGAAAAAGGGAAATGAAGAAAAATGTGCTTTCTTCAATTATTTTTAAATCTGAAATCTCACACCACAGAATAAACCCTGTCCATGGTGTTCCCTTCCTCATCAGGTCAAAATGTACGTCATGTGTTTGTCAGTGTGGCTTGGCGGTTAGACTATTTGACTGGAGAACAAAGAGAACCTTCCTCTCTTCCTCATCTGGCCGTGAAACTCTGGGTGACTTTGGGCCAGTCACTGACTCTCAGTCTAACCTACTTCGTGTGGTTGCTGTGAGAATAACTGGAAAGAAGGAGGATCCTATAAGCCAGTGGTTTTTAACCACTGTTCCATGGACTGTCGCCTGTCCGTGGGAGATTTCCTGCTGGTCCGTGGGGGAAGGGAGTGACATCCTGCTCGTCATGGACCAGCACGGGGGCTAGCTGTGCTTCACCACCTCTTCCTTGATTGGCATCACACCAATGCCACCAGGCAGGCAGGGAGGGGAGATATGGCTTGGTGGGAGCCAACTGGGAGCCACACTGCACTGATTTCGGTATTTGTTCTTTTGCTGGCAATTTTTGCTGCTCAGTTTCTGGTCATTTTGTAGATTTTCTTTTCTTTTCTTTTTTTTTGGTATTGTGTCTGGAAGCTAATACACAGAATAGTGTATTATGCGCATGGTGCTTTTTGTTTCTGCCTCAGTGGTCCCCGAGGTGGTTTTCCTGTTTGCACTGGTCCCCAGCTGTGGAAAGGTTGAAAACCACTGCTATAAGCCACTTTGGGCTCCTTGCAAAAGGAAAAAAATGGTGGTTTATAAATGTAATGTAGTAATACCAGTACATTTCACTGTGTATTTTGACTTGCTATGTTAAAGGACAAGGTTTTCATGAGTGGTTTAACAAAAGGCCCCCGATAACATATTCCAGAGCACCCTTCACTAACTTGGTGCTGCCCAGATACTGAGGAATTCAACTCCCATCAGCCCCAGTCAGCTTGCCCACTGGACAGGAGGCAAGGCCATTTCAGACTAAGACAGGGACAGGGAAGCTCCAGCCCACGGGCTTCATCCATCTCACAGAGGTTGCCAATCTGGCCTGCAGAGACTTGGGCTCCCTCTATGGGGTTTCCCTCTTGTTCCCCTGAATGGGCCCCATCCCTGGGCTTGGGAAAGGGGCAGGGCAAGGATTCCCCACATTCTCTCCTTTCCAGGTTTGACTTTCATCAGCAGAGAATGCTTGCATGCAGCTAAGAGAGCCAGTGTGGTATAGTGGTTAAGAGTATGGGACTGGGACTCAGGTGATCTGGGTTCTAGTCCCCACTCGGCCATGGAGCCAACTGGGTGACTTTGGGCCAGTCACAGACTCTCAGTCCAACCTACCTGACAGGGTTGTTTTTGTGGGGATAAGATAGAGGAGGAGAATGATGTAAGCTGCCTTGAGTCCTTTGTAGGAAAAAGGCAGGATATAAATCGAAAAGTAAATAATAAATAAATAAAAATATAAAATAAGCAAGTTCTCTGGAACTAAGGTGTCAAGATCATGACCCTGCACCCTCCCTCCCTTCAGGAGATTCCCCTAATTTCTTCACTAATCACAGTTTTATGTCATTTTATTGCCTTATTCTGAGTTTTCATTAGTAAGGATTAGTGGAGCAATCTTAAATTCACCAAGAGTGCAGAGGAGGGGCTGATGGATGGGGTGCACCATGATTTCTATTGGTGGAGAAAGAGAGTTTCACTGATGGAAAGTTTTGCTGCTGTTCCTGTCCAAATGGGGTGGGGGCAGATTGGGAGAAACTCCAGAATAAAAGCCCCCTTCTTCCCTGGACACACCTCTGAAATCCAGAAGCTGATGTGCTTTATTTTCCCGCTACTAAAAACGATGACAGTATTCCCTCCACCCCACTTTCGAGTGAAGGAAAAATGCGCCTCACCTTCTGCATTGGCCAGCAGAAGCCCGGCAGTGCTTGGAAAATCTCTCTCTCCTCATTTCCATAGGATTAGCCTTCCCGTAACCCTTTGCGTTTGCTCTTAAGTTTTTTTCTTGTCAGTCTTTGCTGTTCTGCATTGTTTTATCATCACTTTCTTGCTATGTGTATGCTGTTTTGAATATTTTGGGCTTAGAAATAATTTAATCAACAAACAGGAACAGTATTCATTACTAGTCACTCTCATTGATTTTTCTCATGCATTACTACTCAAACTCAGTTAGAAGATCCTGGTTTATCCATTTACTCGTAGGACTTTTCTGGACATTTTGGGACATTTCTTATTGCATTTTAGCCAGCACACAATTCTCCTTTCTTTAAAATGGCCATATGTCATATCCAAATGCAAGGCTCCCCAAATGGCCATATGCCCTTCCCTGAACTCTAGCACTTTTATGCCATCTGTCAATAATTTTGTCATATTTTTCTGGCATATTTTTCATATTTTGCATGTTTTCCTACATTCTAAAAGGCTGAAATGCCTCTCCTGGGGCTTGCTTACTGGCAGCAAAATCCTTTGGGTTTCATAGGTACAATCCTATTGATATGCCCTCAATGACCAGAAGCCCCCAACTTTGGAGGCTTCCAACCATCTAATACAGAGCAGGATGAGAGATGGAGACGACCTTCATCTCCTTGTTCTTCAACCTCCTGCATTTTTTGCAGGATGGGCTTTTTTGCTTGTCCAGTGATGGCATTTCAGAGGAGGGATGTAGGCTGGATTGGCCTCGATAGCTTATAAACTGGCCTCCCTGGTCTCCTCTCCAGCCTGTCCACTGAAACACCCCCTTTACTGCCCCTCCAAGGTTATTTGCCAACCTTGAAGGTCAACTGGTGTGGCCCCCTTTGCGCCAGCTGCAGGGGGGCAGAGAAGGGGTGGTTGATTTCTGACTCCCCCTTCAGAAGTCAGAGCATTGCCTCCCATCTTGGAGGATCCCCACTATCTAGCAGCCCCTCAGACAAAGCCTAGTGGCCACAGCATTGCTCCCTTAAGCTATAATCTGCTGGTCCTTTTTTGGCACTTTGTCCACAGCAGTTTTGTCTTTGGCCTCGTCCACTGCTGGAGTGAGGGACTGAAAGAGACTCTAAAAATAAATTTGGCTTTCAGGAAGAAAGATGTTCAACAGCCTTGCTGTAAATGTTTGTGGCTGTTCACAATGGAATCAGGCCTTATAGCTGTCCATCCTTCAAAAGCCTTGGTGCGACCACAGAGCAGGTTGGCGTAGTTCCCAGGACAGCATGATAGTCCCTGTGATGGATGCTCCCAGACCCCAGCATCTTCCATTATGAGCTTTGATGAAACAGCAAATAAAAGGGGACATTGAAAGCAGGCACCTTCTACTCCTACAAAATTTATGGCTGCAGTAAATCAGAATGTTTCTTGCTAGAACTGGAAGAGCAAATGTTTCACAACACCCTCACATGTTTCATGCTGCACGTGGATGCAGCAAAAGAAGGAAATCAATTGGATTTGTACCACCACGTCTCCCTTCACCCCAGCTTTCTTTTAATATAATCACTGTGCTCTCGGATTACATTATGCTGTAATTATTTCCTGGGTTGGAAACTGAGTCTAGCACTGACTATGTAGAACTGTGTAGCAGGGCCATCAATCAGACACTTCCAGCTGGTCCTTCTGTATGATGATTAATCACTTCTCAGATGCAGGAGAAAAGTCCCCGAAAGATAGTCCACTCTTTTGAGCTACTTAACATTGCCCTTCCCATTTAAAACAATTAAACAATACTGTCACTATTGATTGGAGCAGCTGGGAGACACCCATTTGAAGATGATGAAGCTTGATCTTCAAGCATTACTCTTGGTGCAGAGACAATATTGTTCTGTCATCCATAAAGGAAATACTTTGCATCTGAAGAAGGAGCATTATTTTATATTATTATTATTATTATTATTATTATTGTTGTTGTTGTTGTTGTTGTTGTTGTTGTTGTTGTTGTTGTTGTTATTGTTATTTCTGTACCTCCAAAACCAAAGATCTCTGGGGCAGGTTACAATAGTTTATACTCTACAGTAAAATACAGCATAAAAGGCAAATACCAATAAACATAATTAAATTTTACTACAGAAATTAAAAACCTAAGTAAATGTCCTGCACCACCATTCTGTGGCTTTCCAATGTTGTCTGGGAGACCATAGGATCTTTTGGAGACCCAGCACTGAGATCTTGTGAAGCTGGGACTCCAGAGGCTGAGTCCCTGCTTCCCCTTTGCAGTCACCAGGGAAAGGACAGCACCTGCTTCATTCCCTAAGGCCACAAATGCACCTCAGAGGGGACAACAAGGCTGTGCTGGTGGGGGAGGGGCTGGGGCTGGGGCCTTATGCCCATTCAGATTGATGTCCTGGCCTCCTTCCTCGGTGTTCCATCTAGACAGCTAAGAATGGCTGTCTGGCTAAAAATCAGGCTATGAGTTGCAGTGGTGGAGGTAGTGGTGGATCACTGCTGTGCCTCATTCTGGACATAAGATGCATGTGCATTGCTGGTTGGGGACAAAGGGATTGCGCCACTAAATAACCAATACAAGTCCATACAACTAGGCCTGTTAAAAACACCAATTTTTTGGAACCTTGTTCCATTCCTGGGCTGGATTCCATTTCAGAGATATCTGGGGAGCTGCTTTCTTGGTGGAGCTAAAAGCAAAAGGCAAACGAACAGAGCTAGAAGTATGCAAAACTAAACACCCACATTTTTCCTTCAATGAGTGGTTGGGGAGCAGGGGGTGTGTCTAGGGGAAAAGGACAAGGCCATCTGTGGAATCCTGCAGGGTAGGCTGGGTCCCCAGGCAAGCTGGACTTACTCCCAGGACTGAAATACTGCAACCTGGCTTATATTATGTTTAAAGTAGTGAGGGTCAATTCACATGGCCTCCAACTGGGCCTTGACAAACCTGTGGTCCATCATGTGGGTTTGTCTGCTTTTTAGTCTGTGATGGACATTCTGTGAATTTATGATAATGGAAACTTCAGATGAAGGAAGCTGAGAAATAAAGAGAACAGAAGAAGAAGAATTAATAGTTTAGATTCAAACAGTATTGGCAGTAATGAACTGGGAAATCGTTTCTCTTGATAAAAAATGGTTGTCCGTTCAAGGGTGCTTTATGGTACCCGGGTCATAGATGTCTCCTTTGAGGTGCCCAACTAAGTAACTGAAGTTCAACAAACAATGCATCCATCCGTCTCTTCCCCGCCAGCTGAATGTGCAAGAAGGAACAGAGAAACGAAGAAAAAGGAGTGGTGGAAAGTGGGGGAAGGTGGGGGGGGGGGGGGAAGAATGGCAAAAAGAAAAGGGAAAAGAAAGTATTCATCTTTGGTGTTGATCTTCCTTACCATTGGCATGTACCTTGCTCACTGCCAATTTGTGGCCCTGACATTCAGGAAGGAATGCAGCCCTTGATGGAAAAGAAGGTTACCCTTTCCTGCTGGAAAGTTCATGAACCACTGGAAAGAAATTAACCGCTTGGTATAAAACTCCTAACAGCAGGGGGTTTTTTTTGTCATAGAACACACTGGAATGGTGTTCCGGTACCTTTTTTTGACGGATTCTTCCAACAGATTTTTCCAAGTGATTTTGAATTACCCTGTTGGGTGTAGCAGGTCAGCAGGAAAAATCATTAAAATAGTGCATGCGGGCTGCTTGTGTGTCCGTGCTGATTGTGAGGGTGCTGCTGGGCTTGGGACGCTGCTCGGCTTGGGATTGATCATGTGGTCGTGCGCTGAGTGCTTAATGCTGGCAGCAACCATTATGTTTATGTGTGTTTAGAGTGACTGGCTACATTCAAAAGGTAAATAAGTTCTTTATTTCAAAAAAAGTTGGTGAATTGAATATATATTTTTTTTAAATAAAAGATTAACAAGATGTGAGTTCCGGCACCTTTTTTTTTTTTTTTTTACAAAAAAAGCATTGCCTAACTGTAAACCCAAAAAGCTTTCCATCTTAATTTTCAGTTTTACTCTTTGCTTTCTAAAGTGAGTAAATGCCCTGACAAAGACTCAGGGTTTCCTTCACATTACATTTGCTCTCCGACCATTTAACGTATTTAGGGACAGCCTGCTCCCCCGGGTGAAAAGGAAGACCTCCTTAGGGACAGCGGATGCACTGCAGCAGATGCTTTTCGGTCTGCAGAGCAGTCGCAGATGGCTTGCGGCTTTCTGCTCCTGGCTGGGGTTCACTTTTGATTGCTAGGTGGAAATGCCTAGAAGCGGAAAACAAAATAACTGCTTTGGGGAACACTTCAATGGGTTTTTTTTTTCTGGACTGAAAAAGAGGCTTGCTATAATAATGTTTGTAATAATGCACAAACTCTTCCGTAAGGAAATGCTCTTAACTAAAGGCCTCCCTAGGAATGAAAGGTAGAGTCCTTCTTTGCAGGTAGACATTCACAAACTGCAATCTTTTCTATAGCACTCAGAAGATGCTTCAGATGGACCAATGGGGTGCCACTGTATGTGGGAAAGGGTCTATATGTGACTTATTGTACAGTAATAACAGAATCAACCACACGATACCAAATCTTTTTTTGGGAGAGTTAAAACTATGTTTCCCACTTGGAGGGAGGCTCTTGGCAGCCACTTTCCAGTGGTGGATGGGGCCAAAGATGGGTGGCAGCTGGTTTGCCACCATGTGAACAGAATGCTAGACTGGGTGGACCACTGGCTTATCTTTTGTTCTTGTGTTCTAAAGTTAAAGGCTAAAGGCAAAAAGCGTGGGGCTGAAAATGCCCACAATGCCAGTGAGGGGAAAGGAGGTGGGGCCAGGGTGAGGGGGTGTGGCCTTCTGGGTTTGAGGCCCAGACCAAAGGTTCTGCTCCTGTCATTTAAATCTTGTGGGTCAACTGCTGAAGTTCTTTTCCTTCATGGTGCTGTATGTGGTGAACACAACGACAACAACAAAATCCCCATAGACTATTCCCAGCTGTGTTTTGTGTAATTTTTTACCTGTCAGACAAGCTTCACTCTTCTACCTGGCAAAAATGGCAACAAGCCATTAAGCCTTAAGTGAGAAGCATCTGTGTTCAGCAGCTATGAGATGAGCATGCTCAATGACAACTGAATGCTGACTGCCTGTTGTGGGCATGGGAAAATTCAGAGAGTGGCAATGGAATGAAGGGGCTGCAATCCTGAACAGGAGTTCTCTAAACTGCAACATTTTGCTGCAGAATACACCCTACTTGCATTCCTTAATAGTTCAGAACCCAAGTCTAAGATCTTAGATTTGAACCCAAGTCTAAGACCTAGCCCTTTAGCTTTCCAGCTTTCGGCGTGATTAAAGAGAAGGTGGCTGCCTGAACATTATTATTCATATTATAATCATTGTGCTTCCTGAGGCAAACAAACCCAGGCTTCATATATCTTCCCAGGGCTACATCTGTGGCGTATACAAATCGAAAACAGCAACGGCCTGCTGTTTGCCATACGTGGCAATTACCTCAGGCACTGAAGGAGCACGGGGCTCTGAATTGTAGCCATAATTCTGGGACCGCAAACCTATTCATCACTGCAAGCTGTCTTTTTTCGTTTGTTTGTTTGCTTATTTGTCTGCAGAACTATTTAAAACAAAATTACAAAGATTTATCTTAAGTCATCAGAAAGTGTGAACAGTAAATCAAGTGATATTCTCTGAATCAAATGAACTCAGGTACAAGTCAATATTTGCATATAGAAAAGGAATATGGAACATGGCATGATTTCCGTCTCAGCGTTCAGAGTAAAATCCTGCACATGTTCAGACAGGAACTAAGCCCTACAGCTCCCAGTATCCAGCAGCCCCATAAACTGGGATGGAAGTCCTTGCAGCTCAGGCAGCTCTATACATACAATGGGGTTTTCTCAGTCTGTAAGAAATTTTTGAATCATGACAATGGAATGCCAACAAACCTTCCTTGGGAATCTGGAAAGGTGTGTGTGTGCGCGCGCACATGCACTTGCATGCATGTAGTCATTGGGCCCTTTTCCAGGTATTTTAAGGCAAGGGGGAATTTAAAGATATATGTTAGATATGGACCAAGATCAGGGAATCCATCTGTGGCTTAGTCTGTTGTGGGAACCCAGTCACAGCTGCACTGTCAACTAATGTACAGACAGAGTTCATCCAACACGACAAGCCATGGTGCCTCCCCTGTAATCCAGGGAAGGCTTGTTGTGTTGTCAGAATCCAACAGAATGTCTTGTTAACTGCTCTAGCTGGGTTCAGAAAACACAATAACCCCCCCCCCCCCAACACACACATATTTGGTGAACCCAACTGAAGAGTCTCATATTCTACCAGCCGTGCTCCTTCTATGAAGTCCACATACATCATTTTGTGACTAATTGTTATGAAACTGTCAGCCTTGGTCAGATGCTATTAAATCTACCAAGTGCTTGGCTTCCCACAGATAAATTTTTCCAAGAAATCAAGGCATGTCATTAGGATGATTGGCCTCTCTACTTATCCCCATTTAGTAGCTAGTCACTTTTTCATAATTACTAAGATATTTCCTATGGATTAATGTCCCTTTGAGCCCCCAAGGCATCTGAACTGAAATTAATCCCCAGGAAATGCCCTGTGTCTGAATTGCACTTAAAAAAATACAACTATATGGAATATCTAAATTAAATTTGGCTCTTTGCTGAAACTGCCCTTCTTAACATTGCAGGCAGTTGCCTTTGTGTTCAAATTACGAGTCACAGGGGAGGGTGTCTAATACCACGTGAGGCTATTTGACCACCTAACCCAGTAGAGCCCACTCTGATGGGCTGCATCTCTCCAGGGCTTTCAGGAGACATCATTCACATCTTACTCATTTTCAGAGGGGAAAAGTCCTATACCTCCCAGTATGCCTCAGCCAGTATGCTGGTTGGATCCTGAAGGCCTCTTCCTGTCTAAGCATGCATAGACAGAAATCTGGATCTAACAGCTAAACACAATTTCAGTAAAAATACTAGAATATTGTTGACCTTTTAGGTTGCATTTGATTTTTTAAAATCCAACCTTAAGATTATCTGGCTGAGTTTTTCTCAACATTGACTGAAAGATCAGCAAAAATGGTATTTAGTATAAGGACCTAGTAGAGTGACCGTTACTTCTTAGCACCTTTGAATTTGACCTGGAGAGTACCAAGCTTAAGGACTGAAAGGAGAGATATTAAAGAGATAGTTGGAACATTTGAGCTCCACTGCACTTCAACTCAACCACTGACTCATGCGCAAATGAGCTGGGATGCAATTCATTGTTTTTCATAGAGTTACAGTCACCCTTATCGGGGCAAAATCTTTTCCCCAGTAAAGAGATGGAGTTAAAAGATGTTCTACCAATCCTGTATGTATGTATTTTATTATATTCCTTTAAAGGTGCACACATTTTTGCTAAAAACAACAGAGAGACAAATCCACAAAAATCTCTGATTAGTAAATTAGATTTCTTCAGTGAATGGCAACAAAAAGCCAGCTTGTAAATCCTCAATTAATTCCAAGCCTGATACAAGGTGGTGGTTTAACTTACACTGGAATGATGTCAACTCATTGCTGGCTGATGACAACTCATCAACTCATGCCTACTGCTTCTTTTATCCCTTCAGGGCAAGCTGTTTCCTCAGATACCTTGACTTGTTTTCCATTATCGTTTGTGATCTCTTTTCAATTAACAGGAAAAGGAAAATAGCACAAATCAAAAGCAATTAAACATGGAAACTGCAAAAAGTTTGCCTTCTTCCAAAGTTGTGCAACTCCTCCCAGGAACTAAAGCACTAAATTTTACATTTTAAAAATTGTCCTATTGTGAACTGTTTTTCAATAAAAGCATACACCTTTTTGAACACAACCATGTGCCTGAAATTTTTGAACATGTATGCTTGCTTGCATCTGCAGTTGCAAGCAGGACTTGTCCAAATGTTTTGTGAGCACAAGTGAATTTTAATATGTCCTTAGACCCCGCCTCACTGAACTGCTATCAAGGTATCTCAAGAAATATCTCTCCCTGAAAGGATGTGGAAAAGAAACAGATTGGTCCTGAATCAAAAGGAGAGAAACTTGCAAAGCCAGAAGCATGGCTTCTAGATTGAGAGAGCTATTACTACCACTCTATACAACTCTGGTGCATCTGCAACTGGACTATTGTGTTCAGTTCTGGGCTCCACATTACAAGAAGGATATAGCCAGATTAGAATCGGTGCAGAGTAGGGCCACAAGGATGGTGGGCGGATTGCAGGGAAAGCCATATGAGGTGTGACTGAGGAAACTGGGTCTTTTTAGCCTGGAGGAGACTCCGAGCGGATCTGTTGGCGACATACAGGTATGTGAGTGGGTGTCACACGGCGGTGGGTAGAGACCTGTTCTCCCCTGAGGAGGAGGGCAGGGCATGTTCCAATGAAGCAAAGCTCAGGGAACCAAGGTTCAATTTGGATGACAGGAAGTACTTCTTGATGGTTAGGACCCCGAGGCTATGGAATGGGCTTCCATGGGAGGTGGTTGAAGCCCCATTGATGAGGGTGTTCAAGGATAGGCTGGACATGCACATGTCCTGAGCGGAGCAGGCTGGGGCTGGGGCTCAGACTAGATGGCTCAAGAGGCCCCTTCTGACTTGCTCTATCCTTCTAAACTATAGGAGAGAAGAAAGGATAGGGGGAAAGACCAATAAAGCACAAGCCAGCATGGATGGACAGTGGGTACAGAGCAAATCTGAGATTAAAAGATAGTTTCCAATCTATCAGGTCTCTTAGTTCTACCTGGGATGGATCCAGTGCAGCCTTTATGCTTACACCATTGGTGTCGCGCTCACAAAAGCAGCTTCTAGTACAATAGCAGTAGCAGGCACACGTGCAGCAGGTTTCCACAGAGAACCTGTCATGGCAGCATCCATTCTTGGCATTGTCCTGCAAGTTGTTGATGAGATGAAGCCAAAGGGATGCTGCCCTTGGTTAACGAGAACCACAGTACCATCTTCTTCCTTTAACTGTCTTAATGTGTTTGCTTTCTGCTGAAATGTGTTAAAATACAACTTCAGATGTTCATCCATTTATTTAAAAGATTGCTCATAAGCTAAGAATGGGCTGGCATCAGAGAGCTGATATGGTGGCAACACTGCTATTTATGTTTAAAAAGCCTCAATAGAGTTTTGAGCCCTATTATTTCTTCTTCCTGAACATTTCCCTTCAGTTCTGCACTGAATTTACCCTGTCTCACTCTTGGGTTGTACTTAACAAACATTCTGATCTCTTCTTTCTCCTTAGCAGCAGTCCTCATCCTTTTGGACTCCTGCCTTAAATTCCAAGCAGTTCACTACACTTTATTCCCCAACTTCAAAACTTGTTTTGTACCTTCCCCTCTTCCCCATGAATAATGGTTTGCACTTCTACAGAGCTATATTCAGCATCACTTATTTTACAAGTTTCTTTTCATTTATTTATGCTGCCTACAGGCATTTAATCTCATAAAGTAGCTGTTTCGTCATGCTCATCCTATCTTTTATTTCTGTGATGTTTTCTGTTCTTTGTCTGTCTTCCAGTTCTTGGCTTCCCAGATGCTTAATTTCTTGCTCTTGTCAGGGGCAGTGCTAGGTACAGAAAAATGGTGGGGGTGCGGAGGGTGTCAGGCCTATAGGCCAAAAAGAAATACACAGATTTGCACATACCATTTACATATTCTCCAGTCTGTCTCTCCCTGTGAGTGTATTTTTAAAGGACCCTAGATCCTAAGGACACCCCTTTGCAAAAAAAAAGGGAGTGTGGATTCTATTTGGGGGGGGATCCATCAAGCAGAAAGGGGGGCAGCAGTAAGTGAACCACTCTGGGCAAAAAGCCAGCTAATCCAGGAGATCATCAGATGCAACGAGGATCACCAGGGCCCCTGCAACTTTATTTCAGCAAGTTGCTCTCTGACAGCAGAGTGCTAGAGCAGAGATTTGGGGCTCCACAAGAAAAATCAGACTCCAGGACAGGTGGAAGCACTCCCTGGTGCTTCTCCCATCCTTGCTCAATTTCTTTCATGTTACATGTAGAAAGCTTTTCAGTTGGAATAAGAAATGAGAATAACTTGCCTTTCACCACAGTATTTGAAGTGAAGAGAAGACCTATCTCACAGCTGAAGATGGAAGGCAAATAGGCTTGCTTCACATTTTTCTGTGGTGAAACCTAGTTTGTATTTCCCACGTTAACAAGTGAATTCAGGTGTGTTCAGTGATTGTGCTTCTCCAAATAGTGCAATGTAGTTCTCCAGTCAAAACCTGCATCCAGGAATCCAGGGGAAATGGCATGCAAGGCTGCATCGGTTTGTGCAGAGGTGCAGAGTTGCTTTCTGCTAGAGGTTCAATTCAAGTTCAGAGAAGCTCTTGGGAGCTGCATGGGGGTGTGGGGGGAGGGGCAGCAGGCAGAGGGGAGGGGCCAAAATAGAAAAAAAATTACCAGCATACTTTAGCTTAAGTTTTTTACTGCACAAAAGCTGGGAAACCGCTCACTACCAGGGATGGGGATAAAACATTGTTCATCTCACCAATTTGGCGATGTAGCTGGACCCTGTGGGGAACTCCAGAGGGTTGGCTTGGGAGCCCAGGAGGGCTGGATTTAGATCCCAGGTCTGAGATTCAACACTCCTGCATTAGGGAAAATAGCATAGCAAAAGGTATATATTGGAGGAATGTGCTGTATGGAAATGTGTATAAATCTTTGTGTAGATTTTTTAAAAATGCAAACAGATGGAGAAACAGCACGGAACAAACTTGGGCTAAAAAAACACAAATATCTCTAGAAAGTAAAACAGACGGATCCATCCATCCCTACTCACTGTCAGTGGGAACAAAATTTGGAAGGCCCACCAATATGACAAACATAATTTGTGGAAGTACTTTTAAAAAATCTCGCTCTGTTTAGCCAGTGACTTCTGAATGGTGATTACACTATGATGCCTCCAAGTCTGGTTTTCCATGGACAGGAAGAAAGATGTGATGCCTGAACCATTGTTGCCACTGATCTTTGGGTGCTGCTGTGAGTTTCCAGGGGTATGCCTAAACCAGGAAAAAAGAATGCTCCAAGCAACCATGTAGAACACTGATTTTTAAAAGACCTTTCTGCTCATACCATCCACCCTCTGACCCCTGCTTCCTGGTAAGATAATTCTAAAGGCCACTCAATGCAGCAATGAAATGTCTACGATTGATAGCTGGTGGTCCTGCAGTTTTTCAGTTTCAGTGCCTGCCCTAAATTTCTGCTATTCTTCCAGGACTATTATTCCTTCAATAATGATGTCGTTTCTCTGCAGTGCTTTAATGGAGTGTCATGCTGGTATAGACCGGCCATCTGATAATGAATCACGGGATGGGAGAACAGGGCACAGTAAAACTTGGATCTTTTCTGGATTCCATCTCTGAGTTGAAAGGCTCACATATGTAATCAATAGTGCTCTCTCTCTCTCTCTCTCTCTCTCTCTCTCTATATATATATATATATATATATATATATATATATATGACATTAGAGAGAATACCATGCTACATCGTTAACATATTTTAGAATCATTTTTAAACCTTCTTGATGGCATTTATTTCCACTGAGGCTATCAAGAAAAGTTTATTTTAAAATTGGTTGAGCTAATACATTGAATCAAACAAATGGCTCATTAAATATAAATAAATGTGCATGTCATCAAATTCTCAATATTTGTGCCTTTTTGAGATATTAAAAGAAGTGTGAAACCACTTACAATTTAACAAATAGCAGTTACCAAGCCTGGTCTGAAAGCAAAGCTGTCATTAGTATTTTCCCCATTCTGTATTTCAGCCATGCAACAGAACAGAAGTAGGCTCCAAAAATAAATCTGCTTCTTGAATGCACAAGGTTGCACCTGTGCAAAGTTAGTCATGATTGAATCCTGCTGAAATCAGTGGGACTTAAGTTCATCCTGACCAACTTGTCCCGTGGGTGTCCCCTGGACTGTACTATGGCTAACACAGCATGGCTGCATCAATGGCTACCAGTTCTTCACGTGGCACATAGGTTGTAAAATGATGGAATTCATTTCCACAAGGTGTGGTGATGGCCTCCAGTTTGGATGCTTTAATGGAAGAGAAGGTTATCAGTGGCTACCATGGCTATATGACATCTTCAGTATGAGAGGCAGTGTGCTTCTGTACACCAGTTTTTGCAGGCGACTTGAATGGAAGGGTGCTGTGGCATGAGTCCTGCTTATGGGTTTCCTTTGGGCAGCTAGCTCACCAATGCGTGAACAGAATGATGGACCAGATAGATCCTAAGTCTGATCCACTGCAACTCTTCTTATGTTCCTATGGGTCCAATCCACTGTCCAACTCATTCCAACATGACTTCATTGATTGACCTGTACTAATTAATGAACAAAAGCCAGCCATGTTTGTGACATTATAGGGTGCTCTGTGTCTCCGAGAACTTCAGGAGCCTGGACTGGGGACTGTGGTGAGATATATTAGACTCACAGTCTGAGGATTCTCCATCTCTAATCTGAAAACCACACTGCATGTTTTGAGAGGAAGCAGTCACAAACTCATTACTGAATGTAATTTAATGTGTCTGGGAAAAGATATTATGCTTTAATTTTATTTGTTAACATTATTACATCTCAGTGTTATGCAAAGCACACTCAAAAAGATGTCTTGTAGAGGTAAATCACAAGTCCATGTGGACCATTGTTCATGAGCTGTGATGCTGTAGTCAGTGCAGATGTGTTTATATCTCTGGCTTTGGATAAGTGTGTGATACTTCATTGAGGTTCTCAAACTTGCTGTTTAATTACATATTCTTCATATGTCATCCAATAGGATTTTTTGTCACTGAAAGTGTTAATGAGTGTCACAGGACAGATATATCTGTTAAACTGTTAGAAGATAGCTCATATTGTGCAGGAAACATTTGTGCAGCAGCCGCATGAAAGAATGCACTACTATAAGTGGGTTATTAATTTGAAATGAAAGATAATTGCATGGTTAACATTTCATGATAGATAAATTATACTGTTATGTGAGAACCATGTGTCTTGCTTTGGTTTCTGGAAATGGTTTCTGCTGCTTTAAGTGTGAAACCTTGGAACTGTCCATGGTACTGCAACAGTATTCCAGTCAAGAAATGTAATGAGGTCAAGTTGAAAAGACAAACATTAATTGGGAGGTTATTTGACTAAAACAGATTCTCTCTATTTCTGCAAAAAGAAGAGAACAATAATTCAGGGATGGCCAAGGACCCTGAAGACAAATGTTTAATACCATTTTTCAAAATAAGAGGAAACATTCCACTTTACAAGTATGTAAAGCAGAGAGCTTTTTACAAGGAGAAAAGATTCCAGTAATGAATGACAGATGAAAAACCCATAAGTAGCAGTTATAAAAGTGACTGAGTAACATGTGTTTTTAAGCACAATATTCCCGGATCCAGGCAACAACGCAGTCACAAGTAAAATCAATGAGAATATATTGATTTTCATGAATTAATCCTACAACACATCATCTAGTACACATTAGGCATAGATATTCAGTGACAAGCATGTGAATCTGCTTATGAATCTTCTTGTTATCTTGACAGAGGTGGAAGCTGCCACACTGGGGAGACAGACGACCTGAAGCTAATCAGGATCTGAGTCTTTGCAGTCTGTTCCCAAATCATATCATAGAATCACAGAAGAGTAGAGTTGGACGGGGGCAGAGGGCCATTGGGTCCAACCCCTGCTCAGTGGTGATAACGACTGTTGCATGTGAGGTTAGAGTGAACAATTATGCTGTGTTCTCAGCATTTTGACTATACAGACTGAAATGGGATTGTTGGAGAAGCCAGTATTTGTAGTGTATTTTCCTGCATGGAAATGCCTATACCTCAAGCAAAGGTCCTACTCCAAGCACTGCTACCATGAGAAGTCAGAGGCTTTTCCAGTTTGGCCCCCAGACTTTGAATTCCTGGACTGGCTATATTCCATAGGAATGCATATCACAAGACTTTCCTTACCAATCAAACCATATATTTGGTTAAAATAAGTGCCTTTTTTTAGCTGTTGGGTTTATCTTGGTTTTGTTCTTTGCTGATCTGTTTGTTTTAATATTTGTACTTTATGTTTTTAATGTATTACATCTGATCCAATCCAGAGTGCGTCAGTTACTGGATGATTTAAAAATGCACTAAGTAAATAATAAATATGCAATAAAATGATTATGACCCTCCATGCATTGGGGGCATTTTTGGTTTTTTATACTGGAATGCCTTCATTGTTTCTTGAGCTATATTTATGGTGTGAATGTGTGCATGTTGCACTGGGTTTTACTGTGAAAGCTCCTTTGGAGGCTCTGCCAGAATCAAAAGGTAGGGTATCAATATTTTAGTTAATAAAAATCAATATTCATATGGAAGTATTTAATTTAAAAAGTTTACAATTATAGGGTTAGAAAGTTCATTGGATCAATGAGGTTTCCGTTAACATCCTGTGTTAATGATGGCACCAGAAACTGAATATCTCATTAGCTTAAAGCTGGAACCCTGTGACACAAATTGTGGCTTGCCAAGTTCATCCTCATCAGGGAAAATGAAATATGAGTTATGAGTCTGATGGAATGGAATATCTGCCAGGACTGACCTGGCTGCTTAGTGATGCAAGGGCAGATGATAATGATCTCTGCTTCTTTGTAACTATTATTTTAATTTTTTAAAACATTTTTGTATTCTAATGTAACACTTGCATTCCTTATTGAGTGTTCTTGTCGACATGTTGCATTTTCATGGCATTGCCTTAACTGGGCCCTGCTGGGTCCAGTTGGTTGCTGTTAATAACAAGCCTCTCCATGACTGACACTCCCATCTGCTCATATCACGGCTACAAAGCCTCATGCATAGGGTGCCTCTGCTATTTTAATTACCACCATTCACTCTTTTTTTAATGGCAAGCATTATGGACTTTTACTTTGCAAGATGTGTTTATTGTCATGGATGTCTCTCCTTCTTAAGCTTTTTTCCAGATTAGTAGCTAATTTCAGATTTGAATCTGCACAAGCCAAGTTTATTTCCCATCTGTTCAGAAGGTGGCCAGGCAGATCTGATTCTGAGGTTGCCAGGTAGCTTCTGATAGGCACCAATGCCCAGCTCACTGTTTCCCGTGCTAGGTTTATCGCAGCAGCCTGCAAGTTCTGCAAAGATATTGTATGCATTTTTTTTAGAATTTTAATTAGAAATTGTAACAGACAATTTTAATCATTTGTGTACTATTATTTTGCTTTTTAATAGTTGGAATATTTTAACCTATGCTCTTACTTTGTAAATTGTTGTCTAATAGACAATCTGGTCACTGACTGTAATAATAAACTGCTATGGATTAGTATCTGGTTTTAGGTGTCTCTAAATGTTTAAGTGTTTTTAACTTAGCATCTTAAGTGTTTTTCAGATTAGTATCTGCTGAGTCCAGTATTTTCTCCTCAGACTAGCAGAACCTTCCCAATGGTCCAAGCAAGGGTCTTCCCTAGATCTGTTACCTAACATTCTTTCAACCAGAAACTGTACTTCAGTTTTTCTGCGCACAAAAAGCCTGTGGCACCCCCAATATGTATCCCTGTGGTGCTGTTGGGACACAGAATGCTTTCCATCATGCAACAAGAGGTGTTCCAGACCAAGAGACTTACAATCAAAAATTCAACATGGTGACATTGGGGAGGGGAGGCAAGGATGAACACAGAAGGAATTTGTGATTGATTCAGTTACATTGATTTAATTAAAGCCTTGCTTGCAGAAGGGCGTGAGGGCCAAGGGCTGCATTTCCCAGAAAATATAAGTTTGGAAGGCAGTAAGAGAAGTGACATCACTTAAGTGTTCTGGAAGGCAGACCCAAACATGCAGAATAGCAAGGAGGAGAATACAGTCCTTCCCATAGTCATGGTGCTAGTGCTACTCTTGATCAGTTTATGTGAATATAACAACAAGAACAACAACAACACTTTTTAGAAGGCAATAGAATAAGAGGAATTAAGATCATAAGACTGAATTATTGGGATATAGGGTAGAGAAGTACATGGTGTTGTGCGCTAAGATCATGGAGAGTCTGGAAGGTTCAAGTGACTTCTTAAAAATAATCATGTCTAATTGAAAATCAAGCAGCAATTGGGCCAAGCATTCCAAAAACAATTAATATTGAGCAGGGACATTTTTTCAGCACAATAGAGTTTTTGGGTACTATGAAAGTAAATATGAAGTATCTGTTAGGTTACAAATATACCACTCCCCCCAAAAAAGTGGAAATGAGGAAGTTGCTTGACCAATTTTACCTTTTGTTTTTTAAGAATTGCTTGGAACAGACTGCATTATCCTTAATTTAATTTGGTTGTTTGACTTTCTCAGGGGAATAATGTTTGATCTTCATTTTAATCTAATTATGAAGATTAGAGTAAATGAGCAACTCCTGCTGTGTCAGTTTCCTCAAATGAAACCTGGTTTTGGATTGGATGCAATATCTCATAAACCAGCCCTTGGTGATTTATATTGCGTTCAGCAGCTGTTGGCATAGCTTGTAAGATGTTCTCCCTGCACAAATTGCAAACTTTCCAACTAAAAGTACGATTTAAAAGTTGCTGCAGGTGGATACCATAGTTTGTCTCCTCCACTCCCTGCACAAAAACAATGGCAAAGCTCCAATTCTAAAAGATGTATACATGGAGTATAATCATTGTATTTCTAGTGGTGCATGTTTTCACATTCACTTTCTCTCCACTGTCACTTTACTCCTTACAGAATAGATTCCTGTCAATTTCTGACTATATTTTCTGTGTGTTCTTGCTTTGTCTATGCGGTAAAACAGAAGTAGGAAACTTTGATTCTATAGAAGTTGTTCCATTGCATCTCCCATCAGCTCCCACCAGTATGGCCAAAGATTATGAGGGTTGTAGTCCAAGAACATTTGGATACTGGTGTATACTGTCAAAAACTTATATTGACTGTACCATGTAAATGATTAATGATATGAAACTTTCTTATATAAAACCAGTCCAGTGGTCTCTCTAGCCTAATTCAGTCTGCTCCAGCCAGTGGTGGCTCTCAGGCAAAGACTTTATTCCCAGCCTACATAACACACACATATTTTTAAGTTGGAGTTATGAAAGCATCACTACTACCACTGCCACCACCACCATCATGGAATGCCACACATGTGATCTGCCAGCTCCTCTTCAAAATATATGACGCCATCTTATATTGAGTAAGTCAGACAACTGGCCCATCTAGGTCTGAGAACCAGTGTGGTGTAGTGGTTAAGAGTGTGGGACTGGGGACTCAGGAGATCCGGGTTCTAGTCCCCAGTTAGCCATGGAACTCACAGGGTGACTTTGGGCCAGTCTCAGCCTCTCAGCCCAACCTACCTCACAGGATCGTTGATAGGATCAGATTGAGAAAAGGAGGACAATTTAAGCCACCTTGAGTTCCTTAAGAAAGAGGGTAATATTGAAAGGAGGATAATTATGTAAGCTGTTTTGAGTTCCTTGAAAAGGAAAAAAGGTGGGATATAATTATAATAAATAAATTAAATAGGTTCAGTTGGCAGTGGTTCTCCAAATTCTCAGGCAGAGGACTTTATCAGCACATCCTGCCTTACCCTCTTACCCTAAGGTACTGATGATCTTCTGCATATCAAGTATATGCTCTATCATGGAAATGTGACCCCTTCCAGGTTATTATAAATAAACATGGCAGATAGGTTATCGATGGCTACTAGTCATGATAGCTATGAGCCACCTCCCTACTCAGAAGCATTATGGTTCTGAATGCTAGAGAATGTTTGAGGCCGGGAAAATAGTGCTAACCTTCCTGTTGACCTGTGGACTTCCTAAGTGACATCATATTGACCAGTTTTGCAAACAGGATCTTAGACAAGACAGGCCTTTCTATCTGGGCCCTTCTTGTGCCATCAGTCATTGAATCCAACATAAAGGAAATGGAGCACAACCAGACACAAGTAGTGCACAGTCCACAAGTTCATGGTCATCTCTTCCTTGAGGAATGTTCTTCCCAACAGTGCAAAATCAGCTGTAGGGAAAGCAGGCATTGGGAAACTTCCTATCTTTATATTTTTTTAAAAAGTGTTTGAGTTTCTAAATATACATGCTTACACATACACATGTGTTTTGCACGTGGTTTTGCAGTATTTATCTTGTTTGTTCTCATCTAAACTATGTGAAGTAAGGCAGCTTTAGAACAGAACAGAACAGAACAGAACAGAACAGAACAGAACAGAACAGAACAGGAGCTGGAAGGACCTATAAGGCCACTGAGTCCAACATCACCTGCCCTGTTTCCACATTTGGCCACTCATCTGTCTGCAGACCCATGCCTATCCAGCTTAGCAAAGGTGACTTGGCATGCTAGTTCCATGTGCAGGCACATCTTAGACAGAAGAAAGTCTTACAAGGACTTGTGGGCTGGCTGGGAAATGCTGGGAACTGCAGGACCTTTTTTCTACCTAAACATACATAGAGATGCACCCCATTTCCCACTGTACTCCATGAACTTACCTCTGAATAAACATTATTGAGATCATTTTATTTATTTATTTATTTATTTATTTATTAAAACATTTCTATTTTTTACAACATCAAATAAAATACAAAATACATGAATCATGAGGTAATGGCTGAAAGTCATCAGTCAGCTTGTAACTGAGCAAGAATTGAAATCCTCACTGCTTAGCTTCCACACTTAGCTTTACCACAGCTCATAACAGAAAGCAAATGGTTGTTTTCTTGGATACTCAAGTCATGCCAGAAATCCAAAGAATCTGGTGCTATAGCTAGAATACTCAGGATCAAATTACTTCCTGAAAGGAAAGATAAGCTTTCTTTGTCCACTGCTAAAATTTAAAAGCATTCAAAGAAATAAATGCAGTTGCCATGGTAATGTGTTCATTTCAAACTACATTTGGTGAAGGTGACTTTTAAAAGTCTCTAAAATGGGAGAATGGGCTTGTAGCAAAGCAACTGGGAACAGACCAGTATTTCAAAATTACTAAAATGATTGTTATTTTTCACAAATTCTTTCCGACATACACATTACTGTGGCCCATTTCATTTTACAAGTTTTCTTGAAAATTTAATCATACTATTTGGAAGGGAAAACCCTCTTGATCCTTAAAATGAATCATGGAATAATTGTCAATTCATGCTTCTTGTTTAACGTGTGTACCAATGATACCCTGAGTGTGCACTTGAAGATGTAAATGATCACATCACTATTTATCTCATCTTTCCTCAAATGAGCTTAGCGTCACATTTTGTCTCCCCTATTCAAATTAATTCCTAAAATGTTGGCTTGAATTCCATGTATTCAACCATGCATTAGGGTTAAAGAAAAAGCAAGCAGGAAAAGCCTAGATAAACCAAAATAGTACAGAAGATTTTCTCAGATGCCTGAAAAAAACTTCATATTATGCTCAATGCATTTTGGAAAGGACTTTCTGTCCTCAGGGGGCATTTACCCTTCTCTAAACATCTTAACATAGTTTTCTCTGTTTCAAAATGCTCTAAAACAGCAGATGCACTGGGAAGATTTTCTGTGGAACTTTTGGAGAACAGTAAATAGCTCCCAAGGAAGAAAATTCCTTTCTGAAATGCGTTGGACATAATAAAAAGTCTTTTAGGCACCTGAAAATCTCTTCTATTTTGGTGCATTAAGATTACCATATGTCTTTCTCACTGACTCTTTGTCTTAATATCTATATGGCAGACAGATACACTACAGTCATCTCCATGTTAGGAAAAGCTGTACCTGTTAAATTTGGCAGGTGTGTGTGCATGAGCATTTCGGTTGCCTGCCTGCTGCCTGCCTTTCTATTAAATAATAACTTAATGAACAGGATGGCGAGATTTTAAAAAATGTGAATGTGGGAGAAAGGAAAGCTGACAAATCCATCAATTCTTACTCATGTACTCATGAAACTCCCTGGGTAACCCGGGGTCAGACAACTTAGTTCTCAGGACTGCTGCTGTGAAAATGAATTGGAAAAAGGCCCAAGTAAACTTCCCTAGGCTCTTTCAAGAAAAGCGAATTAAAAATCATAAATACATAGGAATATTGTCTATACTGTAACACTAAGTATTTGAGTCAGAGGAAATGAATCCTGGTAACTTATAGGCTGGTTCAGGAACTGATTCCCAGTCTGACATTTTGAAATGTATGTACGTGTACGTGTTTGTGTGTGTGTGTGTGTGTGTGTGTCCCCAAAGTGTCATTTTCTAGAAACAACAGCTATTTTCTCTTAGATGTTCTGCTATAGAAAATGTCATGGTGGATGGTAGGAATCTGCCATGGTACCTACGTATCACTTGAAGTCTTTGTATAGGTATAATGCAATGGTAATGGGAACAGATGTTAAATTGCATGGAAACACAGAATCTCTCATGATATATGACAAACAGCAGTTCATAAATTCCTGAATTTTTTGTTCTCTCTTAGTACTTTTGGGTACATCATACTTACCTACATGTATACATACATACAGCTCTTTCTGCCTTCTTCTGTAAACCTTGGCAACTAGACTATGCCATCAAATGCAAGAGACCATAAGAGATGGCATTATATACAACCATGCATCCTTAATAATGTCCATGCACTGTATGTTACAAAGGCACCAAGCCCTGACGGGTTACACTCAAGAGTACTTTGAGAATTGGTGGGGGTATTCTCACACATGTTGGCCTCCATTTTTGAGGCCTCATAGAGAACAGATGAGGTTCCAGAGGACTGTAGGAAGACATCAGTGGTCCCAATCTTCAAAAAGAGTAGTAGAGGGGACACGGGGAATTACAGGCTAGTTAGCCTTATGTCCATTCTGGGAAAGGCGATGGACAGGCTCATAATATGGAGAGAGCTAGTGACCCTCAATAGGGAAGGGAGGTTGGTGGCCATGCAATACAGCTTCCTCAAAAACAGGTCCTGCCAAATGGACCTTGTGGAATTCAATTTGTATGCCAGGAAGTACTTCCCAACAGTTAGGGCACCTGGCCCTCACCGATGCCGCTTCTACAGGAGGTGGTTGAAGCCCCATCAGTGACTGTGGGCAAGGATAGGATAGACATGCACATGGCAGGCATGTCATAAGTGGAGCGAGCTGGAGCCAGGGGTCAGACTAGATGGTCCATTCTGAGTTGCTCTGTTTTTGTGTTTCTATGTTTTGCATTATTGTAATATGATTAATTAACCTTTCAGGAATCCATTACAACCTACTGCCTAACTGCAAAAACATTCCAGATCAGTTGGAGGTCCTGCCAGTTCATTCCATTGGATTAGGCCATTGCCTCTTGCAGTGGCTCTCAGGGCACATTCCTATGGTTAGTCAGGCAGAAAAAGTCCTACAATTTCCAGCATGCTCTGTCAGATTTTCTTCTGTCTAGACATGCATGGGATTGTGCCCCTGAAGATTAGCAAATATTTGCAAGGGTGAGTCATTCTTTCCTTAGCAATGTCCTAAGCAGGGCTTTTTTTTGGTCATAGAACGCACCAGAATGGCGTTCTGGCACCCTTTTTTTCCAATGGATTTTTCCAATGGCGTAGCAGATCAACAGCAAACATCATTAACATAGTGCCTGTGGGCTGCTTTTGTGTCCGCTATCTGATAGTGAGATAGTGAGGGCCCTTGGGTTGGGATTGGTGTGTGTGGTCGCTGGCTAGCTGAGTGGCTTAGTTCCGGCACCTTTTTTTTTTTTTACAAAAAAAAACACTGGTCCTAAGTGAGTGTCTACAAAAAGGCAAGCAGTTTTGGGGAGGTTGTGGTTTTGTGAGAAGTTCAAACAAGGTCCGGCTCAGGTCTGAGGGACAGTGGAGCTCTGGAGTTCTTGGGGTGTCAGAGACACCCAGAAGCTTAATGGGGAAGCAAGCATGGTGAAGAGTGTTGTGGAACTCAAGTACCAGCAAATTATTCTGCAGAAGTTTTTATGCACTCTGTTCTATTTCATCAAATGCATGAGATGAAGTGGAGTATCTCTGATGCTAGAATAAATATGATAATATTTAAGGTGCCACAAGCTTGCCATAGTTTTTGCTGAAATAGACTATTATTATTATTATTATTATTATTATTATTATTATTATTATTATTATTATTATAACATTTCTATGCCGCCCCTTGCCGAAACCTCGGGGCGGCTTACAACATGATAAAATACATTGAAATACAATAGTACATAATAAATTACCATTAAATATAAAAATACAAAAAATACATTGATTTACAAATATAAAATTAAAATTATCAGTATAAAATAAAAATATAGGGGGAGAAAGAGAAGGAAGAAGAAGTTGCCCTGGCCAGATCATATGTTTTAACAATTGAAATGATGTTTAAATAAAAAGGTCTTTACCTGGCGCCGAAAAACCAGTAACGACGGTGCCAGGCGGACCTCTTTGGGGTGTGAATTCCATAGGTTGGGCGCCACCGCAGAGAAAGCCCTCCTCCGGGTACTTACTCTCCTAATTTCTTTCATGGAGGGTTCCCGGAGAAGGGACTCTCCCGCAGATCTCAAAGGGCGGTCGGGCATATACGGATGTAAGCGCTCGTTCAGGTAGCCCGGACCCAAGCCGTTTAGGGCTTTATAGGCCATAATCAACACCTTGAATTGGGCCCGGGCTTCAATGGGAAGCCAGTGAAGCTGACGGAGGACTGGAGTCATGTGAGCATAACGCCCCATCCCCGTCAGCAACCTGGCAGCTCTATTTTGCACCAATTGAAGTGTTCGGACTGTCTTCAGGGGAAGCCCCACGTAAAGCGCGTTACAGAAGTCTAGGCGGGAAGTCACCAGCGCGTGTGTCACCGTCGCCAGGCAGTCATATTCCAGGTAGGGGCGCAGCTGATTAATCAGCCGAAGCTGAAGGAAGGCGTTCCTCGCTACCGCTGTCACCTGAGCTTCCAAAGAAAGCTCCGGGTCGAGGAGTACTCCTAAGCTGCGGACCTTATCCCTAAGAGGGAGTGTTGCACCATTCAGGACCAGGTCAAATCCACCCTCTCCGAAACCCGATCCGCCAACCAACAGGACCTCCATCTTGTCTGGGTTGAGTTTCAGTTTATTGGCCCTCATCCATTCCCTTACCTCGGCCAAGCACCGGTTCAGCACAGCCACTGCCTCACCTGGATTAGTGGAGACTACCAAGTATAACTTTTAGAAATGGTTAGAATAGGGAACCTACATTTTAGTCAGAGCTGTGAACCTACATTTTAGTTTCAATAAATATATATGTGGAAATAAACCATACCAGAAAAATGCCAGAAGCCTCTAGTAACATCACCAAAAGGATAACAAAACCCTGGGTAATATTTGAAATTCCTGCAGTCTTCTCCATTTGGTGAGAATTTATAATATTATTTTTGTGATAGCTTTTAATCGTTGCAAGCTCCTTTAGGAGCTAATGCCTGAAAAGTGGGTATCTTGGCTCCCAAAGGATACAATGGATAAGAATGTACATACATGCTGATCTTTTGTACTATTAAAGGACACCTCATGGTTATGCACTAATTACGGTTTTGCCTTCATTTTATCTTATAGCAAAAGTATGGTTCTGTTGTTGCAATGCATCATGTTGATGGCTTTTTAGATTGGGCAGGCAGTCCTCTTGTATACAAATGTTAATAACTATACCCACTATATTTATTTGTGATGCTCATACGAGTATTAATTGAGCAATGTGGAATAGTGCCAATCTACAGCTCATGGAGGTGATCCAGAATACTGTGGTGAATGGTACCACTGAAAGACATCAAACCCAGTGTGGTGCAGTGGTTAAGAGCATGGGACTGGGACTCGGACGATCTGGGTTCTAGTCCCCGCTCAGCCATGGAGCCAACTGGGTGACTCTGGGCCAGTCACAGACTCTCAGCCCAACCTACCTCACAGGGTTGTTGTTGTGGGGATAAGATGGAGGAGGAGATGTAAGCTGCCTTGAGCACTTTGTAGGAAAAAGGCAGGATATAAATCAATCAATCAATAAAATAAATAAATAAACCCACTGAACCGTCAAGAAGAAACAGGGTCCCAGTGCCTCTCCCAAAGAAGCCCATCTTTCAGGGTGGTCAAGACCAATTTAACCTCCCAAACCAAGTCTGTATCAAGACTGAAATGCATGCAGCTGAGAAATCACTACTCTTCTGGCCATCTTCTATAGGAACAGGGTATTTGTGGCTGGACAATACATGGCATGGATGTCTGGATCTAAGGGCACGCTTTGTGACATTGCTCAACATCACCACTGATCATGGGGACATCTGCCAAGGCACCAGCATTAGCTTCTAATTTCCTGGCATTCTAGAGCTCAGACCAGCAGGAGATAGCTTTAACTCTGGTCCTAAACCAGTAGTGTTTTTTAAATCTTTTTTTGTTGTTGTTGTTTAGGCTTTTACTCCTTTTTAGTCCTCTGTTCATGGTACTCACAGATAAGATGAGTTCAGCTGAGAAATGGATGGTGCTTTGTAAATATTTGAATGAGATGAAATGAGATGAAAGCTTCTGTTAAAATACAAAAGCAAAATATAAGCTAATGTGGCAGAAAGCCTGTGGCCAATATAAGAGTATTTGCTTTGCTCTATATGTTCTTAGCTAAGCTAGCAAAGACTTATTTCAAGCAATTTTTCCAGCCCTCCTTTAAAAAAAGTAATAGGGTATGCCTTGCAAGACTACGAGGCGCAAAATGAAATGGACTGTTTAAATACATG
This sequence comes from Varanus komodoensis, assembly GCF_004798865.1. Classification (NCBI taxonomy): domain Eukaryota; kingdom Metazoa; phylum Chordata; class Lepidosauria; order Squamata; family Varanidae; genus Varanus; species Varanus komodoensis. The sequence goes on along the minus strand of NW_025335761.1, from coordinate 43,239,401 downwards.
ACTAATATCTGCCCATTTTTATATGTGCCGGTGCACAAATTTGCCTTTGCATCCTTTGGGAGCCTCAACAAAATAAGTGACCTTATATGATATATTCGGTCCTCTATCTTTGGTTTTTCAGTATTTGAAATGACTATCACTCTTGCTGTGCAACTATTTCAGGTGAACATGATTCTATTCTGGCTGGATATTATGATGGAAACAACAAAGTCATATCTTGATTAATAAGCCCAGCTTTCATTTCATGAATTATTAAATTCATTTTTAAGAGTCATCAAGTTCAATTGTAAAAATGCCAAAGTGCCTTCTATATATTTCTATTTCCTCACTGCTTGCCCAAGGTGGATTACAATATTGGTCTGTGAGCTGTGATCAAATCAGTTTTCTTTAAATGAAAGGCTGTTGGAGACTTTGGTGATGTTAACTATGGAGAGTGCTTCTATAAAAAAAAACTTATTTATTCAAAATTAAGTTTAGGCATAAACTTTAGGACTAAAAACCTCAAGATGTAGCAATGGCCACCACAGCAGACAGCTTTAACAGGGATTAGACACATTTGTGCAGCACAAAGCTATCAGTGGCCATGGTCATGATGGCTGCGTATTGCATCTCATATCAGAGGCAGTATGCATCTCAATACTGACTGCTGGGGTATATAGGAGGGACAGTGGCATCGTTCTTCTGTCCCACTTCTGGGCTTCCCAGGGGGATCTGTTTGGCCACGGTGGAACAGAATGCTCAACTAGAAAGGCTTTGCTGTGGTCCAGCAGGGCTCTTCTTGTGTTTTTATGAATTGGAAGAGTGAACATCAAAGGCAGAATCATGGTGGAAATAGGTTATAGCTTTCCCTTGGAAAATCCCTGTGCCAAGGTGTCTCTACCAGGGCTCATGTGGGAGCAAATGAAAAAGAAATTTTCACCTACCTTTCTTTTCTTGGATCTCTTGTCCTTGACAAAGAAAGGTCCCACAGTTGTCAGTGCAGTGCAACGTATTTTTAATCTCATTTTCCCTTTATAAGAAACTTGTGAGGTGCATTACATTGAGAAACAGTGACCTGTCTAAGGCTGCTGAGGGAATAAGTTGAACCTAATTTTCCTGCATAGCATAGCCACAATAACCTATTAGAAGAAATTGGGGGATGCAGAGGAAGATGCTTAAAAGCTAATTGTTATGGGATTTTTTCTCTTTTTGTTGCCTGTATCTTCAGCTTAATTTCAAAATATAAGTCCAAATACAAAAAACCCAGCTAAAGCATACATAGAAACATAGAAAACAGAGCGAGCCAGAAGGGGTCTCCCAGGCCATCTAGTCTGACCTCTGGCACCAGCCGGCTCCGCTCACGACATGCCCACCATGTGGACGTCCAGCCTATCCTTGAACACCCGCACCGATGGGGCCTCAACAACCTCTCATGGAAGTCCATTCTACACCTTCGGGGTCCTGACTGTCACAATCGCAGTGTCAGACTATTATTGTTACAAAGCAATTTGATGAGTGGGCAAAGTGCAAAATAATAGGCTGAATGTTATGCACATGCTTGGGAAGATCGCATTCTAAACTCGAAGACAGTGTGGTCTAGAAAGAAAGCCAGCAGGAAGTGAAGAGGATGTGATACATTTTAAAGCAAGATGGGATGTTTTAAAGCATACACATGACTTTTTAAGAACATCAGGCATCTATTCTGAATGCATTTAATTCCTAAGTCTCTGGAATATTCCACATGGAGAGTCATACAGGAAAAAAACCCACCTGGTTTAGGTTATACAGTGGAGCATGACAAATTCAAATGACCTTGTTTGATAAGTATAGAACATGATGTTTTTCAGAGGATAGTACCCGCCAATTTTGTGCCCTGGCTGGCCACTTTTCAGCCATATTGCATCTGCACCCTGCTCTGGAATGGACTGACTTCTCCATTCTTCTTAATTCTGTCTTACTTCCCTCAGATACACCTAACACAGGGTTGAAGAGAACCATTTTCATCCCAGGGTTAAATTCCATTCCAGAGAAGCTTTTGGGGGACTCAGTGCTAGCAATGGATGGGAGCAGACACAAAGGGAATGAGGACAAAAGAACCAAATGTACAGCGTATTTAGCTTAGAGCTCTTCCTGCCTGTAACTAAACCTTAGGAGAGACATTTTAACCCTTTGGAATGTAGAAAAGGCTGCACAAATGCACAGAAGTCCACCAAATGATTGGCATTTGAGGAAAGGGGGTGGGGCCGGGGAAGGAGGGCCTGCCTGGAAGTCTGGGAGGGCCAGATTTGGCTCTCAGGCATGAGATTTTGCACTCCTGCTCTACTTTTGAGGTTCCACCTCAAGTATCACTGGGTCCTTACAGGGTTATAGGACTCTGGTTTCCAGACATTTCAGGACTTTGTACCTCTCTGCTGCCTAAACCCTTCCCGTGCATAGCAGCTCAGCCTGCTTGTGCCTCCATTGTAGTTCATGTTGCCTTTTCTCTACTTCAACCTTCTTTTGTAACCCAAGTTCATGGCAGAAACCAAAGTGTATTACTGCTTCCTAACTCCAGCCTAATTGCAGATAAGACAACCGCATATGGAGGCTGGAAGTCCTGTGCCAATCTGCCACCATGTTGCACCACAAATAATTCTTGGAAGAATTGCAAAGTGAACTTTAAGAAAGTCAGACATACATAATTCTCTGCTACATGCTCCCACCTTTCTTGTTTTGCTCTGTGCTTCTCTGAAAGTAAAATCCTAGAAAATTACCACAAACCAAACAGCTTTGTGTTCAGACCTCCCAAAAGACTATTGCATGGGTTAAAAATTTTCATAAGGTCCATGAGAAATAGAAGCCTGTGGTACTTTTTAAAGAAAGCAAAAGCCAAGTTACTTAGACCCCGAAGTATTATTTTCCAGAGGCAATGGTGTAAGTAAGGCATATACTCAGTTACCAGCGTTCAATTTTCAGCTGTCAGTTTGACTTTCTGAAGCTCAATATACCTCTGCATTTTATCAGTGCCCTGCAGACTTCTCACTCCCTATTTTTGCCTATCAGAATATATTTAGGAACCTAAAGGTATATAGGGAGCCAAGCAAAACACCCAGTATGAGTTTTATTAGATGTATACCCAGTCTTATTTCCATGGAGCAAAAGCTGGTATGCAAAGCTTGCCGTCTCTGTTGCCTCCATAACAACTCTGTGAGGTATATTGGGCTGAAAGCCAGTGACTGGTCCAAGGTCACCCCGTGGAGGAGATTTGAACAATGTCTCTCTCCACCTGTAACTTGCCAGACTAACCACTGTGTCACATGGGCTTGCACTACAATGATGGATGGAAGGAAGGAATTTACAGCATGTGAAGAAAGGAAAAGCAAGGAAGGAGGATTGCTACCTCGTTTCTCTCTCATCAATTTTCTAGTCGCTAAAAGTATCCCTAGCATCACTGTTATAACCATAATTTACAAGCCCAAGAGGACAGAGAAAAGAAACCTTTCATGGTTCTTCAGATTACCAGTCAAAACTGTTCTGGATGTCATGGAAAGCTTGCAGGCAACAGCTGAATGACTAAAAGGAGGGGTAATCACCAGGAGAGGGAACACTTTTTATTTTAGCCTGGGGAAAAGTAATCTAGCTAACATACATCTCTTTTTTAATGGTGCCACATAAAGTATTCAAATCCTAAATAGAAAAGCATGGCTGTAAATTATCAGTGGCTATTGCCTCAGGCAACCAAGCAGCAATAGCACTCGCCTTGTTTGGTTTTTTAGAATGTTCCCATTATTGGATTGTGCTTCTCTATCTACACATCATTTTTATGGATTGTATACTACTGTCTGCTAGAGGAAAATCATTTTGTTTAGATTTGAGTTTGTGGAGATATTTTCCCTCACACTTTATAAAATGGTTGCTTTTTTGCACATTTGGGTGCTTTTGAGAGACCGAAAGGGAGGATTCACAGACACAGCAACTCATGACCAGAGAGCTAAATATGGCGACCTGTTTGCCCAACAGACAATTGGGCCCATCATGGCTCTGGAAGCACCTCCGTGGTCCTCCTCACTCAACTCACTCTCAGGTGCTCCAGGGACTCTGTGGGAGCACTGAGGTTTCCCCTGCTACTTCTTGAGAGCTGCAGATGAGAGCAAGGGTCATGTGGAGCTGGAGGCCCCAGTGGTGCTTATAATTGGAACTTTGGCTCACAAGGAGCCCATGCCGGCTGGAGAGTGGTGGCCATGCTCCTGCCCAGCTGCAGCAATGACAAGTGGGGGTGCTCCATGTGCCACCTCCCCAAGCCCAGTTTGGGGCTCGACACCAGAGTGCACTGGATCCAGTGGCAGTGCCAGCCACTGCCTCCCCAGGCTGCTGGGTGGGGAGCAGGCTCAAGCACTCTGGGTCAGGCCCTTGGGCACAGCTGCAGGAGGCACTGAATTCAGGGCCAAGCAGCAAGTCTTTCTGTGGCTCTTGCCCAGCAATTCTGGAGGGTTTACAGCTCAGCATGGACAAGTCCAGCTGTGCCCATAAAATCCTGCAGCAAGCCATGGCTTGCTGGGATCGCTTTATAACTGCAGAGAAGTCACTCCTGGAAGCGAGTGGAGGAGCCAGGATCAAACAATGGTGGCTTAGTATATTTGAACTCATTCAGAGAGAGGGGGAGCACAATCAACTTCCATATACAAGGTGAGATTATTTGTCTATCTAATCCATTTTTATCTCTTCTCTCCAGCAGTTTTCCAAAGACCAAAGCACATAACCTACATCTTTCCCCCCATTAACCCCCTTTTAAAACATCACTGTACAGCAAGTGCAGGGGCCAAACCTTGATTTGATCTGCAGCCATCAGGTTGGGCAGCTTTAACCCCCCCCCCCCCAGTGTGCCCTTGCACCTTCAAGTTATATTGTAAAATTTCCCAGGGTTCTGATCCAAATTAGGGCCACTGCACTCAAGTTAAAAAGAAAGAGTAGCTCTCAGTAACATATTTAAAGTAATGTATGATTTGTGTTTCAGAGAGAGGCCTATTCCATCACCTGCTTATTGCTTCTTTTAACCACAACTGTTTCAATGCTTAGAAAAGTGAGGTGAACAATGTCCCGTTAATTGCATTTTGATCAGCTTCTTCCATACTAAATTGACTGGACCACCTGTGCTGCCTGTCTGCTTCTGAGCCCAATTAAGGTATCAGTTCTACCTGAAAAGCCTTACTTGGCTTGAGACAGCAATACCTGATGGAATGCCTCTCCTGACCTCAATCTACCTGGACACTGTGATCTGTACCTGAGTCCTTCCTCTGGCTGTCACCTCCAAGGGAAGCCCGGTGGGAGGCAATGACATCAAGGATATTTTCAGTGTTGGATCACCAATTATGGAAGGATTTTCCCACTGACACCTGCCTAGTGCCAACATTGTCATTTTTCAGTGCCAGTTAGGAGTTCCCTCTATTCCCAGGCATCTGGAGGTAGAGGTAAGCTCTGTTCCCTGTCCTGCTTGTTCCTCAATCAGATTTTCAGCCCATCTAGTGATGGTACTTTGAAATGGGAGTGCAGGAGGCTGAAGAAGGCTCAGGACAATCCATAACCTGGCCTTTCCAGGCTTCTTCCTTGCTGATTCCCTTGAGTGCCCCCTTTCCTCCTCCTCCAAGGTTGTTTTTCCAATTTTGCAGAGAGAGCTGACACAGTTCTCTCTGTCTTGGCTGTGATGGGGAGGAATGTGGGGTCAGATGTTTGACTCTTCCTTCCAAGGTTGCAGTGCTGTCTCTGATCGCAAGACACATTTTCCAAACAATCTTGTAATCCCTGGTATGGTTGCCCAAGGAACATAACTTAGCTGTTTTTGCATTAATAGTTAAATCTCTTTCTCACTTTCTCTTTCTCTGCATGCAAATCAGATTCTGTTGTAAGGGTAAAAGTTTCACAGTCAAAGTGTAATTCCAATATCAAAAGTATCATTTCAATTCCAAGACATTTTTCTTAGAAAGCTAGGAGGTTACGTGGTTCAACAGAAGGTCAAAGAGTGAAAAGTTTTAAATGCAGGAAAAGATTAGTTTGTACAAATGAACAAGAAACTACCCTCCTGGTTATTTGGAGCTAGGGATATGTGTGTGTGTGTTAAAGCTAAAGCCTAGGTAAAACAGCAGAGAACAGCAGAAGCAGTTAAAAGAGAGACAAAGAAGGAAGGAAAGAAGCCCAAAAGAGAGAGACTGAGAGGTGGAGAGAGTCAGCACTGTTAGAGCTGGAGGGATGACTGAGAGCTGAACCCAGTGACAGTAAGATATTGCTTGTATGAGAGGATTTTTAGGATGGGGGGTGGGGGCACAAAATGACTCCGGTTACCTGGATGCATCTATTCCTGGCAATCTTCTTGTTTATGTGGGCTTTGTCTTATGTGGGTGTCTGTCCATTCAGATTTTAAAACTTTTCTCTATTGATATTTTTCTGCAGTAAGATTTTAACATTATTATTTGAAACTTTGTGGTTTTGCAAAGTTTTGCTATCTGTGGGGGATGGGGGTGTTTCCTCACCCCACTATCTAGTAACCATCCTAATACTCCCTAAAATAAATATCTAAGATTCAGAGAGAGTTTCCAGGCTGGATAGTAGCAGCAGGCTGTAAAAATAAAATATTTCATGAGAGCAAAAAAGACCAATGGAAGGGAAGGGCAAAAAAGACCTCGCGTATGCTATTTTCTCTGTTCTGCCTTCCACTCACAGAACCTGGTGTTGCAGGTTCATGACAATCACTGTGAATTCATATTACCCCATTATATTCCCAGGGTTAAGATTGGTTGCTCATACTGTGAAGTTGTATGTCCATACTGTGAAGTTAGCTGTGTCATCAAAAACATCGGCTTTCAGACATTTTCCGGGTATGGAAGAATGATGGAAAAATGCCACCTTGTGGTGACAGTCAGTTGTGTTATTTATAAGATGGCTGTTAGGGCCAAGCCGTCGTGTGATAGATTCTATCATGCAAATGTAAAATCACCATATCACCATAAAAAATCAAAAGTACAATGTAAAAGGCAGTGGTGTAACAGCCTGGGCAGGTTGATAGACAGCCCCTCAAGTAACCTGGTCCAAACTTTTATGGATTTAAAGATCAAAGCCAGTACTTGAAACAAGGTCCAGAAACACGGTGGCAGCCAGTAAAGCTGGTACATTATGTTCTGACTGCCAGACCCCATCAGAACTTGTCACTGAAACAGCCTCTTTTTGCGCTAGTTTCTGAACTGTTTTCAGAGGCAATCCCCACACCTCTTCCCTTGTTTACAATAACCATAATCTGAGAATTGATTTCAAGCAGTTAGATTCCTCCTTTGAAATTTGTTTTTTTTTTTTTTTTTTGGCAGATACAATCTCTTTGTGGGCTTGTTCTATACTGCAGTGAACTACAATGTGGTTCTGATTATTCCCTCAATAACTCTAAGGTTGGAAACCTGGAAAACAAAGATATCTCTTCCTATTTCCAGCCCTTCTGTCACAGCAGAATAATAATTATGGACCAAAGCAATTCCAGTAATCACAACTAATGACAGTCAATAATACATTCCCAGCAGCCACAAAAGACAGGCCTCTGTCTTGAGGTGCTCGTGATCTAAAATCTGAGGTAAACATGGCATCAAAGGGATTGCAGGAAAATGAGGGCAAGATGTGGGCTGGTCCTACCATTCACCAGAATGAAGTAGCTAGTTCAGAGGCTGGCTTTGGTTTCATGAAATGGCAGCAAATTGTTCATTATTTAAAATACTATAAACATTATTATTATTATATGTGTTTTACTTCCTGGGAGGTGGAGAGGAGCTTGTGAGATTTGATGCCATGACAATGTGTCTGGCCATAATTACTATGTACCTTGACTTGTGGTGTGTGTGTGAGTGTTTCTATCTATGACATATTGCTGTTACATCCAGACAGAAAAAATTCTTGGACCTTGGCTGAGGGTTTGCAGATGAATTTGATTAAGGTTAATGACACAGACTCAGCATTGATAGAAGAAACTAAAGATGTGTGACAAAGCCTTCATGGAATAGGTGAGTTCCAAGAAGGGGTTTGAAGAAAAATTGATGACTGGCACCACAAAGCTGCTTTGGGGAAGAATTCCAGGAACACTGCATTTAAAAAGGTTGCTTTTCATAGCTTTTTGGCATGACAGACTTAATCACTCTATATGTTCCTACTCAACAGCACTATTCTCCTGAACAGGAAAAGCACAGGTGGACAACTCTGGGAAGTCCAGAGGTAATTTTTGCTACTAGTTTCCCATAGAAACAGAGATGGGCAGGTTCCCACAGGCTTTTTAGATTATCACTGGGTCTGTTGGTCTTGGCATTTCACCTAAAAACCCTGCTTCTTCTCTCATTTGGAGATCATGGAGAAAGCTAGGGAGTTCCAGAAAAATATTTATTTCTGCTTCATTGATTATGCTAAAGCCTTTGATTGTGTGGATCATGACAAATTGTGGCAAGTTCTTAAAGAGATGGGAGTACCAGACCATCTTATTTGTCTCGTGAGAAACCTGTATGCGGGTCAAGAAGCAACAGTGAGAACTGGACATGGAACTACTGATTGGTTCAAAATTGGGAAAGGAGCATGGCAAGGCTGCATACTGTCCCCGTGCCTATTTAATTTATATGCAGAGCACATCATGAGAAAGGTGGGGCTAGATGAATCACAAGTTGGAATTAAGATTGCCGGGAGAAATATCAACAACCTCAAATATGCAGATGATACCACTCTAATGGCGGAAAGTAAAGAGGAACTAAAGAGTCTCTTGATGTGGGTGAAAGAGGAGAGTGCAAAAGTTGGCTTGAAACTCAGCATCAAGAGAACTAAGATTATGGCATCTGGTCCTCTCACTTTCTGGCAAATCAATGAGGAAAAATGGAAGTAGTGACAGATTTTATTTTCCTGAGCTCCAAGGTCACTGCAGATGGGGACTGTAGCCAAGAAATTAAAAGACGCTTGCTCCTTGGGAGGAAAGCTATGGCCAACCTAGACAGCATACTAAAAAGTGGAGACATCACACTGTTGACAAAAGTTCAAGGCGATGGTTTTCCCAGTAGCAATGTATGGCTGTGAAAGTTGGACCATAAGGAAGGCTTAGTGCTGAAGAATTGAGGCCTTTGAATTGTGGTGCTGGAGGAGACTCCTGCGAGTCCCTTGGACCGCAAGGCGATCAAACCGGTCAGTCCTAGAGGAGATCAACCCTGACTGCTCTTTAGAAGGCGAGATATTGAAGATGAAACTCAAATACTTTGGTCATCTAATGAGAAGGAAGGACTCCCTGGAGAAGAGCCTAATGCTGGGAACAACTGACGGCAAAAGAAGGAGGGACGGCAGAGAATGAGGTGGCTGGATGGAGTTACAGAAGCAGTTTGTGTGAGCTTAAGTGGACTCCGGGGGATGACAGAGGACAGGAAGGCCTGGAGGAGTGTTGTCCATGGGGTCACAATGAGTCGGATGCGACTTCACAACTAGCAAGCAAGCAAGCAAGCAAGCAAGCAAGCAAGCAAGCAAGCAAATCTGGGAGAAGCCTGCAAAGGGCCGCTGGTTACATTTTCTCTTCCCTGTTAGCCTTCTTTGTTCTCTCTCCCCTCCCCTGCATGCTCTGTTGGTTATCAAGTAAGGCTGCCCTTTCTGTTTACTGTGAGATTCTGTTTAACTGAGCTCCTGCTGTGCCAGCCCTGCCCTTATCCAGCCCAGCTGTGCTTAATTTCAACCAGCTAGTGTGGCTCAGGAACCAAATTACGTATCATCATGCAAGAGTTTAGTTTCCTCTGTATCAGGGCAACTAGAGATCTATTGGTGTTTCTAATATTTGCTTTCTCTTTTCCAGTACTTAAAATTTTGCATGTTGAGCATAACTGGGGATGCACAGTTATCCCCCTGCCACAGAAGTTTTCAGAGAGCTACTCAGATTGTCATTTTTGCTCCAAAATCTGCAGGCCTCATCCTTTGGTTTCCTACTTGCATATAGACCTGAATCACTCTGTCTTGTGCTCTAGTGGGAGTGGGGAAGCCAGGGTAAGGATGAGTAATCTCTCCCCGTCATCTATGCATTCTTGGGTATTCACTACTCCCAGTTGGGACATATCTCCTAAATGTTACAGGCCATCAACACCCCTTTGTGCCCACACTTCTGACCTGAAAAGGCCACATGTGGGATGGTTTATCTCATGATATCTTTCCCCAAGCTGTAACTGGAAATATAATTTTCACTTCTCACCGGAAATAAAATTTTACAATGAAAGATGGGATATTCACACTCCTCAATCATCTCATAAATAAAGGAAGCAAAGGAACTCTGAACCCCACTTAAGAGATTTTTTCAAAATCGTCTTCTCCTGTGACTATTTTGAAGAAGGAAGCCAGGATGGAGGCCTGCTGTGGATCCAGAGAGGAGAAGCTGAACTGAGAAAGCTGCTGGATAGATCAGTAGTGGCATGGCTATGGAAAGAAGAATAGGTTTAGCTGGATGCATTTATCTCTTGAATTTTTATTTCCACTTAATGGATAACAGTTTAAACTGTTCCATAATTAGCTCCTTGCCTAGCCTAAAAATATCTTGTGAATAGTTAGTTAACATCTCCTTATTAATTCTTTACAAGCAAAATCAGTTTTCTAATAACTCAGCCTGAGGCCTTTTTTTCACCTTGTCTAAAGCACCATTCAACCCTGACAGCTCTTTGGAAGGCCAGATACTGAAGATGAAACTCCAATACTTTGGCCACCTAATGAGAAGGAAGGACTCCCTGGAGAAGAGCCTGATGCTGGGAACAATAGATGGCAAAAGAAGAAGGGGATGGCAGAGAATGAGGTGGCTAGATGAAGTCACTGAAGCAGTTGGTGTGAGCTTAACTGGACTCCGCGGATCGTGGAGGACAGGAAGGCCTGGAGGAATGTTGTTCATGGGGTTGCGATGGGTCGGGCATGACTTTGTGACTATCAACAAAGCACCATAGCATAGTGTCCAGAACAGGGAGCTGATTGGGCCAATAGTAGGATAGGTGAATCTCTCAGTTTCACTTTCTCATACATTCACATTGTTAAAATTTCAGGTTCTTAACTCCTGAATAGGAACTTTGCAAAAGTTAGCAAATACTTATTAAAACGAACTGAAACTAAATTCTCACCCATCTGCACTAAATTCACAGCATAGAGAGGACTAAGGTGCCATACAACTGCCAGGTAAGGAGTACCTCTGCATAAACAGGTGGCAAGCCTCATTCAGTACTAACGTGGGTGAATATACAGGGACTCTAACTCATACTTTAAGAGCAAACCACTCAAAGTTCGGAGCTTGAAAGCATATGTCTGTCAGTGTTTGTTTCTTCCGCAATCAGTTTCTTTACTTCTCAGGTCCTTTGTGTTCAGAATATGGAAATATTGCAAATACTGCAAATCCCTATCAAAATCAACTGCAACAGAAATCTTCTTATTCCTACCTAATAATTAAGTCCAAAGGTTAAAGAGTCCTTTGGAGGACATAGCCCAGATCCCTACCTGGTGACAGTGCTGAGCATCCACAAGAGGAATGGTTCACTTGACTTCCCCTCTTTTTATGGTATAGGTTATAGCCTGTGCCACCCCAGTTATGATCTTAATAAATTATTTCTCTAGCATCATGAAAATATATTTGTAATTTGTCATGATAGATCTCATTTGTATTTAATATATTTCTTTTATATTTACTCTCATATATTACATTTACAACATAATCAGTTTTAGACAGAAAATCCCTCTTACCCATCATGTTTATTGCAAAGAACTGAAAACAGCAAAGATTTCCTATGATGGGCTTCTCTTTTTATGTAATGCATAACCGTTTTGATTATGCACACCTGTTCTGTCTGGGAACGTTTGTTCAAGATGCAAGTTTGCTGAAGCAGTCCTGGTGGCAAAGGAGAGTTTTATGGCTTGTTGGACTTTTTAGCCTGGTCGGGCTCTCTGGATTCCAAGTATTATGAGACACTCATTCCACACTGGAGAAAATGATTGTTGGAACTATGTATTGTAGGGTCCATAGATGATAGTACTGAGCAAGGCAACTTTCTACTATTCAAGCAATGCAAGAATAGTTGGTTGGTTTTTGTTTTTGTTTTTTGCAAAAGCTTGGTCCATTTATATCTGGCCTTCCATGATGGAACACAATACAGCTAACCAAAGGAGTGGCCCTTTGCTGAAGGAGAAGCTTGTGTCCTTCCATCAACACAAGTAACTCCATTATCCCTGACAGGGCTAATTTTAACCCTTGCCTTCTGTTGATATTTCCTACTTGCAAAAGCAGCACCGTGTGTCTGTATATGCCACTCCTTGCCAAAGCTATGTTTGTGCATGTGGGGACAGGTGGCACCCTCCAAACAGGTGGAGTTTTTGCTGCACACCCCAATTTTGTCCTCCTTGGCTACCACCAGAAGAGACCCACTTCACTCATTCCTCTTCTGCTATTTGAGTGTCTTGTGTATCTGCCCAATGGAAACCCAGTTAGACCATTGCTGTGTTCCTAGCAGTAATCAGCTGCACTCCTAACAGAGACAATTTGAGACCACAATGTTTTGAATGTCCTTGCAAATTATATCCCAATTGAAAGCCCGGATATGTGTCTTCTTTCTCCCTGTCTTGCATACATAAATCAGTAATTTATACTGAGGTTGAACCTGAGAAGGACACATGGTCTCCTTAATCAATTGGTATTGACTTCTCCTCATTGGTCTGCCATTGTACACACTACTGAAATACTTCTCAGGGACAAAAATAGAAGTTGTCAATAGGAGGTCACCAGGGTTATCAACTTGTTTTGCTGATTGCATCCAGAAACACAAATCTTTTCCATGGAAACAAAAACCTTGGATTCAGACTTCAAGGTCCAAACTAACACCCCAAGGCAAATTCCAGTCGTATTTCTTCTCAGGTACATAAGCAAAGACGCTTTCATAATATATCTGTGTTTGTGGCTTGTAATTGCTTTGCATTCTTTGTAAGCTGTCCTGGGGTTAGAAAAACTGAAAGCCAGAATGTACATTTAAAATAAATGAAATAACAAAATTTTGTTTTGAAAAGTTGCTTCAGCAAAGGACTGGAGTCTGTGCCCAATGTGAGCTCTTAGCTTTACAATAACGTGGTATATTTTGTTCTCCTTTCATTTGTTTAACCAATCAAGCTCTTAATACATTTGAGAGAGGCCCTTCCTTTGGGAACATGGCCTTCTGAGGTACATTTCATAGCAAGGCAAAATAAGGCCTTCCCAGGGGCTGATGCCAAGCTGTAAAATTCTTTGTTAAGGGAGGTTTGGTTCGTTCCCTCTCAGCTATCCTTCCTCCATCATGCAGAGACTTTTTTTTTATTCAAGCAGCCCTTTGAATTGGTTGCAGTTCTTATTCTGTTGTTGTTGTGCTTTACTTCTGTCTTTATGGATTTGTTTTATTGCTGCTTTAATCAGGTTTTATTTAGGATTATAAGCCACACTGAGTGCTATTTGTCTTGGCACAAAGGCAGGTTGCAATTCAAATCAGTGCATATATGCATATCCTGAGGGCCAGCATGACTTGCCACCATTGCTGCTGACCCATGGACAGGCCTGGCTTTGGCATTCCTACCTGCTTCTTTACCTGCCCAGACTGGCGACGGTGACACATGCGCTGGTGACTTCCCGCCTTGACTTCTGTAACGTGCTTTACGTGGGGCTTCCCTTGAAGACGGTCCAGATACTTCAATTGGTTCAAAATAGAGCTGCCAGGTTGCTGACGGGGACGGAGCGTTATGTTCACATGACTCCAGTCCTCCGACAGCTTCACTGACTTCCCATTGAAGTCCTGGCCCAATTCAAGCTGTTGGTTATGACCTATAAAGCCCTAAACGGCTTGGGACCTGGTTACCTGAAGGACCGCTTACATCCATATATGCCCGCCCGCCCCTTGAGATCTGCGGGAGAGGCCCTTCTCCAGGAACCCTCCGTGAAAGAAATTAGGAGGGTAGGTACTCGGAGGAGGGCTTTCTCTGCGGTGGTGCCCAATCTATGGAATGCGCTCCCCAGAGAGGTCTTCACCTGGCGCCGAAAAACAAATAACGACGGCGCCAGGCGGACCTCTCTGG